>NW_008794173.1:2024759-2028358 GCF_000699145.1 Aptenodytes forsteri | reverse complement strand
ACTTTTACTCTTCCTATTCTCTCCCCCATCCCTCTGGGGCAGGGGGGGCAGTGAGCGAGCGGCTGTGTGGGGCTCGGTTGCCGGCTGAGGTTAAACCATGACACTTCTGCAATCAACAAGCCAAGTTCTGTAAGGCCTGAGCTAAAATTGAAAATTATGCTGATATACCTACATAAAACTAGACAAACAAACAATCAGAAAAGATAAACTGCATTTATACCACTACAGACAACTATTTATGCATAACAGTTCCTTCAATGGCAATGCGATAGCTGTTCCATTTTCTGAGTGGCAACAGTTATCCAGAAAGGCACAATAATGCCAGCACAGTTGCATACAGAGTATGGAGATTAGAGTGCTTTAGTTATGTCAGTGTAATCAAAGAAACAAGATTTTAGCATAAGCAGGAGTTTATTTTTACTGTGGCCAGATTTAAATAGGAAAAAAAAAAAAGATATCTCATGAAAATAATAAAACTAACTAGGAAAGTTATTATTGCAGGTCATCGCTACACTGGCAGAGGCCCGAGTGAACTGTATGCTCAAAACCAAGGGGATTCTCTGATGAAGCAGGTTATTTTGTCCAGGGAAGAATACTGCTCTGCAGCTTTAAAGTCTGAAGTCCTACCATGCAGCCAGACCCACGAGCGGTCCTAGAGCAGCCAGGCGTCCGAAACCCCTATGGACTTCAAGTACATTCTCAGGGGCAAGGAAAAAAAGGCTTTGGGGAACCAACAAAGGACATATATCGAAAATGAAGTTTGGATTATAAACCTTACAGAAACAGATAAAAGAGCTTAAAACAATTTGTATACCCACCTACCTGAATAAAAGGCAATTTAAATAAATAAATAAAATATTTTACTTTCTAACAGCTTTGAAAATTTATTTGAAGCTCCCAGTTAAAATAAAACAAACTCTTAATAGGTGGTAAAAGACTGGAATACTTAAAACTGAAGTGATCTAAACAAGATAAATAGAAAGCATAAGGGAATGACACAGCAGCTCATTAGGAACAGTTCACAGAAACCTTACCAGTAAACAAGATAAATAGAAAGCATAAGGGAATGACACAGCAGCTCATTAGGAACAGTTCACAGAACAACCTTACCAGTGAAAAAATTTTCCCCCTACATTTTAAGAAAGCATCCATTTAATAGGAAAATTAATTCAGAATGTTGACTAAATTAAGCCTGGAGACTTTCACGAGGGATATAACAAACTTGTTGTGTGTTTGATTTCCAACTTATGCCCCAGACAAGTCTGAAAAGAACGTAACTTTGACTCCCATTAAAAATATTCTCTTGTAATTATTTTCCTAGCGTGACCTGTGCGTACCTAGGGTGGCTCCCCCACCACGTGCCGGTACCTTCCGCGGATGCCGCAGCGGCGCTGCCTCCCGCTTTGCACGGGAGTGTGGAGGTTTGTGGCAAATTACCCGGCCAGCGGCCACCGGTGAGGCTGCAGGGCAGGCTGATGTCCATCAGAGCTCACATCGGCTCCCGTGGGCATCGGATCAAGTGTTACACATCGCTAAATCGAGCGGCATCATGCATAATAGCAGAGTTCGGCCGTCTCCCAAACCAGCTGTAGCCCGGCCTATTCAGCACTGCCCTATGCTGCTGCTATAGGTTTGCAGTGAAAAAGTAAAATGGTGAGCAGCTCCGGAGAAAATGGGGATCTGAGAATTAACAACTTTATTGTTATTTCCAGTGTTTTCTACCGGAAAGGGGTTGATTGTTTATTTTGAATAAAAAGTGGAATTTTGCAATGTCATTTTTGGACACTGAAGCATTTTTTAATAACCTACCATCTAATTTTTTTGAACTGAAATACCTGCACCCTCTTTAAATTGAAAACTGAAACATTTCATTTTCTTTTTTAAATATGGGCTTTTGTGGTAGTGATAGGAAAGACTCCAAAGGGTTTGTAACTTGGGTTTTCATTTAGATAAGCTGGCCATAGCCAGAGAGGTTATTTAAGCTTATCCCCACCATCACAACATCTCGGCTCTGCGGGCCAGGGCTGGGACCCCTCATAAGGAGACCTTTTCTTGTAAAGTGTCAGCAAGTCTAAATCTTGTGTCTGCCGGGGCATGGGAAGTCGGGGAAAATTATCTGCTATGTCAGACCCTTCAAACATGCAGTAATTCCATAACCATTAACAGGTTCCTTCAGAGCATTAATCATAACAGATACTGAGGCATTTTGTGTATCACTATCCCACAACACACGTGAGGAAACCAAAGCTGGCTTCACAAAGTCCTAAGGACTAACAAATTCAAAAATAAACATACTAACAAACAAACCTAAACTAAGCAAAGCCTATAAATATTAGTTACGTGTATTTGAACCTGCAACAAGAAATCCTTTTCTTAAAAGTATAACAAGAATTTGCTTTGGTTTTATTTGCAGGGAAAGGGAACAACCACAGGGCAACTGGGTTAATCCAATTGTTTTACACGAGAGCTGTAAAAACCAGAACAGAGTCCATACAAGTGGCTTTGCATCAGTTACTTGTTTCCTATTGAGTTTAAAGTTGCTCCGCATGGTGTCTGATCTTGCATGCTAAATGTACCCAGGAAGGGCTGAGAACATTCGAAGTCCATTGTCTCCACAGGAGGCTGACACCGCTCAACAACCCAGGTGAGGTGGCCACCAAAACACTCTTTTCAGCTGGGAGTTTCTCTTAGTCAAACCAGATGCCTTCCCCTGCACCCCTGCCAGGCAGCTCTCACCAGATAAGGAGCATCTCCATCTCCTCTGTGCTCTATGTTAGAAACTGCCCACCACTGTGGGCCCATCACTTTGGGAGAGGCAAGCGTGGACACTGCTTCTTTTCCAAGCATGTTGAGACCTCATCACTGAAACGCTGTTTTCCATTTATAAATTCGCTGGCAACTGCTGGTTTCAGAACTGCACAAAGCTGTCAGACTCCTGCAAAAGTAATCTGAGGGTTTCAGCTAAGCTTCACGGGACAGGCGTACCTGCCTCAAACACAAGTCCTCTTTGGCAAGCGTGATGGAGGTGGTAGTGGAGGGACCTGTTAGACACTACTCTGTGACCGCTGTGCAATGGTGATGGTACCAATGCGTAAGAGGCAAAGTCTACAATTTTACTGTAAGACTGTCCAGTTCCCTGTGAGACTATTACAAGGATCAAACCAATAATACTTAAAATTGGAAAGTTTTCTGTTCCTAACTGCTGAGGAAGATATTGGTAAATAACTTTTACATGATCAGTGTTCAGTGTTGATTGGATGTGCTCACAGTGAAGTCCAGGAGACTATTTCATGAAATTCAGCAGGAATGGATCACTGAATCTAAAACCTGCCATAAATTAGGTATGTACCCCTGTAAGGGGCCCTACTGCACCAGTGGTGCAACACTGGTGTGCTGGATCTGAAGATGAACCAAAGGACTGTGACGAGTGGTGTCCCGCAGGGGTCCGTATTGGGACCGGTACTGCTTAATATCTTCATCAGTGACATAGACAGTGGGATCGAGGGCACCCTCAGCAAGTTTGCAGATGACACCAAGCTGAGTGGTGCGGTCGACACGCCAGAGGGACGGGATGCCATCCAGAGGGACCTGGACAAGCT
>NW_008794173.1:1979972-2024297 GCF_000699145.1 Aptenodytes forsteri | reverse complement strand
AGTACTTCAAGGGGGCCTATAAGAAAGATGGGGGAAAACTTTTTAGCAGGGCTTGTTGCTACAGGACAAGGGGGAATGGCTTTAAACTAAAAGAGGGTAGATTCAGACTAGATATGAGGAAGAAATTTTTTATGCTGAGGGTGGTGAAGCACTGGCCCAGGTTGCCCAGAGGGGTGGTGGATGCCCCATCCCTGGAAACATTCCAGGTCAGGTTGGACGGGGCTCTGAGCAACCTGATCTAGTTGCAGATGTCCCTGCCCATGGCAGGGGGGTTGGACTAGATGACCTTTAGAGGTCCCTTCCAACCCAAACTATTCTATGATTCTATGACTGAATGGCCCAGGATTAGCTCCCAATTAAGTGATCTAGGCGGAATGTCTAGCAGTAACCCTGACACTCATCAGGGGCATTCAAGGCATGTATTAACCCTGCTAATACTGCTAATTAGTTCTGTAAGGGAAGTTCACTGCCCAGACAGATGACTGCAGCAGCCTGGCTTTACAAGTTCTTAAAATGACTGAGCACTGTTTTCAGATGCTCTGGTAAACTTTAAAAATCACTTTTGATTTTCTGGCATGCTTTAACATGGCAGAGGATATAGCAGAGTTACAAGCTGTGTTTCATAACGATTAAAAGATTCAAAAAGAAGAATCAACTTATTTAAAGCCTTCAATCTGTCTTTATTTAGATATGGCCAATAAATAAATACTGCCCCAAGAAATATGGCACAATGAGATTGGCATTTTGACATTGAGATGCACAAGGGCACATTACATTCTTCTGTCACAATAGTTATTAATCCCATTTTAATCCAAAATTGCTTTAACAATAATATTTCCCCAACCTCTTTCCTTAAGTGAGAGCTGCTACAGTTAACAAACATACCAGAATTTGATCCAGAATTAACTAAAGAAAAAGTGATAGGAACCAGTATAATTCAGTCACTGCACTTTATGACAATTCATTAAGGAGCCAAAATCTGTAGCTGTATCTGTATTAACATTAAAAAGAAGAGCGATACACTTATTACACTGATTTTCTATTTAACACTTACTTCAGGGACTTACCCAGCTCTTAAATACAGGCCGTATGTCTGCCTTCACAGTAACTTATGCAAGGGAAATGCTTCATTTGATTCTCTGATATAAATGATTATGCTAGTAAATTTTGTTACAGGACAGTATTCAACCCTGGTTTGCAAGGACAGAGCAAGTTATTATAAAGGGATAAAAGTTAAGAAGAAAGATAAAACTCCCGAAGATCTCCAGTTCCTTCTTTCTATATATCTGGCTAATGGATGTGCTGTTGTTGGCAACCTATGTTATGCCTCCTGTTTCCCAGGGTGTGAAACGTGGTACAGCTCCTTCCCAGGAAGACATGGAGGGGGACGGGCTCAAGTTATAGAGAAGAAAGGCGTAACAGCTTTCTGCGCAGGATTTTCATAACGAGATTATAAAACTCTTCAAAGAAATAACATCATTATTCATTGCTCTCCTCCCACCCCCAGTTGTGCTCAGTAGTGGATACAATTTCAAGACTTTTTTTTTCATTGCCAGCGGAATTTGTTGTTGCTGCATGTGTTGATAACTGAGAAATTAAAATGCAATTATATCTGCTTTTTAATTGTCAGTCTTCAGGTATGTCCTACTCCTTTCTGGATCTGTGTGACCTGACACCCAAATTTTCCAGAAGAAATGCGTTTGAGTGACATTGCAGATAAATGATACGGGAGCACAGCACAGCATCCAGCAGGATCCCACCAGTGCCTATTTGCAATTAGAACAGCTCAAATCTGTTAAAAGTGCTCAAGGTAAGACGAGTACAGCAGGGTTTGGCCAGCTGGGGAGGACTACCTGCCTAATGAAAAGATATCTAGCAATATCCATTTCCTATGGCATGCATACCATAGGCCTAAACAGTCCCATCCCTGTTCCAGGTATCACCATATTTCCAATTTCTTGGGAAATGGCTGGTTCAAAAAAAAACTTAGAGAGACTTGGGAAAATTTTGTTCCAGTCACAAAAGTAGCCACAAAAGATGTGAGTTTGTTTGATTGGATGTTTGACTGGATGCACCCAATTAAACTGTAATGAATCACTAAAAGTATAAGTGCCTTTTATTTTTGCCCAACCCATCATGACGCCAATCAAAACGCAACTCTGAATGACAAGGAGAATGCCTATCATTAGTTCACAGTATGACCTTTGGGGCAGTCACGACTTCTCTATGTATAGTTTTATCCATCCAAAAATGCATGGAATAATTCTTAGCCATGCCTCACTGTGGAGTTTGCATTTGCAAAGCACAACAGGTACATATTTACGTAGTATGTCTCTAATCACAGGATTAACAGTGGGCATTTAATCCGCTGCACAAGAGGAGTATCAATGCAGCGAGAGAGAATCCAGCCGTGTCCATTCAGGAATCATTTTAAATAAAAATTGTACAGATTTTACTTAAAGAGCCATTAACAGCACTACAGAGCTGAGACGGAAACAGGCTCAGTTTCATTTCCAGGCATATCGTGTTCAATGGACAGCACTAACTGGGAAAATAGCAAGTATTAAGGAACAGTCCAAGCACCTGGTACTTTAACAGTTCATCAAAAATCAATTATTCTATAACCACTGATTAATATAATCTAGTTCAACTTTTGTGATAATTTCAGCCACTCCAATAACTCAGTAAACTGTGGAGAAGAAATATGAGAAAATAGTTATCTACAAGCATATAGTCAAAAATTTTCTAAAGATTTGAAATTGAGAACTCTGGTAAATAAGCAGCCTTCCAGACACCTGGGATTTCACATTTACAGCCCTAATGCATAGTATGCTGTGAAAATATATTAATCCTTGTTAGAGTGGAAAACTTTCTCTTTCTTTGAGTCGCAGTTTTTTGCTACCTTGCATTTCCACCCCTGGTTCCCCCATGTCCCTTCATTCCAAATAATGCATGAAATTCGCAGTCTTGTAGTGCTAAAATCCATTACCAAATATGTTTTGCTAAGCCAAATTCAATGCTCAAAGGTGGAAGGTAAAAACAAATATGCAGTCCCCTAGTTGGAAAGAAACTGGTGAGGCATACAATAAACACATAATAAATCCCAAAGCTGTTTGACAAGCTAGAAGAAAGTAAGTTAATGTTGTGTAAAAGGTACATATTTATTCCTGGATTATCATCAGTCTTCTGGATCATGGCACAAAGATTACGGAGAATAAATAGATGTAATTTGGGTAGGCATTTTGTATTTCACTGCCTTTCTCATACCATGGTTTATACTGCTCCTTGCTGTTTGGCTAGTTATCAGTGGGCAGCTGGTGAATCTAGATGCAGTGCGCAACTAATGCAGGTAAAGCGGCGCAATTCATGATTGACGACAGAGTATTACCATTTCCTTTAAAAACAATGGAATTTCTGAGGAATTGCAGGAAATTAAATTTCTTAAATGCCATTTGATTTTTCTATTTGCATGTAAAAATACCTACTGGTAAGGCCCTTCTTAAAAAAAAAAAATAAATTTAGAAACGTTTGACACAGGTCATGCTGATTTCTGTGGCCATTCTGTTAGAAATCCTTTATTATTATTTGAATATGAAAGGAGGACTTTTTTATTTATGGGGGCTTATTGCTAATTTCTCACTTTAGGAAATCACAGATTTTCTGGAAGTTAAATTTCCAGTGCCTACAGCTGAGGGCTTGTTCTGTTTTGCAAAGTATTTTGGAGAGATCTTTGGCTTCAAACCAAACTATACGTATCAACATTTACATAAATGTTATGCATTACCCGCTAAAACAATGAAAATCCTTCTTCAATAGGTTAGGGATAAGCTCTTTTGACCAAAAAACCCCTTCAGAATACTGCACATTTATATTTTATCCAGTGCATTTACAACAGAGTCTCTTATTATTCATACAACACCCATTACCAAGGAGGTTTCAGCCAGGACTAGCTCTCCACACAGTAGTTGTCAGAGAAATACAAACAAAAATACAGAGTTACAGCCCCCAAAAGTCTATACGCTATGAAGTGACGAAGCCACCAAAGGAAGCAAAGCCAACATGGGTTCAAAGTCTCTAGAGGAGACCTGTCCCTGCTCCTGCACTTTGTCATTCCCTGGAAGACGGGTACATTTCTCAGTAGACCTTTCAGCTCATAAAGTTGGAAAAGGAGATGAGGGCACAGTGAATAAGTACTCACTGCTGCTTTTTTTGTACGTCTGGCTGCGTCTCTAAACAGGCTGTGGATGAGAATTCTGGACTTCCAGTTGCATGGGAGAAATTTGCTTCATTTTGCCAAGTCGGCTTCATTCTGCAAACGCAGCTGGCAGAGGAGACAAGAAGATCTCTGGGGAATCAGAGTGGCCATCAAAGGTGATTATTAAAAGAAATCTCTGAATCTTGTTGCATAAGTACAGGACCTAGTGGACCAGTTGTCAATACATTAACTCGTTTTTGCTGACCTTTTTGTAAGTCTCTAGTGGTGCTGGTTTGCTCTGATACTTTCTGAGTTATATAAGGTCATCAATAGTTTATGGAAATAACTCCTGTGGCCACATCAAATAAATACTTAGAATTCCTGCTAAAGAAATGGCCTTCACATGAGCGTGAGTTTGCAAGAAGAGACTATTTTTCCCGAAAAGATACAAGGTACAAGGGAGATCCACCTCCCTTTACACCCAGCGAGGCTGAATTCTTACTATTCAGCTCTGCTACAGCTGCTCGTATGAACTCATCATGCAGTCTTATACAGGGACTAAGCCCTCATCAATAAGAACATTAGCTTAAAGAGTATGTCCCTAGCTGGAAAGTGTGGCAGGATAAGAACCAGGTGGTGACACTGACACTGAACATGGAATAAAACACGGAGAATAGAACATGTAAAATATCTTCAGGGTATTTACAGCCTGCAAGGGATTGCAGTACTGGAGCCCTGTAAAAATCTATCTCCAACACCACCGCTACCAGAGTCAAAGTGAGGAAGAGATTTCCATTTCTAAGGACAAAAATAAGGCTTAAAGTATAGGAAGGGCTTTACTTTGATTCACACCTATTTTATTATAGGCATAACTGCAAAAAACTTGGGATAACTAAAAACAGTCTTTAATTAACGTGAGGACAATGGTGACTTTACAGCATGATGAATGATGATGTGAACGCAGCTCCATGCTCAAGTACAGAGGTGACAATATAACCGAAATTATGAGCACTCCCAGTGTATCTGTACCCTGAAAGGATTTTTAAGGTTGGACATTTTCCAAAGTAACCTGCCATCATTCTGAAGCTAGTAAAATTGAATTTGTCTCCAAGAATTAATGTAGAGGCAAATTTTCCATAGTACAGACAACATTTATTTCTCCTTTCTCCTCCCAACTTACCCGTGTTTTTTCACTTCAGTATTGTTATTGTTGCATAGTAAAATTGGAGAACTTTTCAGGCCAGACTTCCATTTTAATTAAAATGTGGCAGTAACAGCTGTTTGTCATTGAGCTGGAGTTCATTTGGTGAAAGAGAATCAGCGTGTTCTACACAACAAGAACAAACTACATCTAAATGTGACTCATTCCTACTATATTGACTTTGTCTGCAGCACTGTAAATACCCAGGCACTCAGGTTATGACTGACAACATAAAACACCGAGACTATGTGACAACTGAGTATGGTAGGCATGACTCATGCCTTTGAGCGTCTGTCTTGGACAAGGGATGCAGTGCCAAGGAACAGTTTATGAAGCCAGGATAGTAATGGGCTATGACGAGGTCTTTGCAATTTGGGATGAGGCAGCACGGTGGCTTTTGTAGAGCAAGGTGAGAGAGCGTTACACAGGGAGCTTTCACAGCATGAAAGACCTCTTCAGTGCAAGCACTAAATTGCCCTCGATTTGGTCATCCATTCCCAAATGAACCTCTTCGGTAAAAGCCAGACTGCTGCTAGAGGCAAAGAGTGATCTGTGTCATCTGTGTGACCCAGAAAGAATGCTGCAGCAAACCAGTGACTTTCCACCATAATCCCAGCTGCACTGAAGGAGGCTGACCCTACGCCAGAGGATCCTATCACAGTAACATGTGCGAGGAATAGGCTCAATGAACCCATATTCAGATAAAAGGAGGAAGCACATTGCTCGTGGTGTTCCTGCAGTGGTTCCTCTGAGTGCCTAGAGAACCTCAGGACTTTCACCCACGACAATGCTCATACCTCAGCACCCTAAAGAAGCAGAGCTGGTGCCAGCAGATCAGGATAAGGGTCTGCTTTTCCAGTAATTTAGGATCTGATGGAAGAATTAGTTGCTTTGGCAACAGTGTCAAAGTCAGGGGTTGGTTTCCTTGGTGGCATGGAGTAGCTCAGTGGCTCATAAGAAATGCTGAAAAAATTATGTTCCCTCTGTAGGCATGCAGATCTTGAAGATCTTTCCATCAAGTGTTCCCAGAGAAATTGTTCACAGCCTGGTAGTTATAGGGAAGGAACATGGAAGGGTGACCTCCCATGTCACTTGCAATGTTTACTTTATACTGAAAATTAGCATATGGATAAGCACTTGGCGGAGAAATTGTGGCTTCAAAACATCACAGGTCAGTCTACACTGTTTTCTTCTTTTAAAAATGTTTAGCACTCCTGAACAACTTTCCACCATGAAGTTCCACTTGCATTTGAAAGGTGGCCAGCCCTGCTCCCTCCTTCCTTTAGGAAGGGGGGACTTAATAAGATAGGACAGCTGAAGTGACTTACCAAGGGTTGCACGGCAAAGTCAATAGTTAAGGTACAAACAGTAAAGGTTCCCTGCTAAATGAGTGAACAAATAGTAAACTAATAGTATGCAGCATTGAATGTGCACGTTTAATCTTCAATTCTGTTTGAAGTACTTACATGCTGACAATATGCGGGTGTATTAACCTAGTTTTCGCAGGAAGCTAGGGAGAAAACACATCCACAAAAGGATTAAAACTTCCCTGAGACTAATTCCTGGCTTTTCCTCCATGTTCAAAACCACATTTCTCTCTTATAGAAGGTCTCTCTGCTCAGCTAAATTACAGCAATTACATTTTATTCTTCGATACATCTTTCTGGTTTTATTTTCTGTTCCAAGTCATTATTTTTAACCCACTCATTTAAAAAGTCTCAGGCCTGGTTCACGTCATAAGTAGCTAATGGAAGGTTACCTTTTAATGCCATCATTTACTATTTGTTCCTATTGTAATGACATGTCTGCATGTCTATTTTTTTTGCAAGATGGCCAGTCACTGGGAAAAAAAGCTGCAAATGCAAGACAGACTGACTTAAGAGGGCAAAAAATTCCTCTCTTCATTCCTTTTAATTAAATGTAACATAAATTAGAGGCAGAGGTCTAGCTACTGCACCTCATGGACCAAGTCAGGGAGTTAAACCTTTGCCTGCAATCCCAAAGTTCCAAAGAAATATATAAATTTAAACAAAATATGACAATGTTTCAGCCAACAGGAGTCAGTAGCCTTTACGGGGGGGAATGCTTTTATTTCTACTGCCTTCCCCCTTGGCCTTTGAAGCCAGGGTTCCCACATATTACTTCTCAGGAGAATGACTGAACTGTGAAAATAGTTAGGTTTTTTTTTCCCCAGCCTGCTCCTGCCCCCTCTTTTTAACAATGGCCTCTCTTAAAACAAAGCATTTCAGCAAAAACTCAAAGGAAGAGGCAGGAAGGAGGTTGGTTTTAAATCTTTTGTGAAAGACAGAGATTTTGAAGTATCAATTTTTGGTATTTTTGTCCTTCTTCCCAAGCTTTTTGTCACAAACATCAAACAGAATAGCTGTCCCTTTTGCTCCTGTTAACTGTAGTCTGGCCAAATTTCTGTCATCTTCTAAGTGCTGAAGAGTGAGAAGGAAAAATCAAAATAAAAATTTACCCCAGAACCTTGTGTCCTGAATTTGTAAATAACGTTATACATAGCCAACTCTTACTGAGAGTTGTAAGAGTTAATATAAGAGTATTCATAATATATCACAGTATGGGGAATTGCTTCAATTTATTAAATACTTGTTAAATTCATCAGAAAAACCAAGTCAAGCAATATTTTCTTCCAAGGGGTATTTCATGAAGGGAAAATGTCCAAAACAAAATTAATTTTGAAATATTTTCACTGAGTGGGCCTGAAATCCCTTTTTTTTTTTCCCCTCCAGCTTTCTTTTCTATTTATTTCTTGTTTTGCATGAATATAAACCTATTCGGGTGGACACAAGAGCCATACCAAACACTAGGAGTGCACTATAAGGTGGCTGGGCACAGGCCGTTCCTCCCATAGCCCTTCCGCTGCTCTGGGTGAGGGAGGGAAGGGGTCAGGTGTGCTGTTAAAAAGGACCAAAAAGCACTTTCCTATGAGCAATGTGATATAAAGGGGACGAACACCCAAGTTAATTATTGTACAGCTTAATGAGGAAACCCATCCATTTCATCAAAGGGCTTTGCTCTTTTCTAGACCATCCTTTACACACAAACAGCCTAAAAGGGTGAAATTGCTGTTGTTCTACACTAACTTACAGAAAGCTAAAGGCTGCTTTTTGACTAAGAGAAAACTTAAAATCTTACATTTAAGTGTCTGATTGAGCATTAATAGAAAGCAGTCAGACCTGAACGCAAGCTTTCTTAGTCACAATTTGGTTCTATATGTGTATTTTTAAAGACACTTTGGATTAATAATAGTGATAATGAACTTTAAATTTAACACCTTTCTTGTGAACAATGGAAATCACCTTTTAAAGGAACGTTATTTCTCTTTTATGACCAGGAAACTGAGAAGCAAACCATTTCTTGTCGTTCCCACCAAGCGGTATGGAGAGCGGTGACACTGCCCATGGCAGTTGAGCGCATACAGCTGTGGGTCTCTAAATTCATTCTATGTCCCACAGGCTTTTAGTCTGTCAGGTTTGGGTTTCATAGCATAAACTTTTTCCAAAACAATTCAAAATCTGTGCAACTACCTGCAAGTTATAACCTCCCTGAAGCCGATCAAGCATGCACCCATCTTTTCCAAAGCCAGCCCCTCAGGAAGGAAAGCCTACAAATCTCTGCTCCATCCCTTTTACACTTGCAGTAAAATACGAAAGGTAAAGACACAACGGGGATTGCAGAAAACTCAAAAACCTGCAACTTTTGATTTTCTGTGCTGTAAACTTCCACCATTGCCTTTCTACTTCAGCAATTTAGTTTTGCTTTTAAAGGCTCTCTGTTGCTTCCAAGACTAAAAACAGAATGAACAAAACCACATCAGAATATCGGCATAGAAACTGCAGCACGTCCATCTGGCTGCCAGCGCTACAAGCTGCCTTGCATCAGTTCATCAAAGGGATGCTGCTGTATGGTCAGCAATTGCTTGAAAAGCTGGCAGGACACACACAAATACCTTGAATCTATCCGAATTCGCACAAAGGAGGGTAGCTGGTATAAAACACTAGATTGATGAAAGTAATGCAGGACTGGACTTCAGAATGGAGTCATGATTTCACCATGGAAATAGCCCAGAGGTGAGCTGGTGACGTTCTTCAAAGTGCGGTGCCCAGAGGATGCATTACTCCCCCGAATGAAGCACCAATTTGGAAACTCACAGCCTGAAGAAGAGCAAAGCAATTCTAGACACTCGGTTTCAGCAAGCTAAAATCTGTCCTGTGTACAGTGCCAATTTCTACTTATACCTTCCTATTTTGCACAAAGGCAAATAAGAGCAAAATCTGGCCCCAAAACTGCCAACAGTTCTTTGACTACTAATTTAGGCTTTTAAAATATCCAAGTATATATAAAAGCACAGCTCAGATTTGAAAAACAACCAGAATTGGCTTTAAAATGTCTGCACTCTCTTTTCTAGACCTCCACCAGGCAGAGCACAGGTCCTTCATACGGCCAGTGCTCCATCGCTAGAGGAATAACTCAATTTTACCAGTGCTGGTGCTGGGACTCACACTTAGCTGTGCACTCTTGCACAGGTTGCAGCGTGGAGCACGGTGTCCTTGATCCAGAAGCTGCTCAGACGTTAGCAGAGTCTCCCTGGGATGCAGTACCTGGCTTCAGGAGAAGTTTGGCAAATTGTTTTTTTGCCACATCATGGAGCAGGCTTTTTTGAGTTTTTACAGGATGACTAACATAGCCAAAATATTCAGTGACATATTTTCAGAGTTGCGTTACCAAATGGAAAAGCCAATGACCGGCAAGTTGAAGCAATGCAGACGGTATGATCAGCACGTCTGCCAGCTTCAACTGATTGTGCTGAGCTGGTTTGGCAATGCTGTCTGCTGCAGTGAGAGTAAGTCATAACAGCTGTCGTCAGACGTCAGACCAAAACGGCACCACAATTCCTACAGCATGGCATAAACCATTTAATATTGACCATTGTACAATAATTTCCCTGAGGGATAGAATAGGAATATACACCCTGAGCATCATTAAATGTGCCCTCTGAGCACCTGCTAGTACATACGCTATATGGAAGTTTAAGCGGGATGTAAATAGTCCAACCAGACACAGGAAAACTACAAGCGGTGTGACCGTTTTGACTGGTGTAACTGATGGCATCTCCAACAGGCTCGGGCAGAGTTGTTTGATCACTCATTTACTGAAAGCAATCTTACTCCTGGAGATTAGTCAATCCCACAACTTGTTTTACAGCGGGTATATAATTTTTGTGTTCCATGTGTGGCACACAGAAGCCAACAAAGAACTTAGGATCACAGTAAAATATTTTCCCTAGCTGAAATATATACAGTGCCATTCACAGCAAAATGTTTTAAAATTCTAACAGAAATTTGATGGGCAAGCCTCATTTTTCAGAGGTGACTGCTTCAAAGGAAAAGTTTGTTTTACAGACTTCTAATTTTTTTTGTTATGTACAGGTCTTATCCCTTAGCGCTTTGTGTCAGCAGTTATTTTAATTAAGATTCCCAAAAACTCATTTCAGGATTTTCATTTGATTCAATTCTTTCACTGAAACAGTGCCAGCTCGTGCTTTTAAAAAATTTATGAGCACCTCTTTGAGATTTGTACGCTAGGCATAAGCTGTGCAGCTACCTTAGGATTGTTCAGTCCTAACACAAATACTTACAAAAATTCAATAGCTTATTACAGCAACTAAAATTTCCAGGAATTTTATTATACAGGATAGTAACCTGCATGGCAATTAGCCAGCAATTAATTACTTTAAAATATATTCGCTTGATCGCTTGAGAATGGGATGACTACTTATTTGGAATTTTAAACACAGAACAATGCTTTGAAGTAGTGCAAGGCAGCTTCAGCAAATCCTTTCAAATAGCTCCTGTGACGCCAGGCCCAGTTCCTCAGTACTGGTGTTGACGGGCATGTGGCCGTTTCCTTTACTCATGGTAAAAATCAGTCTTACCAATTTCATTGCAGTGATGCTCAGGAACACCAGTGTTGGATAGCAGTCGTCATGTGCAGTGTGCTGTACAAATAAAATATAACCCCTGCATCACTGATTTTGCAATCTAAATTACAGGATTTATGTTTGTAGACAGACTTTCATAGATGGAATTAACCTTTTATATCTTATTTTGTACCAGTGGTTTTGCACACGTTAATGTTTTTTATGAATGAAAAAGCATTGACTTTAACATTAAGATAAATTTTAGCAGATCATTTGAAAGCTCTGAAAAGCGTGCATGATGTACATAAACCAAATATGTCATATATCTTACTATTACAGCTCTCCTCTCCCTACTTATTTTGCATTTAATTTTCTTCAGTGAATCAAATGGGGCCAGAATACTCAATCTCTGGGAGTAAGCAAATGTGCTTTCTATCAAGTAAAATACATGCTTTTAGACAAACTTGTTCTCTCTAGAATAGTTCCTCCATAGGCAAATAAAACCACGGGAAAAGTCATGTTATCAAGTAATTCTCATGGATACGATAGTCTTCTTTTCATATATTCTATCTATTTGTATTCTATCTCAAACTATTTCAAAGTAACTTTAGAAATATACTGTGGCTTTTTAAAATGATGAGCTAGATACTGATATTTCTATTTAGATTCTGACTTTTATGTCTATTTTATTAACTCCAAGCATTTAAACTTCTGTGCCCTCACCTTGTATCCCTTTGTTAAATAATGTAAAAAAGGATTTTCCAATTGGTTTAAAAAAATATTTGAGGGAAACAGGAGAACGGGACAGACAGTCTACCACATGCGCATATTGCCTTTTTACACCAAGTTTTCTCTCCATAGCTTACTGTGATCAAAATAACATAACCACAGTGGCATCTTCCAGATTGCAAAGAGAGCTCATTATGCCAACATATTTGCAGTATCACGTTATAAAGACTTATAAAATATCTGCATTTATATTGGAAATTAGAAAATTGCTGTTGAAGACTAGGGAGAAAAAATGGGATGGAAGTAATTTTACCTATGCAAAATTAAGGTTAAATTATAAAACAGTTACATTTACTCCACTATTTATAAATGCAGACATACCTCTCAGGTTTTTTGTGCATAATATAAGGCATGCTTCGAACTTGGCCCTCAAGTTACAATGTTTTGCTGTCTTTCTGTGGGGCAGAGTAGAGAATAAAGACACATTTTGTCCTCATATGAGCTGTGAAAGGGCTCTCCACTTGAATGGCTCTTCGCCCTCTGGTCTGAGCAAAGGGGTTAAAGCAACTCTAGTCTTTTAGGTGTAAGTGCATTTTCACAACAGCGTGTTTGTGATACCCTTTGCTCCCTCTTAGCTTCCCCGGTAAAAGCTCTCCCTTTCCCTCGTTACTTCAGAATACATGACCCCATTTTATTCTTGTTTCCCAGCCAGGTCTCTTTTGGCAGGGG
Organism: Aptenodytes forsteri; assembly: GCF_000699145.1. Taxonomy (NCBI): domain Eukaryota; kingdom Metazoa; phylum Chordata; class Aves; order Sphenisciformes; family Spheniscidae; genus Aptenodytes; species Aptenodytes forsteri. The sequence goes on along the minus strand of NW_008794173.1, from coordinate 2,011,499 downwards.
CTGCCTAACTGTTCTCATGGTATTCTCAGGCTACACTCCTGTTTGAAGTCAAGGGAAGCTTTAAGCCATGAAGACCAGGCTTATGAAGTTTTTATCAGCCAACATAAATCCAGTGATGATGCCTGTACTCGCCACATTTTCAGACCTGTCTGAAAGTGAATTTGAATTTTCCAAGGTTTTTTTTGTTGGGTTGTTTTTTTTTTTGTAAGGTATCCAAATATTCAAAGATACCAAAACAGTCAACTGTAGCTCTGCATTTTGGATGCTTGAAACTAAACTCAGCTTATGACTGATATCTGAACTTCTGGTGCTTGCTTATGGTCAGCCCTCCACCTCCTCTCCCTTCCCATCCCACCCCTCGGTCTCCTGGGCATCCCACATGTGCTTTGAGGAATCAATCACCATGACTTGTGCACATTTCATGTCTTTTTGAAGACCCACTGACGCGAATACTAGCACATGCAGCACTGTGCAATAGCACCATTCCCGCGTTGATATTACAAAATCTTTTTTGTTACTGTTATGCCTTTGAATTCAATTATACGACTTTGATTGCAACAACAACCGCCAACCAGAGCGAAGGGAATATTTTGTGACAGAAATCCAAAGTGCGCTTCTTGCAAATGCAACACATCATAGATGGAAAAATAAACACAAGCATCTCTCGATCCTTTCTTCCCCCTCCCCTCCAATACAGTAGATTTCATTTTGGCTGTGATGTAAAGCCCTGCGGAAGGAGCAGAAGGATTTTCACTGACCTCTGGAGCCTGTGCATCCTCCGGCTCTGCCGGACGGGTGGAGGGGAGCTGTAAATTCTCTCTTCAGGGCACTTGGCAGGACTAATCTCTTTTAATCTGCTCGCTTTATGGCATCTCTTTGGTCTGACAAAACTCCGATTTATTGACTGTCAGGAAAGACCACGACGCCTATATCTTTCTTCAGTAGTTCACTTTCTTCAGCGGTGTTGAGTGGCGAGGGAGTGAATTTAAAGGAAGCATTTCACTCGCTTAAGCCTGATAGAGTTGCATAGCGTTACATCAATAGTTAGTATTATTCTGAAGCTATAAAAAATTTACACGTATTAGACAAATTAATGATAAATTAGGATTCTCTGTTTCCTCCAAGTGATATTCATCTTCCTGTAAGCAAATGAAAGAATAGCATGGAAGAGAACGGTTGGAAGTACATAATTTTCATAGCAAGGTCATCAGGTGTTTGTCCACCAGCACCAGCGAGCCCCATGGCAGACCTGAGGACAGCACTGCCCTGCCTGTATTGCTTCATTTTCTATAAAACTTATTAGTATTATTCCTATGTGACCTAGGTTTAGCACCCTCCCCTATTTTCAGGGTGAAAAAAAGAGACATCATCTCAGGGCTTTGTGACAGTTTAACTGATTAGTCCCATGGCTCTGACTGATTCCCTCTCTATTGATTCCCTCCCCAGCGTGATCTATTGGGAAAAGTGTACGCATTTTGTGAAGCAGTTAGATTTAGAGATTGAAAAGAAAAGAGGAACCCGAAAATTCATAGGATAAAAACAATTACCTTTGATTCTGAAAATCTATTTCTTTTTTTACCCAATCTGGCAAGACTACATCAAACTAACTAGTTAAGGAAAAAATAATGTTTTTATAAGATTAGTTCTTAAATGTCTTTAATAAGGTATTCATTGGCATAATATTGTGAAGGGCAATAGTTAAATATTAACCTGTTTTGGCACATACATAACGACAGCTATCCTGACTTTACAGGTCAAAACTAAGTTGCGACTAGACCAAGTGATTCATCCAAGGTCACATAGATAGTCTGCAGCAGGAGCACAAACTGAGCACCAATATTTTGCATACCAATTCAGCGCTTTAACCACCAGCTCATCCTTCCTCTCCTAATTCCCTGAACCTATTCTATCGGAGTCATCACAGGACAGAAATTGGAATTTAAATGCAGTTGCATACCACGTTTACCATCTCATCCCAAAGGATTTAATGGAGTTAATCTGAATAAAGTTATTCGCATGCATAAGAGTATTTGCAGAACTGGCCCCTGAATGAGAAATATTTTAAAACACATACCCTGCAAGGGGAAAAACGTTTGGACCACTCTTTTCTGCTACATGTATATGTTGCACCCATAAATTGTAAACATAAGGTAAAACTACTGCAAAGCCTCAATGGAGCTTGGAGTCGAAAACAATCTGTTTTGGTCTGCTGGTTTGAAAATGGTTTTCTTGATGAAACTCATGAGTCCACTGGAGACTGAGACACAGATGGATGAGCTGAGCATATGATAAACCTGCTGCATGAGTTTGTAGTTAATTGCCCATCATCTTTTTTGTCTCACCATAAAAAATTTCACGCCCACCTTGCACAGTAAAGGTAACCTGAGTGTCATAAACCATTTGTCTCCTGTGCTTGCTTTGCTGCATTATCCAATCGGTCTTGTTGTTAGAGTGCTGTTGAGACAAGACAAATTTGCTAAGCCTTTTCACAGATGAAGACCACTGCATCTTTTATCAAATGATCTCCATTCTCTAATGAGAAGAAACACCTTCCAGAGTCATTTGCATACTAATATCTTTATTTCTAAAACAATAAGCAGGCTGTAACTCACAGAGCTCTTAGTCAGAACAGAGCGACTTAATTCGCGTGAGCAAAGTGCAGAGAGCTCACAAGGAAAACATGCCCCCGTACCACGGACATGGAGGGTACCTTGTGCTCAGCAGAAAGAGGGGCTGAGGGGTCCAATACAGGAAACATTAAATGGGTGGGGAGTCCGTAAGAGAAGCATCACTGTCCTCCCCCTGCCTTCACAGCTCCTGTTGGGAAAACAGCTCCTACCTCCTGCAGAAAACAGGGTGCAAGGCTGGTAGTTAAGCCGCAGGATAAGAGGACTTGAAAACAGGAGCTGATACCGCAGATACCATCAGTGTTTCTCAAATGTGTTTATCGCTGGCTACGTTTCTCTCTCTCTTCTTTTTTGTTATTACCTGGGGACAAAATATTGCAGAAACAGGTCATTTCAGGGCAGTGCAGTAGTCCTGCTCTGAGCAACACGAAAGACAAAAGACTGCCTAACCACTGCACTTCTAAATCTGCTTTCAAAAAACCTACTTTTTTGCTTGGATGTCACAATACAGAAGGGCTGCTCTTCCCTGTGACAGCTCAAAGGCAAATGGTGTCAGTCTTCTGGGGCATCGGGTCTCCTCCTGCCTTCCAACATCTCTGCTCGTCTGAGCTGAGTCTGGTGGACATCATCCATTAAACAAGGGGAAAAGAAAAAAAAGTCTTCCTGAGTCACTTCAAAGAAAATTGAAACCTTTTCTTGATCCTAGTTGTGGTGCCTAACTGGCCATCTAGAAACAGCCAAAACATTTAGTGATGTCAGAGCTTCCCCAGAAAACAGCTTTTCTTCAGCAATCAGATACTTTAAGTAGGAACAAGCAAAGTAAGTCTAATGGGCAGTTAAAGGAATTAGCCCCAATTTCCCTGGTGTGCTTTACAGTTCATGGCCCCGATTTACAGAACTTAAATCTTTGGCAAATAGTTTTTCCCTGTTCCTTACCCTTTCCACGGCTCCCCTTCCAGTACCAGCAGAAAGGAGAGGAGATGCCCACACAGCGCTCGTTGAAAAGCATCTGGAAACAAGGAGGACTCTGCTGGATGACTAATTTTAGAGTTTGCTGAATATAAGCAGGAATGTCTCATAGAAGAGGAACAAACTCTTCCAACAGTCACCATGTGGCCTACGCTGAGGCATTAACAACAACATTAGTAATTGAAGTAGGACCTGTATTTATTACTAAGAGGGTTAAATCTTTGGCAAATAGTTTTTCCCTGTTCCTTACCCTTTCCACGGCTCCCCTTCCAGTACCAGCAGAAAGGAGAGGAGATGCCCACACAGCGCTCGTTGAAAAGCATCTGGAAACAAGGAGGACTCTGCTGGATGACTAATTTTAGAGTTTGCTGAATATAAGCAGGAATGTCTCATAGAAGAGGAACAAACTCTTCCAACAGTCACCATGTGGCCTACGCTGAGGCATTAACAACAACATTAGTAATTGAAGTAGGACCTGTATTTATTAATCTAAGAGGGTGACTATTTTACGCACTTGAGAAGTGATGAAATGACTAATAGTCCCCTATTGACATAAGGTCTAGAATTGAAATAATCTTGCTAGCGTTGGGAAACATTGCTCTCTTACAGGTTCCTGTGAAAGTGCATTACAGATGACCATTTGTCCCCATCAAAGTAAGAGGAGCCATTCCTCATTATGTATCCTTCCTTCTGACTGTATTAAAACAAACATTAAATGGAAGCTGTTTTTTCCCATATCTTTTAAAAGGCTGCCACCATATGGGGGACTTGTTTTAATACAAGGCTTAGTTCTGGTTTTTGCAAATAGATCTTACTGTAACATCAGCTCAGTCTCTGGAAGGAGACGGGGCTCCAGGTCAGCCTGTGGTACCGCACGAGGAGTAATGGCACAGAAATAGCTCCGTACCATGAAGGGCTTAGGGCTATAATTACTTTCCTCTTTAAAAATCTGTACTTACTGCAAAACATGTATTTTATCCATTTGTGTTATAAACAGTTCTGTGTATTTTGAACTGCATAGTTTAAATTCTGCTGCACTGTGGTTAAAACTACCCACTTTCTGTCTACGTACTTCAAAGGATTGTTGTCACTGACACATTTTTCCATCTTGCCACCTTGAAAACTTAAACATCCATAATGCTTGTCTACATCTTTTCGTGGTGAAGACCCTTTTTTTCTCACACATTTTTTTAGCAGTGATGTTGCAATTAGCATGAATTATTTTATGGGTATCCTGACGGAAGCTAATAATGTTCATGGCGTCAGGAAGAGCAGTCCGTCCCCAGGCTCAACGCGTTGCTAGAAGGGCATGTGCAGTTTAGCAGCCCATGATGCCGGACGGGCTCTCCCCCGTTGGATCCCTGTCGGGATGATGAGCTCTGTTCTGCCACACTCCTTCAGCAAGCATGAAACTTCAGTGTACTGTTCACCAACACCTTGAACATGAGGAAAGACCCTATTACTTCAATTAAAACTCTCATCTTAAAGTTGCACAAATAAATAAGCGTTTTTCTGACTAGTGACGTAGACCACTTATTTCCAGACGGTAGAAAGAGTCTGATTAATATAAGCCCAGACCACAGCAGAAATGCAAAATGGATCTTTCAGAAATGTGAAAACATTAAAAAAATTTTGTTCTGTGTTTTCATTTACTTCCTGACTTTAGCAGTAACCAGAAGAATGAAAATACAGTCAAGAGAAACACTGAGCAGTTACCACGCCACAGTATTTTTTACTTGCCTCAAATTCGAAGGCATATTTTGAACAGAACATTTTATAAGAAAACCTCCTCTACAGAAGTTTCATTCCACTGAATAACAGAAACCTTTAAATAAGGGTTGCATAAGCTCCTGGGCCAAGTTCTGGACATTACAGATACTTGTAACTAATTCAGTTTTTCAGAAAAAAAAGTACAAAAGTCTTTCCCACTTTTCTTCTTTCCTTTAAAAGGTGTATAAACAAAAGTTTGGCTTCTAGATGTCAGGACATACAGGTTAAATGGTGGATTTCAGCAAACTGATATCTTATTATCCCTATGCCGTACTAGGGATTAAACATGTATTACCAAAAAAAGCATTAGACCTATACAAGGAAATAGGAAATAAGAGAACAAATCATCATCTTCACACTGACAAAGCTGTAAGAAATGTCTAGTGTGGCAGCATTGCCTAAATAAATCTATGGGCTAAAGCCATCAATAGGCTAGAAAAAGAAAATTATTTCATGGCCACATAGATATTTCTTTGCTGTTACTGCAGGGAGCAGTTTGTCAGTACAGCTACCAGCACCACACAGGCACCGAGAAGGTCGCGTCTGAGGAACGCTGCCAGCGCTGCTGGGTGCGACGCCATCCCAATCTGTAGGAGCTGTGACCATTTCTAAAGGTGTTTTGCCGTGAAGTTGCACAGAGAAAGTCAGCTATAAATTCAGTATGAGGTGGGACGTGCTACGAGGTGACATAACTGCAAGATTATGTTGCATGAGTGGCCACCCACTTGCTGCGTGATAAATACCCCGTGCACGATTAACTCACCTCTGCGGCTTTTACCAAGCATTGTAGGAATTTTTTTCAGAAGCCAGGAAGATGAAAGTAGCAGTAATGAAGAAAATAATATGGTTTAACTATGCAAATGTCATATTGCACCTGCTTGACTCATATAGCTGTGGACATGAAACAGAAAGTACATGCTCACCTGCCTCACAGGGTATGCGAGGGGGACATGAATCTGGATGAGTGGCACTGCATTTTCAGTCAGTGGACAAGCAATGGGTGAGTAGTGAAAGCTCTTACTCTGCAGCCCTGTGGGAATAAAGATAAACTGAAGTAAGACACAATTTTTTTTCTGGATTTCTATTGTAATTAAGAATTAAACTAAAGAAAATAAGAGAAGGTGAAATGAGGGAAGCGTGAAGCCTTTTCTTGCATCAGAATTTCTCCACAAGATCCAACACTATTATACACCGGAGCAGCTCTGTTGATAATCCTGTGATCACGTTGGATTACATCAACTAACCCTAAAATTGTACATGAATTTGGTAAATAAAGGTAATTCTTAATCTCTCAGTGGAACAAATCAAGCCAGAGGCTCCTCCTATCAAGTTACAAATGTTATCTAAAGATCAAGTTCCAATCTAATCTGAGTGTTTGTTCAACAAAATACTGTAGTACCTGCACACAAAGGTTAAACAGAGTAAGAACTTTCAAATAATACTATTCTTAAACTTCATTCTTCTTGCAGACACATTTTCAAAGGACAAATAGAGACAGATTTTGTGCTTTGCGTGGAATATCAAAGCAATGTCCTGACCACTCTCCCAGTTCACCCTCTCATGCCTGTGTTCCCTTTGCCTGACAGAGATGTAAATAGCTCAGCATTGACTTACTGAAGAATGTGCAACTCTGTAGATTCCACTTCAATTAAAAAATTCTGATTTACCCAAGCGTTTATTTTACTGTTTGCATGGCTCAAAGATACCAGCTACTGCATTCGCGTGAATTTGAAATGCAGGAAGGGCCATACAGGCATGATGTGAAAACAGAGCTCAGAGAAGGAAATTGCTGCCACGGGCACACTGTGCTGGATCCTCAGCTGGATGTGCTGTGGAGGAGGGAGGTGGGCAGCGTGTGACCGGGCTTGCTCTGGACCGGGCAGCGATGCTCTCCAGGATGCTCTCCAGCTGGAGCTGTGGCCTCCGGACCATCTGGTGGTCCACCCCCCAGCTGGCTGAAGTCAAGAGGAGTCAATGAGGCTGCAATGATTTCAGGACCGGATGGCTGGTGTTGCCTAGTATGAATCTAAAGGGCTCGTGTACACAAATGCTGGAATTACACTGCATTTAGAGCAAGGCTGAGCACTCGGGTTCAGCACACTCCCTGATCTCCAGCAAAAACCAGCTTGCCACTTCCAAATGGGATGTGGAAGTGCCACGACCCTTCCTTTGTCCAGATATTTACAAACCATTGCTGAAGCCCAAAACTAGAGATGTCCACCTGAAACAGGTCATTTCCAGGCTTATTTGCCCTTCAGAGCATACATGTCTGTGCCTGTGCAGAACAAATATCAGTGTCTGGGGCTCTGTGCATCTCTGCTGTTTGCAGAGCGTTGCTTTGAAACAAGAATTGCCAGGTTGCATCAAGCCAAAAGTCCAAATAATCCAGTCTCTGGCAGTGTCTAGGCACTAATACATTTTCAAAGCAAGAATCCATAGTTTTTCAATATAGATACCACCCTATATAGAGAGGAATTTATGAGGAAGCACGGCCTTTGAGAATCAAATTTCCTCTTCTTTACTGTTGTCCAAAAGAGTCACTACAATTTTCAGATAATGATTAGGAAGATGGAGTTTGAACCAGGAACACGTAGAGCTATAGGAATTGGCTTTACAGGTGAGAAAAAGAGTAGGCTCACATCTTCCCTGGATCAATCACAGAGCTACTCAGGATACAGAGTAAGCAGAGCATCACCAGAATAAAAATGATGGCTTAGGCTGAAAGATTAATTTCTTGTGCCATAAAGATATGAATGGGAAAGTATTTTTTCCTGGCTCTTTTGTTTGCCCAGAACGCTGTTGGAAATAAGATATTTTTGATCTTACTAGGTATCCCTTCTAGCTTAAATATTTCAAATACACATAGGACCAACTGTTTATCTTATATAGAAATAAGCATACCCTGTACACTTCAATAGATCTATATTGATCCATACTGACAAGAATCTGGCCTACAGATTTTAAGTTATTCTTCCTCTGTGCCAGGGAGTGCTTTAAATTCTTTTATCCTAATAAGCCTTTTAGAAGGGCTTGACTTCTATACCCACCAGCTCCTTCCTCATATATAAGAAAATTGGTATTTCCAGTCTTGGGCGGGGGGGAAAGGGGTGTCTTTTTTCCTTCATGCATTAATAATGGAGAACTTGAACAGAAATCCCTAGGATTGCAATCATTGTATGAATAGCCAGATTTAGCCCCCAGGGTGGAAAGTGACCCCACTACTGGATTTACAGCTAGAATGACAAGATAGTATTTGAAGGATGGAATAAGTCTCGGTGACATCCTTGCACAGAAAATGAGTGAACTAGTATATCCAAAGAGGGAAAAAAAACTCACAAATTTCAGAGCAAAATAAGTACAATTAAACACAGAAATGTTAATTTCTTATTAAAGATGAGATGCAATTGAATTATAAGTCAAGACAACTCAAAAATTTGGCCAGGTAGTCTGTATTCATAAGACTTCCTTCCCTCCGCTGCACCTTGGGCACTTTCTGCCTTCCTGTAATTCCTTCACATAAACCTGTACGTTTCTGTTTGTAACAGGAGAGCTCTCACTCGGCACGCAAACAGGCAACCTGCTTGGCCCTTTCACGTGTTAGGCAGGGGTGCCACTGCATAGCTCAGAGCCTAGCATTTTTATTTTATTTCAATAGTGCCACCAGATTTTACTAACATGATATTCCGATCTGAGATTTTATTTGCCTCATAAATTCAGAGAGTCTCCTTTATTAGCTGATATGGAGCTTGTGAAGACTCCTACTCTAGAATAGCAGAAGTCAATAAAAGTAATAAATTAAATGTACTTGGTCCATTTTTACTTGGTCTGGCTCTACCAGTTCCCTTGAAATCCAGACACCATTGAAACGCACTGCTAATGCCCTCCCACTACGGTCAGCGGGATGAAAAAAGGAGGAGAAAACAAGTAAAAGAGGTATTACTTAACCACAAGAAATTACCTAAGTGTGCACAGCTCCATCCTGAAAGTCCAGCAGCTTCAAAACAGAACTGCAAAATATTTTGGCTGCAAAATATTGTGGCGTATGTTGCCTCATACACATGAATGAGGATTTTACCTGGCCATAGACCATACCTCTTGATGCCAAGAAAACTGAAAAGGTAAAGAGTGAAAGAAAAAGTTAGTGCACCTAAAATTTTATCGTTAGCAACAACAGGTTTAAAAAAATGTAGTAAACAATTGCTTGTCGTGTTCCCCTTACACGGCCTCAGGAACTGGCAAAACATTCTGTTCGTTGTTGATTGCTGCAAAGCTACTGGAGCTTAAATGAGGTTTTATCTTTAGTAAGTGTTTATTTCATTCCCCATAAAGTAAAATGCACCACAGTTTAGAAATAATGTCTTCACAGCCCTGAGTATTATGGTGAACCCATTATTTTTATTGCTTGCTGTGTAAAGAATATTTCCTATTTAGGTAACAGTGGTGTTACGAAATAAATAAGTAGGTAGGATGCTGCATAAAAAACCTAGGTGCAAAATACACATACAATTATGTGCCTAAGCAACATAGAAATACATTGTAACTTCTCACAGAGGTTCTATAACTGTGAGAATAATCACTTCTTTGCATGTGCAATTACTCCAGTTGCATATGCAATTACATCAGTTGTCCAATTACATCAACTGTTTTTCCAATGAGCTAAAAGAAAAAAAATTACATATTTCTCTTTGCTGTAATAAAAATGCAATTTGCATACTCAGGAAAAAAAAGATTTCTGTTTTCTGGGATATGAAATTAGATTGCCTTGGGGTATTGGGCTTTTCTGTTCTTGAATGAAGTACAAGAGTTTCTGTGGTATAAAAAAAACGTTGGGGTTGTTTTATAGCTTGGGACTTCGCAGTAATATGTTCTATTGGGCCACTGTAATTACTGTACATTATTCCATTGTCATGAGAGAAATTATTTTATATTTACAATTAAGACGACATAGTCTTGGGCACCAGATTTTTTAAAGCATTCTTTTCCTCTATAATGACTTAGAACATTAGGAATCACATTTATTTCATTTCTCAGAAATGTGCAAATAAATGAAGATTTTTAAATTCCAATCTAGAATTATATTTCCAGAATTACCTAACATCTACTGTGTCTAATAGCTCAACAGGTGGTAGGAAATCCCTTAATCTACTTGTCATCAATTTAGACTTGTAAAATGATAGCATCTTAAAGGGCAGCAATAATCAGAAAAATATAGAAATGGTAGCCTGGATTTTTTGAGTGTACATAGCATTTCCAGGATTTTCAGATCTTATTTCCTCAGTTTGGAAATATAAAGTTTTGCTTATTTGCTTCACTGCTGCCACAAAAAAAGACACTGTACTTTCCCCGTGCAGCATAATCAGAAATGGAAGTTTAGCAATCAGTGGAGAAGTATTCCGTGAAATATTTACAAACCCCTCATCAGATTTGCTCTCTCCACCCTCATATCTAGGTTGTGCCACAATCCAGCCCTGTCCCTGTCGCTACAGTTCTGCAAGGCAAGGGGCGCAGGCACACTGTGGTGCCACCCCGGCCCGTAGAAATCCCTATATTCAGGGCTAAAACTATGAACAATTCATGCCGAAGAGGCAGCATGCCACCTAAGCAGATGGAAGCCGGCGTGTTCGTACATAGCCAAGACATTACACATATGCAACTGAATATGAACATCCAGCAAAGGGTTTCCACCAGGGGATGCTGAAATTCCTGTCCGGGTCACGCTCCCGTGCCTACAGCACCAGAGACCTGATAGTCTATCTCCAACCCTATATTAAATTCTAAATGGTAAAAAAGAAAATTAATTTTGTCTGCTTTGATAGATGAATATTTAACCTGGAGGAACCAGAGTCTGCACTCGCTTGAGCTCAACAGCAACAAAACCAAACCAGCACCAGCTCTGCCTTTCCCTTCCTCAGAAGCAGATGGAGAAAAAATACTGTGTAAGGTAAGAGCTGGGTGTAGGTGTAATCTATATGTTGGTTAAATTCAAATTCCTGTTGGGTTATATCGTCCTACCAACAAAAGACAGGTTCTCTCTGTCATTTACACCTCTATTTAAGAAAATAAGAAAGGTAGTTTAGCACTGACTTCAGACACTTCATAAGCTTTTGCACTTTTTAGAGGAATAAGCAATGTTAATTAAAATGGCATAAACGTACTGGATCTATTTTGGCTTCAAAAGCTAACACCCACAAAAATTAGAAAGGCTTATGTAATTTTTACATAAAGTCCAAAATTAAACATACACAAATACATTTGTCATTGAAGATTAAAAACTGAAAACATTTGGCTCGTGTTAGTTGTTCATTTTCAACCTCTTTAAAAGCGACTCCATCCCTGGATCAGGGATGTCCTGCTCCTGGCCAGCCTCCCCCTGGGCACGTACTGCACAGCGTCTTTGGTCACGATTATCTTTAATGCAATATTACCTTTAATATTTGTTAGTTTCAGATGTATTTTTCTCCTTCCAGTGATCTCCCAAATCTGGCTGTTCTGTAACAGCATGTACTGAAATTAAACTGAAGGCAACAGAGTATACAGAGTTGCTATCAAAGCTCAGTTGATTTCCAGTTCAAAACCATTCCCCTCTTCCCTCACCTAGCAGATACATACACATGAGCTCTGATCTAGAGGCACTATTTATTCAAACCATGAATTAGACCTTGGGAGAAAGTTTTCAGCTAGAGAAAAGGTTTTTCTTTTTTAAAAATAACTTTCCTTCCATTGTGAGGTAATTAAAAGTCGTGTGATCGAGCAACTATAGCTCACTTTCAAGAAAACTGGAGCTCTTGATCACCACACGTGTCAGCTGAGTTATGGCTCTGGAGTTTATGAGTGCTTTAAGGTCATTTTTGCACTGTGGCTATGATAGAGAGGTTTCAAAAGAACAGTTTATTAACAGTGAGAGTCTTCTTGTCCCCTCTTCAGACAGTGAGGACGGTGCGTCACACTCAGCCTCTGTCTGCTGCGACGTGTGCGGGCTCTTTGCGAAGAGTCTCAGTGGTGCGGGCTCTTACTTCACCTTAGGAACGTGAAAAAACTCCACACGAGAGAGTTAATGTCAGGGCATCTTCTTACTTGGTCTGCCAAAGGTCCCAAGGAGTAAAAATCAGCTCATATACAACAAAGTGGGTCTGGGGGTTTGTTTGGGGTTTTTTTGCTTTCCTTCATCTGCCATAAAAAGGTAGGGTTGGATAAATTTTTGAAAACAATTCTTTTTCTTTGTGATAATCTTTATTCTTGCCCGCAGTCACATTTCGTTTTCATGTGTAAATATGTGTGTAACTGTATATAGGACTGAGATTTTAAACATAAACAGAAAACTGTATAAATAAATGCCTTAACAAAATAAACAAATGCAGAAGCAAAATTCTTTAATTTGTATTTGCTGATTCTTGAACCTATTGCTTTGGGATGAGTGCCTGGCTCTTCTGTCAGTGAAAGTTTGCTATTAATTTCATTGTGAGCAATGGGGTGCCTCTTAGCGTGGCTGCTTACCAACAGTGCTTATTACAGAGTTACTCATAGGCAATTCAGGATATATATTGACTTACCTGTGAAACAACTTTTGCATGAATTAAAGAGAGTAGAGAGCTCTGAGACTTCCCCAGAGCAGCCTGACAACAGTTCTCCACTCAGAAAACAGCTTTGGGGTATTAAATGTGCAACTGCACATCAGTTTTACAGTCAAACATTTATGCAGACAAGACTAGTAGGATTATTGGATGTTTGCTTGGGAGCAGCCTGCAATATGGGACAGCTGAACACACAGGGTAAACCTATCCAAATGCCAACAACCAATAATTCTAAACATTTAAGCACCTGAAATTAAATAAGACTTTAATGCACAATATTATTTTCATTTATTTTCATTTGCCCAACTTCGTCTTCCCTTTTTCCTTAAAACCACCAGCTGCTCTCATCCAAAGCTTTTTTGAGTCCCACACCAAGTCTGTGCTGGAACCATTCAAACAGATCGGTTAATTGTGTTTTAATAGGTTCCCCCATGTCACGATACTTCAAAGACAGAAGCTCTAGAAACCATTTAGAGCTCTAGGACAATAAGGCTCTTTTTATTTTAATTTTACATTCATTTTATGGGCAGAAATATAGAAGGGAGGTATTTAATTAAATAACAGGGCTTCTCTAGACTTTAAACCTTTCGCTTTGAGCAAATTAACTGGATAAAGTTATTATTGAAACCTCTTCAAACAGACCATTTGGGCTTTCCACTGTCCACAGAGCAGTTACAAGTATGTAACTTTGTGGTTTCAAACAGCACAACTCTCTGATATCCAACGTACACTCCTATTTTTAATGCTTCTCTCCGAGAACAAGTATCAGTAACTTTTCCCCTTTAAAGGTGCTAATCTTCAAGGCTCTGATTCAAAGAATACACTTAAAGATGTGCTTAAATATATTAACTACAAATATGTTTCCAATGAAATTTGCATTATTTACCAAAATTTCAAAATAGATTCATGCACAGACATCCAACTCATTGACCATATATTCAAAGACTACACATATTTCATACATTTCTCTCACATTTCAGTATTATATCTGACAAAAAACACGTGCATCTAAAACACATCTTCCTGATTAGAAATCCAGAAGGAAAGGATTATAAGTCACAGAAATGGCAGCACATGAAAGATGCAATTTGTTCAATTGGTGTACTACAGACTGGGACACCTTGTTACCAACCGCTATTTTCTGTGATGAGGCTGAAGACATCTTCAGTCTGATAAAATTTCCTGCTGCATAAAGCAAAGATGAAAAATTACTATTCCACGCAAAAGTGAAAAGGGTAATAAACGTCCATCTCTGACACTCCCAAAGAAAGTAGGTGACGCCGTGGGCTCGCCGACGGGCTCGTTCCATGCAGCCAGGCCACCGCAGAGGCCGCTCAGAGGAGATATGCTAACGGGGTCCAGCGGAGGCAATAGGATGCAGATTTACTGACTGGAAAGCCCGGAATCTTTCCAGCTGCCTGTGTGCTGGATTTAAGGAGCTCATACTGTCTTCAACAGGGGAGAGGAATAAAGGAGCGTGTTCAAAACTGGACACACAGTCTTGCTCGTAATCTGATTTTATAACAGCAAAAAATTAACAAGTGAGTATTATTCTTGCACCTAGAAATAACGTGGAAGAGCTACCTGACATATAGTACAACCAGCCTTGGTAAAGACAGCTGAGCTGTCTGGACAAAGCAGTTGGTGCTGCAACTCCTGAATGAAAAACGAACTGTTTCTGTATTCGGCTCAAAGAGGCAGACTCTTGTCCTGTGCCCTTTTTATTTGCGCATCAGGTGACACGTGCATAAGAGTTCAATTCTAAAAATGACTGATAAAGGGGACAGAAAAGCTGTACATTTAATGGTGTGGAGTACTGGTGTAGTAAACACCACAAAATAACAACTCATTCCTACAAAATATTGTGATTTACACATATATACAAGGCTTCTTAGAAAAGCAGCTAAAGTCCCGTTAAACTTCAAAAGCAACTCATTCTGGGATGGGGGAGGCACTCACTATCACTTCAGCTGTTAAAATTTTTAATTAAGGCTCTGCTGATTTCTTTTCTGAAACTTTGGGAGCTGGCGGGAAAGTTCTAGAGAAGGCAGAAAGTCAGAACAGACTGCGGAGTCAGCAGTGAAGCCTAACGATGCAGAGCAGGTTGCAGCAGAAAAGTCCCTGGAGAAATGAGCTGGCGTTGGGAAGGATGACAGGTGCTGTTAAAAACAGACCTATCCAGCAGATGCACATTTTGCCCCCAGGGCTGTTCCCAAAGAAAGTATCCGGCAAAGCGTAGGCTTTGATACCACCTGTCTTTTCCAGAGGGAACATGTGCTGGTGATTAGCCAAACCCTTGGCCACATGCATCGTCTGGGGCATCTGCTCCGCGCTCCAAGTATGACGTGCCTGACAAAGGCAGGCAGCCTGATGGTAATCATTAACGCTTGTCTTTGCGTGCTTCCCATTGCCTTAGCACATCAGTTTCTGCTGAAAGCAAATCCAAAGTCACCCCATGGTGGACTTTGACCCAGTATGGTAGAACTGGACTGATAAATACAAACATTTCTACTAATGAATTCTTGCTCCATTACCTTAATTACAGTAGCAGTGGATAATGAGAAGAAACAGAAGATTAAAATCAGCATTATTGTACTACTTAATTTCTTGTTTGAGATTCTAAGAAGAATATTGTTCAAAAACACATTTTGGAGATACCGACAGCAGTATTGTCATCCCAGACTCTACAAGGGAATTCACCCAACACGATTTGTGCAGAAAATGTCCAGTGAAAACTACATTCATATTTGCCTTGCCAGAGCTAAAACAAAGCACTCAGAAAGTTACCTACCATCATACTGACACTGAAACAAATACCAATGGCGATTATTTCAAAGACTACTGCAAACCCTACTGTGAAGCAGTAGATTAGGTTATTTAGCAACGGCTTGCCATCCTTGACAGGATCATACTTACGCTCCCGATCTACCCAGAGGAAGACTCCAGACGCTGCTCTCCTCGTGCCAGGGCTGAGCCGTTCCCATCTGCTGATTCTGCAGGTAGAAGGAAGAATGATTGGATATTTGTACTGAACTACTGCCCACAGATTTAAAAACAAACCAAAGTGGGAACAATGACTAGAGGACACAGGCCATTGGAGAATGTCCAGGATGTCCTGGGAGAGAAAGGAGTTGGGCTGGGAATGCTAGAGGCCCTGCGGGAGGGGAATTTCCAGGGAGAACGGCCCCAATCTCCAGGGATCTCTGCATATCCCTGGACCAGGTAGTCCACCAGTTTTTTTCTGTTCATTTCAAGGCAGGGACATGAGTAATCTCTAGTATTGGAAAGGGACTTTCCCAGGGGTTACTCCTCTTCTTGTAGTCCTCCCACTGTGGAGATGGATGGAAATAGTCTGAGCAAAAAATAAAAAAATTTTTTTAGGCAGAAAACACACGTGAATTCAATTCAGCTATGCTGAATTTGCCAGATCTCTCTGCCCCACTGTATTTGTAGTGGGGTTTCACTTTGTGCCACCTAAACCTGATTCCCTCTACAAGCTTCCTATATCACCAACTAGGTTGCCAATTAGGATAGATTTCTGTATTGCCATATTTTTGTTAACTTACATGTAAAATGTTATGGTTACTCTGGAAAATCTAGGTCAAACCCATCTTATAGGCACCTGCAAGTCTTAGTTTTCATTTATATTCTTTCTTCTTGGCACAGAAAGGAAAAAAGAAAAGTCAGAAAAATCAAAGTTGCCCTGTTGCACCTGACCCAATTCCTGGCCCATTTGTTTCCTTTCTCACAGAGCTAATGCCAGAGGAGGTGAGCACACTATTGTACTTACCCATTAAAAAATAGCAGAAAAGTTGTGATGTGCACAGCGCAGCTAATTTGAGATGTGAGGAACTAGAGCAAGGACAGCTATTGCCCATTCCTGCTCCTTAATCCCTTAAAGGCCTGATAGATACCATCATCAGCCCAGCGCCTTGGGAGCGATGGAGTCTAAGGAGATTCTGCTTATAGCTGCAGTTTTTCATAAACTTCCGTGTCCCCATGACAACCCTCATGCCTTTTCGCAATCCAATATATTTTTAATGGCAATCCTTTACCCTTCTCCTCCTGAGCAGGCTGCAGCTGAGCTGCTGACGGAGCTGGAGGAAATCGCTATTAGAAACTAAAAAGAAGCCCGAAATCCTCGGTCCACACAAATTCAGAACCAAATGGCTGGAGGCTGGGAGAGTACGCTTGAAAGCACTGCTGGATCCTTCCCCACTTCCCAGGACAACTGCTGCTGGCCACTGGGCCAAGGAGGTGCGTGGCTTCAGTCTGACCCGTTAAATCTGTTCCTATGTTCCTAATACCAACACCTTCAGCAACTGTTTTCTGTTCCTTGCTCAAAACGTTTCTTCCCAGGATGAGGGGGCCTTTCCCACCCCTGTGCAAATTATCTCCACTTTGATACTTCTTTAAAAGAAGATGAAATTTTGGAAACTTTCTTGCATCATCGTTACACCCATTTTTACATTTTTCTGCTCATCACACAACAAAACAAACCAGAAGTCAATTGCGTATTCGAGTTTAAATGAACTCTGCTTTGTTTGTGACTTCCTTTTTCATATATTTGTAGTCCCTATATATATAGGGGTGAAAAAGCTATTGAGGCCTTTCAGATATTTTCAGAGTAAAATGCTATCAAAAGGGCAAATTCCAGATCTCTCATCCTAAGACAGAGGGTACATGTACATTTATACACATACATACAGGTTACACTTAGCAGATGTAATTTCACAGTACATTTTCCATGCCTTATAGTAAAATCATTCATGAGACGTCTTTTCTAACTTGTTTTTATCTGTAGAGTTACAAAGCATCATTTTGAAATATCTATTTATAAGACCTTATTAAGCCAAGTTGTTTATTTTCCTTCTTTTTTATTTCTTGATGAAAGATTACGTTGATGCCCACATTGTTAATAATTGCTCTGCATTTCCTATTCTAGCTAGCCCAAGGTCAATCTGACATACAGTACTTTACAGAAAGCGCAAACATGACACGGGAGCACTGGGATGTTTTTCCTTTATACCCTTTGCATTAAAAATGAAATTATGTTCTTTTCTCACTTGCAACTTTTTTTTTTTTTTGAGGAAGAGAGAAAGAAACACCACATATAAGTTAAATGTTTTCAGTAACTTAAGGAAAGCTAACTAAAGAAACTGAAAAAAGCAGGTGGATCTTGCTCAGAAATAACCTGGAAAATCAAGAGGTCAATATTAAATGTAGAAAGTTGTACAGCGCTGAAGAGCTCGGATTTAAACGCAAAACAGGCAGATCATTTATGACTACATGAACCAAGCTCTTTGAGGATGAAACTTATTTCTGACTCAGTTTCAGCAGCACTAAATGTTACTTCATTTTGTTATTTGTAAAAAGGTATGAGTTTAAAATGCTAAGCATTAAGAAATTATGTTGACAATTCCCCTTTCTTGTCCTCTGTCTTCTGAGCTCTCTTATTGAAAAAACAGAAACAGATTTCCATTAATAAAATCAATTTTTTTCACTCTGCCTGTTGAGCAAGAAAAAAGCTTTGTGAAACTCCCAGCTGCGGCTTTGAGATACTGCTGCTACCTAGTCCTCCTCCCTATTTCTTGGCAACTTCTCCCTTATTAACATGCATATTTTCATAATTTTTTAAGGTCAAAGTGTCTCAGTGTCACAGTGCTAAGTGGATGCAGTGTTAAACGGGTACTTTGCAGAAGTTTTGTGAGCAGTGTTGCAATAGTAAACCCCAGTCATATCTTCTTTCCAACACACGACAATTTTTTATCCTCAGAACTACTCCAGGTAGTCATTGAGCTAAGCAAACTGAGCTAAGTGCTGAAAATGATTGTCAAAAATAAAGCTCATCAGGAAAAACTGAAGAGGCATCCGTATGAGTCTCATGGGTCCATCGAAAGGGAGAAAAAAACCCTTCTAATCCTCACGCTGCTTGAGAGGCTGTTACCTTTGCTTGCGTACGGCAAGTACTCCCCTAATGTTCCCAGCCAGCTCTCCGTCACAAATATCTCACAGCCAGGAAAGCGTGCTCATACGTACGTGTGTTCGAACAGGAAACGATGCAGAGGGAGTGAGGGAGAAAGTGAGAAGTTTCTCATTATTTCCGATTATTTCTTCTATGCAGAGCAGTGGAAATGAAACAATACCAAATTATTTGTTGTACGGTCCACCTTGCACTGCCGCTAGGCAAAGGTAAACAGATACTAGTCAACCCACCTCCTTCTTGAACTGTTCCTTCATCATCTGTCACATAGTAATTCTCTAAGCAAATCCTAACAAAAATTAGGAAAATTGCTTCTCCTACCACAAGGAAAAGTCAAGGCCTGTATTGTCCCATCCAACAGCCTGTACACATGAAACTGGTAGTGACAATTATAACATCCGAAACGAAGTCGTGAAAAAAGAGGGAAAGGAAGAATCCATCTGAGTTTACTTACGTCAGTACTTTATTCTTTGGCTTACAACAATAATTATTGCCAAAAAAAACCCCCCACGCTGTGTCAGCCAAGTCCATGACAATAATTTGCAATACAAAGCAAAGAGACAAAGAATGAAGTTTTCTAAAAGAAAAAAAATGTAACAGAAGCCTGTGTCCCATCCACTGGCCCAAATGAAAATTTTGCTCGTGTCTGTTGTCTGACAGTCATGTGTTTTATATCAGTGCAGAACACTGAGCACACACAATGTGAGGCCAAGTCCTATAAAACTTATTCTCCATCTGCAGCTGAAGAGCAAGTGAAAAATAAAACCAGTAGACCTGAAGCCACGTACAGCCCAAGGCACATCTAACAAATATTATGATGAATTTATTTTATTTTATGATCAAAAACTACCAGGATTGAATCGGCATCATAAATTCCAGCTCTGAACCTTCCAAAGTGCATATTCTGAAGAACAGTAATTGAAAGTCTATTAAATTCTTCAATGCTTTAGAAATAAAACTCTCAGGAAAAAAAACCTGAAAAGTCAGGTCAGTACTTTGATAAACCAAAAACTTAATTATATCTTCACAGAAGAAACATACACTACTAATTTCCATTAAAATTGGAAAACCCTTTCTTCAGCCACTTCCTCTTTTAATAAAACTCTGTGAAATGAAAATTAAATTAGCCTGTTTGGAGTTCTGGTTTTAAGCTAGCCCACAAACTGCCCTGTATGTTTGTAACTTTATTCCATGTCTTTTCTCAGTGAAACCACAAGGGCCACTTAAGTATCCAGAATGAGTTGCAATGAGTTTCCAAGACTGGTGCCTGCAAGTTAAATCTAGTAATAAATACATTACCTGGCATCGAAGTAAACTGATAACATTATTCATCTGGTGCAGAAATGACCCATTCCACAGCCTCAATCAATGCCTGGCTTTCACCTACTGAAAGAAATAGCACCTTTGAAACGCCACAAAAGTAATTATTGCATTGCTGAAGACTAACCAGGAGTACTTTCCTGACATACTGCACCGAAGCTTCTTCCGCCTTTTCTTCACTAGAAAGTACTTGATCAGAAGCTAGCAAATAAATTGAACAAAGGGTAAAACATGGCTCAGCTGAACAAACGTACTTGCTGTTCATTTATACCTCTTACAGATGTTGTATCTGAAGTTTGCAAAAGAACAGAACATGCTTCAGGGAAACCATTAACATTTTTTACTATTATTTTTAGTTCTAATAATGCAAAACAGATTTGGAGAGAAATCAGTTCACCACAGCCTTTTGAAGCCCGTGTAAAAGGCCGGTACAGTAACACCCTGACAAGCAATACTAACGAGCCATTTCTGGGAGGTATTTTTGCCGGGGTGGCTTTAGAGCGCTATTTAAATCCTGAGTCCTGATGGCAGCAAATGAACCTCCATTAGCATGCTGAACCACAGGCTTTCACCGAACAAGAGCACAGCAAATGAACAAAACTGAACCGTTTCGTCTACTCTGCAGATTTTCAAATTCAGTATCTCCTGTAGCGATTCCAGCTACTCGCATTTGTAAAATAAGTGGGGTTATTAATGAGCTATTTCTGCAATAAGAATCCCCAAATCTGTGTTCATGCAGACTAGTGTTAACTGTTTGGTCCTCTCCAGAAAATTGTATGAATTTTTCACTGGTATTGCTGAACTTCAGGGGGAAGGCGGGGAGAAAAGAAAAAAAAAAAATTACAAATGCTTTGTGACTATTATTCCTGGTTTTGAACACATACTGAGCTGTGTTCATTCAGCCAGGCCACCTTTGATCTTTACTATCAAAATCATGTAGCTCATGACATGTGTAGGATAACAATCTCTCCAAGGAAACTCCTTGCAAACAACGGAGAGATCAGAAAATGCTTGAAATTGTTAATTTGCCTTTTTATGTTAGTGCGTTGCTGCTTTTTTCCCCCCTTTAAATTAGCACTTTAGATACTGTAGTCAATGTGCTTAGGTGGCACTGCTTAATTCAGCTAAACATATAGAAACTCTTCTTGGTTCACTGTGATTTGCAATTTAACAATACATATGCAAATGAAATTAGTGCTGGCAAAAATAATTATAGTTGCTCATGGGAGGATTAATAACTAAAGCTTGCCCTGCTTATGTTGAGGTTTAATTTAATTCTGTTGCACGTATTAAATGAAGAAACTGTTTCTGCGTTCAGTATTGTGTTTGGCAGTTAATATGTGCTTACATGAATGCATACTTATTTAGGTGGAGTGAAAAGGAGCGTGTGCGGAGATGCGCGCGTGGCTTGTAAAGATACAAATAGTGATAATTAGCTGGTGGATGAACAGCATAATGCTTTTTTCTGCATAAGCCAAAAAAACCTGCCATTCATCACTTGAAAGTGGTTAGGATTGACTTATTACTATAAGGTGTAATAATGTTGTATAAACCATGCCCTAAAGCTACGAGTATTTAATAAAAGAACAACCACTGTTCTATACAACATTCATGCGAACAAATCAAATTTAGAGCGCCGCTAGAAATATCTCCCTCCGTTACGGGCTCGCTCGCTCAGCTTCGGCTGGGCTGAGCAGCGGCAGTCCCCCGGGCCATGCCCCTGCTGACACCCGCCTCAGCCGTAATGCAAAAAGGGGAAAGCTGGGCAGAGGGGTAACGTCGCAATTTGTACAGAAATGCATTAATTCGTTGGCAATGTCAGCCAGCAGCTGTGAACCCAAAGTGATGGGATACTTGCCTCCGACCCCAATCAGGAAACTCCTCCTGTGGAAGAGACTGGGGTAGAAAAGCCCTCCCATCACACCGCTGGCACGGTGCGTGACTCCATCCTTCGTCAGCAACATGAAATTGGGCAGGAACCGCGTCCCACCCCTCGCTGCAGCGGTGTTGACAGTGGTGCAAATCCCCACTAACAGTGGTCTGAAGGTGTTCGTTAACCTAAAAAAAAAGAACAAACCATGAACATTTCAGGGTTATAAGCACCTTACAAGATGACATCCCTTCTAAATCATAACATAATTATCTGGCTGTTTACAAGACTTTCATAAGTTGGATTAGTTTTATTGAAGCTGGTGGATACAACAGCTGTCTTTCATTTAGGATTAGCATAAAAATCAATCAAGCCTCCTTACAGAGCTAGCAAGCTGAAACTGTAAGAGTTCCAATAAAAACAAAATACAGATGAAAAATATGAAATTTTTATGAAACCAGAGAATACATATCAGGGTTGGACGTTACCTGCTGGAGATGTGTGCCCGCATGTGTTTGAAATCTACAGTTTTGCTATTTAGTACTTATTCTGGAACTTAAGTGAGGCAAAGGTAATATTATCTAATTAACTTGTAAATATTGTTTTTAAAACGATGCACACTTTTAAACATTTTAACCTTTCCAGTGTTTCACCAGAGGAGATCATATATTGCCACACCGAGCTAGCTTTCTGCTGCTGGTACTTATGTGAATTCTTCTGGCAAAACACTTATTAGCATTTAGGACATCTAATTAAGGCCTGCAAAAAGGGGTCTCAGAAACATCCTGAACAAATGCACCAAACACACACTGAGCATTTCAGAGTAGTTTCAAACCATTTGATTTGGGCTTTTCTTTATGGTCAACGTCATGGTTGAAATAAAGGGAAAAAAATATCATCAATAATCTAGTAAAAACTACATTTACTAGTAAGTAAAGCAGCCAATTGGATGCTAATTGGCCAAAGAAATTTATACAGCCAGATTCCAGTGTAAAAGTATTATATTAAAATCACTGAAAAAATTGTTGGGATCTCTAAATGGCTGTGATATTAGTCTGATTTAATTTGTGCTAACATTGTAAAGCTACGGAAATCAGAACATTTTATTTTAAATGGAGGGAAAACCCTTAGGTGAAGTTCACAAAATCATAGCCAACATGCCACTTTTTTAAAACTGTATTAAACTTGCACGTAGATCGTTACAAGGTACCCAAGGCTTCCACACTTACAGCTGCCAAAAATTACATGGGCATTTGCTAAGATGTTTTATGTAATCTGTGGAGTTTCAGATTCCATTTGAACATTACTCCATAGGAAAAGCAAGAGAAAATCACTTCCCATAATGTCATAACTTTAAATCTACCTATGGGGAAAAATTAGAAGTAATTGACAACTCACAGGACTGTAGTTTTATTATTCTAACACCAGCAGTACCTTGAATCACTACAGAAATACCCATCTTAAAGAAGGCTGAAAACGTCATGTCCTACAGAAACCCTCTATTTGCTGCCATGGACACTATCGTTAATTTATTGCGTGCCCGTGCAAGTCACACAGAGATGTTCATATATTTCCACAGGAAGCAAAACCTTGCAAAATTTACTAAATTTATAAGCACGGAAGTGGGTTCTTATTTAGTCCTTGTACAGCTGCTACAGTTCATACTCAGATAGCTACGACGAGTTTCATGCCCCACATTCAGAGAATCAGCTGTTTATCCTAAGAATAAGACCTATTGTATTTAGACCAACCAATATTTCATACTACCTCCCTTTCCTGCCTTTAACTTTTTTTAAACCAGATTAAATTTAATATTTCTTCTTCTACCTTTCTCATTTAAATACTTCTTGAAATGGCACTTCTTTTTCATAATGGCCAGTATTATGAACTTACCTCAGTCACACACTCTTACCACCATAAGTGAAGTTCTGCATTTGTTTATGATAGGCACACTCTTATGTCACTTCAGGATCAGACTTTCATCCAAAAAAACAGTATAAACTGTGACATAACTGCATACAACATAGTAGCCTAAAGAGAAAAAGAAGATTCACTATGCAATCCTAAATTAACTAGTTCAGTATTAAACAGCATCATCTTCAGAAGCGTGGGTAAGTCTCCCTAAGATCATCCGTTAAACAAAGATTGTTTAAAATTCAGCTTGTGCAGAAATACCACTCCCGCCTGACGATGTGTTATCTGATTGGACGTCGAAGACAAAAATTGTTTGTGTAAGGGGCAAGTGCTTAAGCACACGGGTGGCACAGATGCAAGCTCATTACATTTTAAAAGTTATTTGAATCAGTAAAACTCCTGTCTGCAGTTAATTCGACTTGCTTATATACGGGCATAGAAATCGTGAGACGGTCGTTGATTTTTATTTTTTCTATACAGGCTGACTAATTGTGCTAAGGAGAGTAAATCCAGTATGATGGTAATTATCCATGCACAAAATTAGTTTTTGTAGGAACTAGACTTGTGCTCTTTGCTTTCTAATCGGTGCGTGGCACCAGTCAGCGTTTGATGTAACACATCTAGGCAAAAGAGAGCACGCAAAAAGCTACAGCTGAGTGCTACAGAAGAGGAGCCTGGTTGTTATTCTTGCTTCTGCTTTTTGTCGGGGGCTCCAGGCAGGGACGAGCATCCCCTCGTACGGCGCAGCATGCCGGCTCAGGCCAAAGAAAGGCTTCCTGCCTCAGAGATCACAATGTCATTAAGATTGGTGGTGAGCCCCTTTCAGACGTGGGTAATTTGTGCTGCCATCCTATTCCTGAAAGACATTTTTAAAACCACACGGGGGTCATGAGAGAAGCAAAGAAAACTGTTCCCACCTCCGGTATTCGTCAGTCCCATCATCAGATTTGCTGATAGTGGCAGATAAAACCAATGACACTGACTGTGCTCATGTGGGAAAGTCGCTTTCCACTGGAATTACAGCCCCCTTGTACCCCACGCTAGCTCGCTGCTCTGTATGGATGACCAGGGGAGGAGAACTCGAGTGAGAGTCAGTACCCAGCACTACGTCTGCACCACAGTTTGGGATTCTTTTGCCCCTTACGCCCGTCGATAATTAGCCCTTGCCATTTCCTCCCACCCGTGACACCAGCCTCATGGCAGGATCTTTACTCCTGTTCTTGCGGATTAGAGAAATGACGCAGCTCCTCCAGATGCTCCGCTGCAGTCAGGCGGACAGTAACACTTCTCTCTTACTATTTCCCTTTTTCCCTCACTTTAAGCCTATGTCCTTCCTAAACTTAATATAAATCCTGCCAAGTCATGCTTACCAGTAGGTTAACACCAAAGACAAACGGGAAAAGGCCAATCAATCACTTTGCAATTGCTTTATTCATAGACAACTCATTCTGACAGTGCAAAAGGAGACCCTTTTCATAGCTAATTTAGCTGTGGGTGTTTAATTTACTTTGCCTTTATCAGTAATATAAAACTGCTTCAGTTTTCACTGATATTCATTAATGAGAATAACATCATAGCTCATCTTTTGTCTTAGATTTACAGATTGAGTACTGAAAACTAACCTAGCATCTATTTAATTTGACAGCACTACTTAATAGCTATTTCATTTTTTTCCCCACAATAAAAAGTTTTCCCCACTTTACTGTTTAAAGCTGGAACTTAAAGGATTCATTTTCAGAACACTTCAAAATCATTTCGTTGTCATCTATCAGTACCTACTACATTTCAAGAAGGGTTATACTGGTTTTATTTCACTTATTTATTCATTTGCTTACTGTCAGACAAATGCACCTCCACAAGAACTAGCTTTCTGCATTTATAAGGGCAACCTTAAAAGTATTTCCTCAGTTTAATACGTGGCTTTTCTCGTGGCTAATATGCTCAGACTTTCAAACAGAACATCTGCATTTATCTCCTCTGGACAGAGGGAAGGTGCTTATCCAGCTATGAACAAAATAAACAAAAATGCCCATTGCTGCCTGGACAAAGATGTTCATCGTAACGTAACTTCAAATTGCTGAAAATGCTTGAAGAAAGACTTTTTTAAAAATCACATGATCTTTTCGAAATGTAATGTGACCAGCAGCCCAGGTTGGTGAAAAAGGCTGCCTTTAATATTACCTGACACTGCCTCTAGTGAAAATGCCCTGAATACAATACATGCTCAAAATGGGCCCGATCCTGAATTTGCTCATTTCATTGGATAAATACGCTTCTCAGAGGTATTAGCGTATCTACAGCATGTCCCTGTGATTTGCTGTTATGTTACTATAATTCTCATTGTGAGAGAGTGGGTGTTAAAAAAAGTCATATATGATTTGATGTTGCCATTTAATTGCGTTAAGATTACTTGCTTAAAACCTTAAAAAAAATAGATTTAATGAAGATGTTAAAGTAAACTGTAGCAGGGATATAATTGAGGACTGTTACCAAGAAAAGCATTAACATCAGAGGATTAGAGTATTTTTTAGTACCTTATTAAAATAGCATGGATATGAAAATTGTCAGGGATGTCTTGCCACATAAATAATTGGACCATTACTTTCATAGATTGTACACTATATAAAATGTTAATAAGCCTTCTAAAATAGGTCTACATTATAGAAACATATTTTATATTCCATAAAATATTTGGAACTAAATTCACCACATTTTTGACACTTTTTTCCTAAAGGCTTACATAACGCAAAAGGGACACAGAACCATCGAAATGAAAACCAAGATGTTTTAGATGAAGCTTCAAATATAGAAGGCAAAAGGGCTGTGGTTGCACGCAGCATAGCAAAGGTCACCAAGGACTGGGTAAGGGCCACGTGGCCTTCTCTGGAGAGGGTAAATCCCATCTTGTTGATTTTGTAGCTTGTGTGGGGGTTAACTATGTGGAGAAAAGTGTTTCCTCCTTCCCATTCAAAGCTCACCTCAGATTTTACCAAGAGCAGGAACAAAGACCTAGACAACCCTTCATTATCATTTGCAAGTTGATGGATTTCATATGAAAATTAAGAATTTTATCTACATATAAAATACTATAACAAGAGGCACAGATGTTATTCCTCATCAGATTTCAATAAAAAGGATAAACTTCAGCAGAAGGAGGCTTATTTCTTTCAATATGTTGCAAAATTCATCAGACTGACAGTGTTTTCTGTTAGACTACAAATTAATAAAGAACAGATCATCACACAAAAGTCGAGTAAGCCAGTTATTGCTCCTTTCCTTTTAAAAACAGGAAAGCCAAGCCAGAGGTCAAGTGCCTAAGCCAAGCCAACTTGGAAAGGAGCCGGAGGCAGCATCTTTAACAGCATTCATAGTTTCTGAAAGCTTCTTCCTGGAAACCTGACATTATGATGCTCCTTTCAGAAGTGTTTCCCCGCTAGTGATAGACTAATTGTTCCAGGCTATGTCGCTACACGAAAAGGCCCCTGACAGGCCATTGAAGACACTAGCCAACGCTGTTGAACTTGAGCAGCATGATAAAAGCCAATTCTGTGACCCATGAAGAGTCAGCCCTGACTTCAAAACGCCGATAGCTGCTGGGCTGCAATGCCCAGAGGTGGACGGGTGCCGGGCCCGTGCAGAAGGTCAGGGGAAACTGGCAGGGGCGAGAAGAGAGACACTTGCTCCACCACTACTGCTGAAGCCAGGAGAGGACATCGTCACAACTGTGACCAACTTCAGCATTATAAAGCAAATCAAAAGTATGACCCTAGCTGTGCTGTGTAGAGCAATGGCTCACAAGTGGACTCAGCCCAAAATTTTCAACAGAATGAAATCTGTCCAAGATCATTATTTCACAACAGATAACATTTATCAGATAAGAGGTATGAGACCTAAACAGGTTCAAAAATATGTGCTGTGATTGTCTAGAAGTAGCCAAAGAGCAAAACAATTCAAAGTTTGGGATATTTCTTGTTTGACTCAGCATATGAAAGTCATTCTACTTATCTGACTCTCCTGAGGGAGTAAATAAATCAGATATAAAACCCCACAGTAAGAGTGTTTCCTCCCTATGATGCTATAATTTACAGAAGCCTTTCAAGATTGTGTACATCATTGTGGTTTGATTTAAGAGGAGCCATAACCTGTTGAAACCAATGAAAAACTCTGGATGAACTCAGCAACCTTTGGAATAACCCCTTCTAAACTGTTTGAAATCAAACTTTATGAATTCCAACACCGTGTGGAACAAAACCAAAAGAACATTTTATTCTTCAGAGGCTTTCTTATGGGATCAAATAATAAGTATTTTATCTTGGACAACTGACCAAAAAAACCCACGTTGCTATAACCATGGAGTCACTGTGCATTCATTTATTACCAATGACACCTCACGAGTACCGTATAGTTCATTCCAATAATCATTTATTATATATTGATCTACCTTAATAAGGCAAGGTGGGAACAGCAAACAGGAAAGGTATACAATATTACCAGAAAAGCAACCCCGGCTAACCCCCAAGCATCACTTACTCCCCCAAATTGCAACACTGTTTTGCCAAGGAGGCTGTGAAAAGACTCACTACGGCCTAGTAAAGGGCTATTTATTACTGGGTACCTACTCGAATTTACTGTAGATCAGCAATTCTTCCTTCCTGCTACCACATCTTTGGAGAAGGATGGTCCACTAAGGTATAGACTTGGCTGTGAAATCATCATATAAAAAAATGCTTTAGAAAGGCATGAAATCCAGGCTTTTTTTCCTTGAAAAATGAAGACTAACAAGTCAACTCAAAGCCG
This sequence comes from Aptenodytes forsteri, assembly GCF_000699145.1. Lineage (NCBI taxonomy): Eukaryota > Metazoa > Chordata > Aves > Sphenisciformes > Spheniscidae > Aptenodytes > Aptenodytes forsteri. The sequence continues at coordinate 1,982,678 of NW_008794173.1, read as the reverse complement.
ATAGAGAGCAGATTTCTCCATTCAAATTGTTCTATTCTGTAACTTTAAAAGAATAAATATGTATCTTCATTTATTAACATAGTTAATACAGGGAGGCCCACAGGGAGACAGGGATCTGTGTACTGGGTTGTGAAAAACAGTCTCAGCTGACTACGATGTTGTTTAAGCACAATCGTCTCTTGCTGTTAGACAGTGGCTGGAATGAAGCTCAGGCTTTGATGGGGGGGAAAAAAGCATCAGGACAAAGCCCAAATGTTGCTTCAAAGAAGGAAATATCTTTTCATTACTTTTGAGCACATCGTCTATTCATTTTCCAACAAAGATTTGATGAAGACATAATCGTTCATGTTTGATGTCCGTGGACGTAAGCAGCAAGTGCTTATAGCCCCTGTATTGCCCAGCTGGGTGCAGAAGGCATTGAAGACTTGCTTCCACCAGCCAGGGAGTGTCAAGCGAAGCTGGCGGCATTCTTGTTCTGTACAGAGACAGCAAACTCTTCAGCTCTCACTTTCAGGAGACATGGAAGAAGTTTTGTATCTTTTTTGTTTGGTTTTTTTTTTAAATATTCAAAAATGCTTTTTCTGACATCTCCTTTTATGGTCCTTAAAATCTCTCCATCAGGCCAATGAAAGTGCCTTGCATGGATCTGGAAGCACACCCAGGAGACAGACACTGATGTAATTTCTACTGTTATTTTATACTCTCTGACTCATTGGTAGAAGTTGCTTGTTAGAGAAGGTAATAAAAGCCAAACAGCTAATAACTATACTGTAGTGAAAATGTTTAGCAATTGAATTAAAATGAAAGATCTTTTATATGTGCCATGTTTGCATCCTCCTACCAGGCAACTCAAAAAACAGAAAGCTAAAGAAAATATTCGAAGTTTACTTTACAAAGGGACTAATCAGAGTGCTGAGAAAATGAAGACTTTGATACATGATGTCATTTATGGAACAGGAGAAACTAAAGGTATTTTTGAATAGGATTTTTTTTAAGTGCTGAAATTAGGTATTGAGACACTTAGAAAAGCATTATGTAATTAATACACCATGAAAAGCTTACCTACTTAATGAGGTTCAAAAAATAAATTTAATTAAAATTTAAAACTTCAGGTGAAATGCATTAAACCCTTGTAACTTAATAAAATGTGAGTTAATCATGAGTTCAGCCTTAATATCAGACATAACATGCGGAAAACATCACCTAAAACGAACAACATTTAAGAGCACCTTGAACGCTCATCACATCTCCAGTTCACGCTGCACAATCACAGAACAACTCTTTTTCTGCAGCTCACTCTCATTACAGTCATTAAAATTAATGTATAACTATCACTCATGGAGAGAAAACATCAGGAAAAGGGAATCTGTATTAGTGTTCACAAGAACCGTGTTAACTAATTAATCTTAACAACAAATGATTTCAATCTTAAGTCATAAGAAATAAAGACTGACAGGAAGCTATTTTGGAGCTAACTGCTTTTCTGGATAAATGACGATACCTGCCTGACACTGCCTTTCCTAAATCCCATTCAGAAATACACGGTGCCATGTGCTGGAAATGCACATTTTTTAGCGTGTGCAATCTCATAAATGGAGTTCTAGTGCGCAGTTGCCTTGAACTGTGCAGCTGAAGAGAGGAGAAGCAGAGGAGGTGAAACGCTATTAGCAGAGAAGTCAGTTACAGATAAATCAGAGCTGGAAAATGATTTATTTTGCCACACTGTTAGAGGCTGGGACCGCAGGCTTTATTTATTTATTTTTACAGACGGGCATAAAAGACATTTTAAAATAGCATCACATCAAACTATTCTCATAGCCTCAAAGGCCAATGCCCAAATTTCTTTTTCATGGGGGTCTTTTGTCTTGAAAAAGAGAAAGCCTAAAGGCAGAGCTATACTCACGGTCTCACCCCTCAGCCCCTCCGGCTCCTCTGCACTGCTCGTGTTCCTCCAGCCACACGTGCTTTCCTTGAGCCTTTCCCAGGGAGATACTCGTCCTGAAAAGGAACAACAGATCTCAATGCAAAAGCCAGCAGGCTCGGACGCAGCTCTGTTGGCGCAAACAAAGCCTTGACATTAATAATTAATTGTACTTTACTGTTCCTTAGAGCAGCGAGCACCCAGAGATGCCAGGTGACAGCGGGCACAGCCAGCCCTGAGCCCTGCTCTGGCTTGCCACGTTGTGCAGGGCCTAAAAAGCACGTGGAGCGTAACTCAGGCACGTGGAGGAGATGCAGCCCTCCAAAATTTGGAGTTTCTGTGTCACCTGATGAATGGCAGCCAAAGAAAACTCAGCTGTTTACTTGACTGCCTGAGAACTCGCTACATGACTGCAGATGCTGTTACAAGAAGGATGTTATGCAGAAAAATGAACAAAATTCATAACTTGGATTGTATTTTTTTAATTTTTTTTTAGAAAAGTGACAGCTCCTGACCTGTTACCTGTGACAGCATCTCGTCATTTGAAGGAGTCACTTCACAATTTCAACACATGTAACTCACAGTGGAAGGCTAGACTCGCACTTTTGAATTTGTTGTGGTTTAACCCGGCAGGCAGCTGAACACCACCCAGCCGTTCGCTCACTCCCCTCCTCCCCAGTGGGATGGGGGAGAGAATCGGGAAAAACAAGTAAAATTTGTGGGTTGAGATAAAGACAGCTTAATAGGACAGAAAAGGAAGGGAAAATAATAATAATAATAATAAT
>NW_008794173.1:1978786-1979909 GCF_000699145.1 Aptenodytes forsteri | reverse complement strand
ACCGATGCCCAGCCAGTCCCCAAGCAGCGGTCACTGCCCCCCGGCCAACTCCCCCCATCTTATATACTGAGCATGACGTCACATGGTATGGAATGTCCCTTTGGCCAGTTTGGGTCAGCTGTCCTGGCTGTGCCCCTTCCCAGCTTCTCGCTGGCAGGGCATGAGAAGCTGAAAAGGCCTTGACTTAGTATAAGCACTGCTCAGCAACAACTAAAACATTGGCGTGTTACCAACATTATTTTTATCCTAAATCCAAAAACACAGCACTGTACCAGCTACTAGGAAGAAAATGGATTAAAATGTGCAGTATGCACTTGCAGAGCTGTATAGACACCATGCGAGATATGAAGGTTCATAAGCATTAAAAGAAGCCAAGGTCTGACTGTCCTGCATTGTTCTTCAGAAACCTTGAGGTTTGCACGTGCTCCAGGAACCCCTTTTTTCCCTGTAACTAGCCAAGATCTGAATAAGCTGAATGGCCTTCAAGCTTGGCCTTGGCTAAAGGCAAAATAGCAGCCTTAAAACCCATGCAAACCATCCTCCAAATGGACTTTTAAATTCTACCAGTGTTGAAGGGAAAATAGCATGCAGTGTCTGTTAGAGACCTGAGCTGGCAACCTATTACATACTAATGAGTCCCTAATTCCACCCTATGGATAACTGAGCAAATTTTACATAACAATACTGAACTACCATACATCAATAATGAATAGTGCGGTGGGTTGACCCTGGCTGGGCGCTGGTGCCCACCAAAGCCGCTCCATCACTGCCCTCCTCAGCTGGAGAGGGGAGAGAAAATATAACGAAAGGCTCGTGGGTCGAGATAAGGACAGGGAGAGATCACTCACCGATGACCGTCACGGGCAAAACAGACTCGACTTGGAGAAATTAATTTAATTTATTACCAATCGACTCAGAGTAGGGTAATGAGAAATAAAACCAAATCTTAAAACACCTTCCCCCCACCCCTCCCTTCTTCCCGGCCTTATCTTCACTCCTGATTTTCTCTACCTCCTCCCCCCCAGTGGCGCAGGGGGACGGGGAATGGGGGTTGTGGTCAGTTCATCACACGTTGTCCCTGCCGCTCCTTCCTCCTCAGGGGGAGACTCCTCGCACTCTTCCC
>NW_008794173.1:1970102-1978037 GCF_000699145.1 Aptenodytes forsteri | reverse complement strand
GATGGGGGAAGCTTCTGGCATCTTCTCACAGAAGCCACCCCTGCAGCCCCTCCGCTACCAAAACCTGGCCATGCAAACCCAATACAAATAGCTTTTTTGAAAACTTATTTCTGCCAATAAAGGAGTGTACTATATAAATAATATCCAATATTCATTAATGGTTGCTAATTGCAGTATTATTGTCAGGGATAATGAGACTTTCAAGACATAATGACTTCCCTAGAAGACACACATGCTGCTAGCTCAGAAATATTCCTCTTTTTTACTGGAGCTAATACTCGATTTAGTGCATGCAAATCACAAACCTAAAGAAAGACAACAGTCCACTCCTCTTTCATCCTTAAACAAGGAAAAGTCATCATCTCTTCTTTAACATCCTTTCTGGTGTCGTAGACTATTTATTGAAATACTTTCAATGTTTTCCCTTGGATGGACAAATACCATCCCGATCATTCTTTTCTCAGGATGGGATGAGTCACAACAGCTTCAGGTGCTTTGTGTTATGACTAAACTCCATCACAAAGACAACAAAGGGCTTCACGCAGCATTCCCTGCTTAGCCCATATTTCAGCAAAACTCCCACTAAAATCAATAAGCATTTTGCAAGAGTTATGAGGAAAGTAGCATAAAGTAAGGCCTACTACCAGTGAAAGAAAACCCTTATCTTAGAAGTATATCATTTTAACTTTACCAAAAAATTACATCAGGCGTCCTAGAGCAATACCTATCATTTGATACCCTCCAATAAATGTGTGGAGTGTTTACCAATTAAAAGCAACACCTATCATTTGATGTATATACTCTTTGTGCGGTCTGTGCCTACCAGGGACCCTGTCCAGTGTCAACAGCAGTCATGCACGGTGGAAACCACAAGAACCCTCAGGCTGGGTCTCAGAGAGACAGAAATAACAATAGCAATTTGGAGTTTCATCAGAACGAGCGCCTCGTGAAGTCATTCTTGTTTTCTAGTCCCAAAACAAAGTGAGAGCACATGCAGAGGTAGGAATATTCTTCACTACTCGGCACATATATGCTGAGTACATACAGTCCCTTCCCTTACCACTGTGCAGGGCAGAGGGACAGTCATGCAGTGACATCATATTTATATAAATCTACACATATGTAGCTATATCACAAAAGTGTCTTTCTCATAATACGGAAATTCCCAAGGGACTAACTGGAAGCCAGCTAGTAAAAGAGGAAAGTTGTTCATCAGTAACATCTTAGAATTTAACTTCATTAAAATGTTCCTCCTCTTCACTATGGAAATTGCTTAAAATGTATCTGTGTATTAGACACCTCACACGTGAATCCTTTTACACTACTCAGGAACTGCTTAAGACATTTTATTGATTACACTTTCGTAATTACAGAGCACTATAAACCAGAACAGCGACAAGCCTTCTGGAGGGGTATTTACTCAGGGAAATGCATTGAGACAGGATTATAGAACATCATGGTATAAGGCTTTAGCCCTTCAAATTACTATTTCATGCAATGCACTGCTGAGGATTTTTTTGTTTTGTTCCTCAAAAATATGCTGTGACACAGCATCAGAGCAGAAGCTTCCCAGTCATCTGTGAAAATCAGTCAGCACATTTTAAATAGAGAGGTCCAACAGTTTCGAAACTCATACGCTGGGTCAAACTGAATTTATAGCTACACATGCAAGTACTGCACTGGTAAGTGAAATCGGAATTTGCCTTTTGAATTCTAAATGAAGCGTGCCTAATGTGAAGGCTACACATAAAATTTTAAGGACTGCTGCAATAGTTACATCCCCCTTTTCAAAATGATTTGGGCATTGGTGAGAGAAAGCTCCATCCAATTTTGCAGACATTTGGGCACTTTTGAAATGATGTTATTGTATTATTACTATTCTTCAGCCTTCCACTATATCACAAAACCTGATCTTGGACATCAATAGCTCTGAGAAATAATTTTCTGAAACACATAACTCAAGCAAACAAAACCAAACAAACAAAACCCAAATACTTTTTGTTTGATTCTTTGAAAATAAGTATCACTTTTTTTCTATTCTTACTTAGATTGGTGCGTAGGGAAAAATAGCCCAAGTCAATCCCTTCTCACAGCAATGGGCTGATCCAGACTGCAGGAGCAAACCTAACAGCAATAGAGCTGCACTCCCCACTCAGGGAATGGCTAATGGAAGTTGCACGAGTAGTACCCATGGACTAACCTTAAAAACGTCCTAATAGTTTTTGAACGTAGCTCATTGCAAACATAATGTCTTGTGGACATGAACTATCTTTCTAGCCGATGACGTAAAGACATCATACCACACAAGAAGTTCTTTCCTTTCCGTGCACAGAGAGTCAGGCTACATCAAAGCCCTCTGCAGACGGAAATAAAATCATGCTAGGGTTTCAACAGCAAGATGAAAAGGTAAATGAGATGCAGTCCCTTCTTGGAGAAAAACAAGAGTACATAGCACTGTGCTCTGCGGCTTTTAAAGGCAAGAAAAACTGGTCTAAAATTCATGTATCTGTCACTAACCTAAGTAAAAAACCTGTCCACATGCTCTGAGCCCTGTGTGTAGCTACAGTCAGGGATCTCATGAAAAGTAGGCAGGACCGCAGTTTTGCCCGTTACCTCTAAAAGATGCTCTGTTTGAACAAATGCTGTCAAACTACGCAGGAGCATTTCAGAGCTCTGCTTTGCTCTGCATATCCCACTACACACAAATTAACTTTTCTAAGGGGAGAGGGGTGGGGAAGGGAGCATCGCGTTGTTTTCTGTCCTTTTCATTTAGAGTTTGCACTGCAACTCAGGAAGCTCAAGCAGCGACCACCTGCCCAGCATCAGCACCTGACGAAAACAAGGCCATGAAATGGATAAGAGGGCAGAGTGACGTGAAGGCCAGCGACGCTCCACACAATAACTGTGGAACAGGTCCATGGAGGACACTCTAGGGAAGAGACATGAGCTGCATCCACATGGCCAAGCTGAGGATTAGAGGCAGAAGAGCTGCTTTCCTCGGAGGAGCGCCTGAGGCTGAAGGCACTGCCCTTGCACTCACAGCTCACAAAATTCTTCTGGGCTGGAGCTTGCAGGTCCCCGTGAGAAGATGCAGAGCTGCACAGCACAGATCTGCTGGTAAGACAGACATCCCTGCAAGGTATTGACGTTACCTAAACTGCGCCTATTACAAATTACCTGTTTTCAGTTATGAGTTCCTCAGGGGAAAGGCATCAAGTTTTATAACTAGAGGAGCAGCACACCAAATAATACTTCCTTGAACAAACATATAAAATATTATTTAAAAGGGGCTGTTATTATATAACCAGGGCTTATAAACTAACACATTTCTTTGCCATGATGGGTTCCAACTGAAAGTACTTTTTTACAGGCTAATTCTAATATGGTTCCAAAGAAAATAATGCAAAATGAAATAAAGAATGCAGGAAGAAATCTTTTAGAAGTCTGAATTTCTCCACCCAAGGGTAGTTAATTCATATGCCAAGCAATGATAACTTATAAATGATCACTACCGTAGCCTTATCATTAACAGTCATGTAAATATTGCAAGAGAAAACTGCAAATATGTAGAGTATCCTGTGAGCGAGCTCACAGCATGGGTTGCATTGGACCCTCTCTGCTCCCAAAACCAAAGTGGGATCAGTCTCCGCAAACCCAGCAAAGCCCTGGAGGGGCTGCAGAGGGAGAACAAGTGCAGACCTAGAAATCCTGTCCAGCTGTATCTCTGCAGTCTCCTGTAAGCAGCATCTTGTTTTGGCAGCTTAGGTGGGAGCTGACTCCCTGCCCTGCCACAGTCTGTTTCTCATATGCACTATATTTTCTGTGCACGGTTTGACTCAGAAAAATCAGTTAACAAGCTAGACAAATTTCTGGAAACACTGGCTGACCTGCCCGCAAGATACTCAGGACTAGGATAAGCTTCTGGCTTCCAAAAATATTCACGTCACAAAAGCATACAGTTTAGATGTATACCTCCTACTGCACGGCTTCCTCTGTGCAAGCAACAACATGCAATTTTTTTTTTTAAGAGTTATTTTCCTTGCAAGGATTAATAGTAAACAACAAGTTATAAATATAGAAATGCCTCTTCATTTGACCATAGGCTATACTTTATAGCAGTATACAGTACATGTACATTTATATACAGTACATCCACTTCCCTTTTCCTTCAGCCTTTTCTGCCAGAGCATTAACCATTACGAGAACTTATGGATAATAAGGATGGCAATTTTCTTGCACATCTATATTCAGGTTGTTCAGTATCCACTCTATCTTTTGCTGCCTGCATCAGATCATAATCGCTGCACTTGCTCGTTTCTTTTAGTGTATAATGTAGGATCTACCTTGCAACACTGGACTTTAGCAGAACAATTTAGGAAGTCACTTGTAGCACACGCTTAATTTTGGGATCCAAGCGAATGGTTTAACCTAAGCATAGGCTTAAACTTCCCCACTTTTGACAGTGTCCTGGTTTCAGCAGGGATAGAGTTAATTTCCTTTCTAGTAGCTGGTACAGTGTTTTGGATTTAGGATGAGAACAAAGTTGATAACGCAGCGATGTTTTAGTTGTTGCTAGGTAATGCTTACACTAGCCAAGGACTTTTTAGTTTCCCATGCTCCACCGACTGAGCAGGCTGGAGGTGCACAAGAAGCTGGGAGGGGGCACAGCCAAACTGGCCAAAGGGACATTCCATACCATGGGACGTCATGCTCAGTACATAAACTGGGGAAAGCTGGCTGGGGGGGCCGCTGCTCGGGGACTGGCTGGGCATCGGTCGGCGGGTGGTGAGCAATTGTACTGTGCATCACTTGCTTTGTGTATTATTATCATATTATTATTATCATTTTATTTCAATTATTAAACTGTTTTTATCTCAACCCACGAGTTTTTCTCACTTGTGCTCTTCCAATTCTCTCCCCCATCCCACCGGGTGGGGGGGAGTGAGCGAGCGGCTGGGTGGTGCTTAGTTGCCGACTGAGGTTAAACCACGACAGACAGTTTGATGGAATTACAGGAGCTAATTTTCCGGCACTGTCCTGAGAGACACTGGGACTGGAAACAGTACAAAAATGTTAGAGACTTCATGTCTTTAATGGGAACACTTGCAGAACAGACAATTTACATCAGGACTGCACAAATCCAACTGTTTTTTCTTTTTACTGACCCTGACCAGTACTAAAAACCTAAAGTTTTGAATTATGGTTTTCCACAGCTTCAGGCTGGCTGAATTGCAGCTGACCCAGGCAGCAGCTCAGGGGTGCTGGACGCAGTTACCCATCTCCTCCCACCAGCATTCGCCTCTGCCGTGCCGGTGGCTTTGATGGCATCCCCTTCCATGGTCTGGGCACATCCCTGCCCATTTGGATTGCTATCATCATTCAGGAAATCTTTGCCCTATTCCTCTTTTCTTTTCCCTCCTGTTGCTTTTTGTTTCAAAACTTCCCACACCTCTCCAGTCAGCTGGGCAGATCCCTGCTCTTCCTCCATCATCTCCTTGATGGGCTTCTTCACAGCTGGCAACGGCTCTATAGCTTCTTCCTCCCTGCTCCACAAGTTCACTACCTCAGGCTGTGCCTCACCCAAATCCACATCAGACAGCAGATTTGAGAATGTGCATATAATATTTAGTATTAAGTAAAGCTCAACATTTCCATTTTGTCCTCTACTGCTACATTCCAGATGTTCTATGAAGAGTAATCAATGTCCGTAAGGCATTTCCAAATGAAAAGCGTTACATAAATGTAAGGTAGGCTATTATTCTTATAGTTCCTTTAAGCTGATAACACCGTTACTTTCCCAGGGATGTTGGGCATCCTCTCATAATGAAGCATTCAGCACAATGAAAAATGGAATTATGTTGAAGCAACAGTTTCCTCTTCTCCTTGGACTAACTGCACTTAAACTGTGTGCACAGCACACAGCAAGACTGAACAGCTGGTTTTGCAAAGCCTTCCTCTTCATAGGACACAGTACCGAGGTTTTCTCTGTTCATCTCTAAGACACGCATGCTGTTTCTGGTATGACGTTGCATTTCGGAAAAACAAGCACTTTCACAACTATTCAAAATGCAAATGAAACACATTATTACTTTTCCTGCTTTAGATTATATTTTGAAACATGGTATCAGAAAAAAAAAAGTAGTGTTTTGTTTGTGGTGAACTGTGCCTAGAAAGTGGCGTGGGGTGCTATATGCAGCCTGTATTAAACTAGAGGCACAGAAGGATGTTAGCTACAAATTTTAGAACTTAAATCAATAAAAGGAAAGAATGAAGAATCCAAGAGAAAGCAAAAGCACTGGATTGCAACAAAGGTACAGCAGCCTGATCTAAACATCCACGAAGCCAAGTCTCCCAACTTAGCCAAGTCTTCCAACTGATTTTGGGAACCATCAGCTGCTTATAAAACACAAACCACTGAGGGCCCATCAGTAACACCGAAATTTAAAGAACTTGCTTTGGGGTATTCCTGGCGTCATCTTCCAGGCATGAGAACTGGAAACTTCTTCTTCCAGATTACTGCTGTACAAATAGCTTCTCCCCAAAATCTATCTACACCAGAGAGTATTTAACAGAAGTTGACGGGAAAAAAGCGATGCAGATGCTGGCACCTGACCTAATGGAAAGCCAAGCCATTATTCACTCTCAGGATCAGCAGTCAGAACCTGTCCCCGTTGGCTGCTGCGTGTTGCAACCACCCAGTTAATTTCCTGTAATTCATTTACAGTGGATGGTGGGTTGGGTCAGCTGTTGGCAGAGGTGTATGCACATCACTTAGTGACCACCACAGGTCACGCCTTTGTTGATAGCTCTGAAGAGGCAGAGGATCAGATGAGCACGCGGATCAGGATTCGTCTCCACACACAAGCTCCCGGGTCCGCTCAGCGACACAGCGCTGGGGGCAGAAACTCGTGCTGATGCTCTCAGATTTACAGGCAGGTAAAATCACTGACTTCGGTTTTCTACTAATTGACAGAAGAGACGCAAAAGCAGAAACGAGATGTGTTTTTTCCCCGGGGGATGTCATTAGGCACATTCTGGGTGACGTGTAAATAGATTAGAGTCTTTCATCCTCGGTTTTCATTCATTAAATCAGCTGGTAGCTGGAGGAGGTGGGAGATGCCTTCGCTTGCACAGGAGCTGAATGGGGGATAAGTTTCAAACTAAAAGTTACTGCAGTTCAAACTCCATGCTGACTTAAGACTGCGCCACTTTTAGACACAGCAAACACCATCTGATCCTAAGCAGTATTTCCCTACAAAGGCCAAACCTACTAACGATGAGAAATTGAAGTAGACCCACAGTCAGCCCATGATGAATATCAAGTCACAAGAGGTCAGACACTGCTTTCCTGCTGTCGTTTCCAGTGACGTCATGCATTTGATCCTACATAATTCTACATAAAAGCTGTGCTTTTTCCCAGCTGGCGCTAAGTGACTTTTAAATTTAGTAAGTCTCCACAGAGATTTATGGGTTGCTCACCCTTCGCAGGATTCAGCAAGACTAACACCACCTCGTAGGACCTCCACACAAACATCAAGACTGTCAGCAAAGAAGTGATGATGACAAGATTTTTACAGTGGGAGGCTAATAGCTGACTGCTCCAAGAGACAGAAATTGGAGATCTATGAGCTATTTGGCCCATCTTTCTGCCACGCCGTTCCCTCAGCCCTGCCTTCCGAGGCACAAGGACACGATTTAGCACCTCTGGCTCCAGCGCTGTGTGCAGTCAAGAGAGAGGAGCACCGTGGGCAAGACTCACTCCTTTTCTAATAGCCCTCACAGTGAGAAGAGTCTGAAGTTGATTTGTTCTTCCATTCCATTACTTTTAATTACACCCTCTGCACTTACATATTGCACATTTAAAATTGCCCTGAACAGAAAGCGTAAGGAACAAAAACTTTCCTTCAGCGACTAGGGGGGGGGGGGCTGAGGACA
>NW_008794173.1:1962818-1969921 GCF_000699145.1 Aptenodytes forsteri | reverse complement strand
AAGAGCTCATCCCCTCGGGGTGGGGGGGGGGGGGGGCAGAAGACAGACAGAAAGACAGACAGAAAAGGAAAGCAAAACAAGCATGACTAAAATATGTTTGTGACAAGTGCACTGGACAAGTTTTCTTCGATGTGAAATTTTGAACTTTGTAATATTGCCAAGGTCAGAGACAGCAGGTTACATTGGGTTAAGGACACCTATAAATTCTTTTTCTACCTAGAGGTCACTGAAACTTTGCAATTTAGATACACTACCCAAAGATTTCTATAAGTAAATGCTTTATTGCCTTTCTCTCCAATCTCTTTTTCCTTTACCCTTTTGGATGTATGAAGTAATTTTCAAATCATTAGATACAATAAATTCTTCTAGATGTTTACCACATCCTTAGAGGGAGAAAGCTTATGTATCCTTACATTAAATGAAAGAAATACCTTCCTCCATAATTTTTATTTATTCAGTCTGAAATCTAAATCATAACAACTGTGAATGGCATTAAAATCTCATTGTCTTCTCTGCAAAATCCATGGCATTTAACTTATTTCTCTGTGACTACCTGCTGTTGTACATTTTCCCCACAGAGAAATGACTAAGAGTTACGTTATAAGCATTTTTGGTTTCGTAATAGTAGAAATGCAGAGTAAAGGAGCTATAGAAAGAATTGTGCCCCTGAGACCAGTCCAATCCCTGAAGCAGCTCAGCTATAAGCTGTATCAACATAGTACCTGCCCTGTTCAAATGAGATACCTACCTTCATCCTCCCAGAAACATGGGATGGAAATTGTCCCCAAGTGGACAATATGCATACGGTGCCACGCCAGCTTTCAGCATGACATATCTGAGAGAAAAATGGCTGAGAGATTAATAGCTCCCTTTTGCTAAGATGCATTTTTAAAAGTCTATGAAATTACTCCAAGGGAGTAAAAGTTAAACTGGATCTTCAGCCATCGCAGGCAGAAGAGTTTTGATCCATTAACCTCACGTGATAAAACACGATACAAGGAATGTCAGAAAGAAAAACAAAAAGGAATTCTTTTACAACTTTACAAAGCCAATTTGAGAAAGGCTAGTGACCATCCAGACAGTATGTATGTGGTCACCAGCAACCACTTCTGCAAAGCCCATTTCACGGGATCACACAGTCCTTGGTCACACCAGTGAGCACAGAGCGATTTCTTTTTGGCATTTTGCTTTTGCAGCACTCTGCATTCCTTTATGCGACTGGAGAGCCATATAAAAGAAGAGCTGCCTGACATTAATGGCTTTATGATGCAGCTTTTTGGTGGGGCAAGCATTTGAAGTCAACCAGCATAAATCACAGAAGCAGAAATCTAAATTATCCAGGCACAGAAACTGCTGCTACATTCTTTGCATATCTCAAGTCTCCACAGGAGTACACACATAAAGACTGTGTGTAAGCTATAACAAAAAGCAGGAGATATTTCAGATATGTTAAAGAATACCTGCAAAAAACCAAATATGACACCCCTCCACAGCCATTACAATTTTCATAAGGAATGCCAACTATCATTTAAATCATGAGAGAAGTGCTGAAACCAGACATCACAAGCCCCAGTCCTCTACTGATTATGGTATTTATTGACTACAATGCACACATGATTGCAAGCAAACAAAACAAGAATTTGGTGTGTAAAGGAAGGGGGGTTGTATTTTTCAACGTAAGTCTCATTTTATGCAGATTCCATTCTCTTTTACAGAATTACTCTCACTGCTACAAAGATGTATCACTTCTAAAAGCACGAATGTCAGTATGCAATTGAATTAATTTTGAATATGGATGAAATCAGACTCTGCACTGCAGATTTCAGAGCCAAACTTGGTTCTGAGGTGCATAATAAGCTTAGCAGCTTTACTATAACAACACAGCTAAAACATTTACTGCAGATGTATTGCAGGCCATTAAAGCATCCCACTGTACAAGCTCCATTTGCACCTGTACTCCCTCTATCTGACTCTAACACCTTTCCATTTTGCTGCTGTTGGAGCAAAGTACTGCATTTATTGGAAGTATGTTTATCTTACCTTGCTGCAGGCCAACACTCTTCAGGATTTCCCTTTTCCTTGTGGTACACTGACTGAATTTTAGAGATGATATCTCAAAATTCGCCTCCTCTGGATGCTGTCCAGTAGCTCAGCACAGCTCTTCTGTGCCAGTCTCCATCTGCCAGCATTACAGATGTCATCTGCCATTACAACACGCTATGCCGGTTCCTCTTGTTTGCAGCTGTTTTATAGGTACTCGCTAGTGATGAGAACCCGGACAAATCCAGAAGCAACATCTTGTGATAACTGGTAGACTGCAATTTGCAAATTGCCAACGAAGGTGGCTAATGAAGTTGGCAAAGCATGGGTTAGAAAGCAGCAAAGTCTTCGTAACACGATGTGCTCAGTATTAGAAAGAATGAGAAAAGCAGATCTGAGGCCAAATCGCAGTGCCTTTGACTGTCAGAAAAAGGCTGGAATCAGCATCTACTCTCCGGCCAGACAACCTCAGGAGAGCATTTGACAGGAACCTTTAAGCAAAAGTTCTCAACTTAAAGGGAGATCAGCAAAGTTTTTCTTTAACCTTTTACAATAGATCACAAGCTAAGCTTAGCGCAGACCTCAAACGAAAAACACAGCAATAAGTTACATTAGGGGAAGCGCGCCATGAAATGGCTGCTGCACAGCTTAGCACCGCACTCGGTGGCTGCTGTACAGGTTAGCACTTCACTTGGCAGGACTGATGATCAAACTCAAACTGCGTTTCACCAAGTTACATCTTCCATCACAGTCTGTCCCATAAAAAGCATGAAAGTCTGATAATTATAGGAGAAACTATACATCACCTTTCAGAACACTTCTGGTGCTCTACTTTAGCTGCAGATGCTTCCATTCCTCAAAGTGTTATTTGTCTACTTCGTAAGAAACTTTTTATACTCAAATACCTCCTTTCCATTCTGTCTCACTGGACTGTGTCAGAGCCGTTAAAGAGCCTTTGTGCAGCCTTGAAACAGCCATTCCTTTGCCTTGCTCTGTCCTCTCAAGTAGAGCAATTTTTACCTGAATTATTTAGCAGTTATAGCATCAGATATTGTTTTCCAGGACAAAAAAGAGGAAGAGAAAAAGTGAAAAAGGGGGAAAAGGGGAAAAGACAATTCCTAGTGCTGGTCATTACATGCCAAATTTCTACTCTGAATAAATTTTCACAAGGGATCATATTGAAAATGCCGACAGACTCTTAATTGGTGTTCCGCAGAGCGCCATACACAGCTACACTGCAATAATTTGGAAGTGTCTTGTTTAAAATACATTTAGGCTATTCAAAGCAGATATTGATATTCACTTGTAGTATGAGCGCGCCAACAACGCCTTGAAGGCATCTCTCAGCAACAGAATCTTTTTGAGCAGCAGGTGGGATGAAATGGTGACAAATGGGATGGAAGGCAGCACATATGAATAAACTATATAATATCCTATTTGTTTCCCCAACTTGGCTGTTTGCTTTGTTATTTTTCATAAGCTGGCAGTGTGAAAGCAGCCAAAGCACAAACCCATTCCCACGTCTCGGTCCTACAGAAGATTGGAGGCAATTTCTGCTCAATATGCTATCCCCAGGAAAGCACAAAGCATCTGGGGGGAGACTAAGAGAAAGCAGCGCTGCCTTAAGCAGTAAGCACTGATGAATGAAATTCTGGCCTTCTTTCGGAGTAGGTTTGCAAGGAGGGTTTATTAACAATAATACAATTGCAATTTTGGAGAGGAAAAACCTGCAACCTGAGGGCTCCCTCCAAGCAATCTCACGGCTGCTCCCCTGGTGGGTGCGTCGCATTTGTTTGCACATAAAACACAAACAGCCTCCTGTTGTGCCCAGACCCATGCCGCTCTTACGGGGGATAAAAATTACTCCTCTAAAGATTGCTTCAAACTATATCATGTGTACTCGCATCTGGTGAAGATCCAAGATTTAAAATTCTTTCTAAAGCAGAAAGAAGAAAAGGTAGCAAAAAAACTGGGTTTCCAAAGCCTGCAATTTACAAAAATAACGGTTATTTTGTTATACAAATCTTGTTTGTGACACATGCAAAAAGGACTTAAAACATCTAAACAATATCTAATTAGGAGAATAAGCTCTTTACAGAGATCTGATCCTGCACTGTTCAGACTCGGTGGGAGCTTTGCCAGTTTCTTTGTTTGGCCTTACTTCTGGCCAGGCAGCACAGCAGGTTTTGTTCATCGTTTATCATTCTGTTGTCCTATCTCACGTTGCCTTAACTATGAAATGAGACAATAAATATTTACCTCCCTCCTACGGATGAGGGAAGGCTTAATTAGTTAGTGCCTGCTAACTATTTGTTGTGGGACTGCTAAGTACCAGTATTGCGTTTGACCCCAGAAGCAGCAGAGCAGTAAATGCAAAGCCCCGTCCGATATTCAGGTCAGTTAAACTGTTCTCTTGAAGTGACCTTTGAAAGGTTGCTTAATCCACGCGTGTTAGTCACGCAAAAGGGGTTCAGTATCCCCATCACGCAAAGAAAACAAAGATGAGTTTACTGCAATACACACACATAAAGAAGTCAAGTATACATTGCCTTGAGTGTCGTACGTCCCTGAACGTAAGGTAAGCTCTATTTTTAGAGCTTTTTTTTTTTTAGGAATACATGAAGTTAAACACCATATGCTTCCCTGTAGCCCACCTCCCCGCAATTCAGGCCATGGCTGCCATGGCACTTTTTGGGTCCATGAGGGCCCAGCACATTTCACAGTGTGCCCATGCCCAGCCCCACAAGCAATTCCCTTCTCTCTGCCTCTGCAGAGAGATATAGTTACACCAGAATTCTTATAAACAGCTTTCCACCATTTTGTTAAATTTTTCTTTTCCATTTTTTCTCCAATCTGTCTATCCAAGTCTTCTTGGTACACCACATCTCCACTACCAGAACACAGAGAAGATCTGCAGCACTTTCTCATAAAGGCTATCAATTAAGAGAAGCCTGTTGTTGCAATAACTGTGTCTTATACTGTCAAAAAGTAATTGCAAATCTCAAAACCAGAGGTGGAAATAACATGCTGAAATATCACTAAAATCTGACCACGCTCACCTGTAGGACTGAATTATTACCTTCTTCAGTTTTGCAAAATCAGACCAAAAAAATGTATTTCATATGAGATTGGCTATATCATGTTAACTTTTTTCCCCTGACTTATTTCAAGGAAGCTGTGCCTCTAAAATCAGCCTAAATTTGGAAATTTAGCATTACTTGCAAAATTAAAGCGTACTGGGTAGAGAAAGTCTGTTCATACATTTTCTAATACCATTATGAAATTTGTTATCAATCCAGAAATCAGTTACCAGGAATTTTATAAATAGATAAAAAATAATAAAAAAAATCAGTCTCCTTGCCTTTTAGGATTTATAGGTATCTTTTAAACCTATCTTCTTGTCCATAACATTCATTCAACAAAATACAACAACTCTTCTTTGAAGGAAGCAGAGAAAAGAGCTGTTGTACCTGCTCACACCTCTGCTAAGCGTGGAACCTTCCTCCTTCATTTTGCCTAGATAAAATAATAATAATAAAAAAATCAGTCTCCTTGCCTTTTAGGATTTATAGGTATCTTTTAAACCTATCTTCTTGTCCATAACATTCATTCAACAAAATACAACAACTCTTCTTTGAAGGAAGCAGAGAAAAGGGCTGTTGTACCTGCTCACACCTCTGCTAAGCGTGGAACCTTCCTCCTTCATTTTGCCTGTTGACTACTTTATTACTCTCCTTACTTAAAGTTTCCTACTTTATTATTGCCTGATTTAAAGAAGAGCTAATCCAAAGCTGTGAAATCAGATCCGGTTGATCTGGGGGCAGGTACACCAATTCTCTGAAAAGCAGACACACAACAGTCAACACGTTATCTAGTCCTATAGAAAACCTCTATCCAGCCTCCAGAACTGACTCGCCGCTTCCAGCGGTGAACACCACAGACATGCTACTTGTAGTAATATTTCCTAGCACAACAATATTTTTTTTTTTTCTCTTTTTCAGTAGACTTGCTTTCTTTCAGTATTAAAGTTTCCTTTCCCTTCTATTTAAGGACAGTCTCACCGGATGGAGAGCGTGACTTATAACTCCTCACTCAGCTGCTCCTTTTAACTTTCCAGCCCAAAACACTAATTCTCTTCTCATTTTCCTTGCTGTGACTCACAAGCATCTTCATGTATTTCACAGGTCATCTCCCACTCTCATTGACAAGAGAAAAGAGCAGAGAACAAATCTATTGCCCAAGTTAATAGAAGAGTCCTTCCGTGCAGAATGCCCTCAGGTTTTCTGGGGAAACGCGACATAGATGAGCAAGATCACAAACAGTGCTGCTGGGGCACGTACGAAGGAGACTCTCTGCTCCGATGGAGCTATACATCAGCACGCTTCTCCAGCATCGCTGACTCCAGCCCCTGCAGGGGCACCATCAGGAAAGATATTGCTTTGGTTTTTAATGACACCACATGTTCTCTGTAGCTGTAGGGCTGAAATTCTCAGTTATATTCATCCTTACAGCATCCAGTGTCACCCCACAGAAACCAGTCCAGTTTTTCCCTGCACACAGGAACCAGAGCAAACCAGAACTTCAAATCCAACCTATTACAAACGCAAATAATTCCTGTGTGAGCCTTTATCAGTTGTTACTGTCCCTAAGTCTGATTTGAGTTCTACTTTCCTGTTGAGGTCTTTATATCAGCAGAGCAGCAGATTGCGGCGTACAGGGGGGTTTCCTGAGCCGGGGAAACCCCAGGGGAGCGCGGGGACCCGCCGGGAGCCGGCAGCTCGCACAAGGGTGAGAGTAACGGCGGCCACCCCCCACTCCCACAAAAGGCAGCCCTGGGGAGCGCTAGCAACCAGGAGCACTGCCAACAGGGCGGGCAAACAGGGCGTGGCGCGTCAGCAAGGGCGTGGCACGGCAGTTCACATGGGAGGGCACCTCTTCAAAGGAGGGGCATTCCACAGGCCAAGTGGGAGGCTTGGAGTACACATAACCCAGCAACCAGGCACTGTCCTGTGACCATCGGCAAAGGTCAAGGGCACTCATCCTACCTGACCCTCAAGGCAGAA
>NW_008794173.1:1960501-1961186 GCF_000699145.1 Aptenodytes forsteri | reverse complement strand
CCTGGAGGGAAGAGGGGCCCAAGAAAGCTGGGTAATATTCAAGGATCACCTCCTCCAAGCTCAGGAGCGATGCATTCCAACAAAGAGGAAGTCAGGCAAAAACGACAGGAGGCCTGCGTGGATGAACAAGGAGCTCCTGGACAAACTCAACCACAAAAAGGAAGCCTACAGAGGGTGGAAGCAAGGACAGGTAGCCTGGGAGGAATACAGAGAAATTGTGCGAGCAGCCAGGGATCAGGTTAGGAAAGCTAAAGCCCTGACAGAATTAAATCTGGCCAGGGACATCAAGGGCAAGAAGAAAAGATTCTATAGGTACGTCAGGGATAAAAGGAATACTAGGGAAAACATGGCCCCTCTCCAGAAAGAAATGGGAGACCTGGTTACCTGGGATATGGAGAAGGCTGAGGTACTCAATGACTTTTTTTGCCTCAGTCTTCACCAGTAAGTGCTCAAGCTGCACCGCCCAAGTCGCAGAAGGCAAAGGTGGGGACTGGGAGAATGAAGAGCTGCCCACTGTAGGAGAAGATCAGGTTCGAGACCATCTAAGGAACCTGAAGGTGCACAAGTCCACGGGACTCGATGAGATGCATCCGCATCTAGTGGCATTGCTAAGCCACTATCCATCATATTTGAGAAGTCGTGGCAGTCCAGAGAAGTTCCCACTGACTGGAAAAGGGGAAACATA
>NW_008794173.1:1904093-1959331 GCF_000699145.1 Aptenodytes forsteri | reverse complement strand
GATCTAGTTGCAGATGTCCCTGCCCACGGCAGGGGGGTTGGAATTGATGGCCTTTAGAGGTCCCTTCCAACCCAAACTATTCTATGATTCTGTATTATATCATGCTCACTTTGGCCAAGCACATCTAATATTTCAGGATTCCTCATGGAACTACAGTTGCTTTTTCATATTTTTTCCTCTTTATGTTAATTTTCCTCTTTACATGCATTTGCAGTCTCTGAAGGGAAAAGGGGTGGAGAAGAAAGGTGAACATGCTTTTTCAGACCTATAGCAATCAATAAAAGCAATGCTACAGAAGCCAGAGTGTTCTCTACTGCATTGCCTGCCCTTGAAATATTGATACTGTTGATCTTTTTTTCTTCCTCTTGCTTTTTGAAAATACAGATAATATAAATGTTCCCATTAGCAAGAAATATGTCACATCAAAATTAATGGTATTCAGCCAATAACAATGCTACTCTCTGGCTGTCAGGTTAACTCAATTTCAGGTTAGCAGAGCAATTCTGCCATCCAAATCTTATTCAGAGACAGAGATGAATTAGGGCGATTCTCACAGGCTATACACCCATGAAAAGCGTGCCCTAGATCTGAGTGATTACCTGGGAGCATTTCAGTTGCACAATACCCTTTTATTCTGGTGCTGGGCAAGATTCTGATCCCAGTAAGAAATCTGCAAATCTGCAGTAGCTCATGACTCCAGGGCAAATCTGGAGAAATCGGAATAAAATTACTTCACCTTTTTACTGGTTAGAAGGGATCAGAATCTGCTCCATATATGTTTGATCATGACATCTTGCTTTACTTAGTTTTACGTCTTAAAAGGAGACCAGTGTCTTCAAAATAGTCTTTGACCCCAGTACAAAAAACTCTTTTTATTAAAATATTCAACAGCAGGTAAAATACTTGTTAAGACAACTCAGATAGATTTTTTTTTTTTTTGCTTGCCTTTCTCTTTTAAAAAGTACTATCAAAAGATAAAAATGTGTTAGCAGTTTTACTAAGCTGAAGCAAGGCCAAAATGCAGGTATCTGTTCCAACCTCCAAGAATGACATTAAATCTTTATTATAAAAAAGGTTATAGACAGATCAGTGCTCAAGGGTGATTAAGTGACTAAATCATTTAATATGAGCAGCATATGTTTCACTCACTAGCAGCGGACAAAGGGAGTATGAAATAAGGTTGCAGGCTGAAATGCCCATAATGACACTGGCATAAATCTGTCTTAAATACTCTGGGTGCAACAACAAGAAAATGACTCTGTTCATATGTGGTTACAGTCAAATTAGTGTTGCCAAAAGCTCCTGTAATACAAAGATCGAACATTAATGGTCATAAAACACAGCTATCCGTGCTCCAATCCTTTTAAATGTTTCATAAAGCACACGGTGGTATTTTGAAGAGTGCCTAGGCGTAATACAAAGATCGAACATTAATGGTCATAGAACACAGTTATCCATGCTCCAATCCCTTTAAATGTTTCATAAAGCACCCAGTGGTATTTTGAAGAGTGCCTAGGCACTTACCTCCTGGTCATATGATTAAATAAACAGTTCTGGAAATTATACTGTGTGCTTACCTGCCTTTAAAAATAGGTCTTCTGGAGCTGACTATGTGGAGAACTTGATCAATACAATAACTTGTAGTTCAATCTAAATCTCCTCCCAGAATAAATTTCTCCTCACCAGAGCTATCCTGGTTTAAACATCACAGTTTAAATTCAGTCCAGAATTTATACTGGGAAACAACCTTCCATGCTTAGGAAACAGGTTCTCTCTTCTAGCTTCATCTCTGTTGCCATCCTAGCTTAATTGTGGTCAGAGAGTTTCCTCCAGGTCTCTAGTAGTGCTAGTAATTCTTGATGATTTCTTATATTTCAATTAGCGGCTTGACATGACTCAAAGATGCATAGATAAAGAAAAGATATTTTCTCAGTCTCACTCATGTTGACCAGTACTGGTTTCCGTTATCCTACCAAGCAGAATTCATAGGTCAGGTACACCAATTAAAACCTCAGAAAGGAGGCAGTTTGAAAGAGCAAATATTTTTAATAATTACATTACATTTACTTTCCCTCGTGTATATTTGGCTGAAGATCATGGGAGTTTTGGCTGGTTTTAAATCAGTATTGGTACAAAGAGATAAAAATATCTACTTTTTATCTTGAATCATTTCTGCAAGGTATTTTGTATTGCAGGTATTTTTTATATCCCTCGGTAGGAAAGAATTTCATTACCTTTTCACTTTCATTGGAACTTCAGAACAATTCCAGTTCTGTGTTACAGAGGTGAAACTCTGCAGTAACTCCCTGAAGATCAGTAGCATTACTCCAGATTTAGAGAGTGTAACCAAAACCAGTACCCAAGCATATAGTAATTAGCTTACAGTCACAGCAAAACCTGGAAAGCCATGCAACCTTTCCACTTGCTTTCCTGTAACCGCGGTCTTTAACAACTACTGATGTTCAACACTGTAAAGACAAAGAATTTTTCTTACAGGAAGGTTATTATGAGAAGTTTAGTATGATGCATTTGAAACTAAATAGAAAATAAAAGACTAAACATATAGTGAAGATAATATGTTTCACAGGAGTGCATATAAAGAGGGCATGGTTTATTAATTGCTGTATATCACAGTCTAATAGCAGAAAAAGCAATATTCTATTGGTATTATACTGTGACAAACCAAATTTTCCTACCATATTGTGTGGAGAAAGTAATGTGCATCATGTTCAGACCTAAATTCAGCAAACAGCTTATTTAGGAGTCTCACTGCCTACGTGCATGAATGGGGATTGCAAGTCTACTAATGAGCAAAGGAGAATGTGGCGAAACTTGCTTGCTATTTGCTAAGTTATTGAGCAGCGAACAAAATTAGACAAAATCTGACTTTCATTTCTCAAATACGTCCTATTAGGCCATCCATGACTAAAACAACAAGACATAGTCTTTGGGAAGTAGATCCATGCACAGGCAGAAGAGCAAAATCACAGAAACTGATATAAATTTTGTCAGAGCAAACTACACGCACAGAGAACCCACCCATTTTTTTACATTAACAAGTGATGGCACGTGGGCAGGAATTAGGGAAAAGCAAGGAAAAATAAGGTGGGTCTTTGGACTGCTGACCCCTCACCACTGCCGGGTCCCGGGACACCCATGGTCTATGTCTACTTACCATAGAGCCAACTTTTCTCCTCTACTACACCGCTCATCCTTACTCATCTCAAAAAAAAAAAATCTACTACACCGCTCATCCTTACTCATCTCTCAAAAAAAAAAACACCACACTCCACAAAAACAAACCAAGGAACACGGTGAGTTTGCAGACTTTCCACCCAACTTACTTTTTTTTTTCCCCCCTCTAGATTGACAAGACAGTGTGGAGAGAAAAAAAAAAAGGAAAAGGAAAAAAAAAGTGCAAAAGCAGAGGAAAGCCCAGTGTCTTCACAAACAAAAAAGCCATGTTAGATTAGAAGCAGACTTTGATACAGAATACTGCACGCAGTACTGGAGTTGGGGCAGAGGAAGGAAAGAATGGCTTCAGCGGTGAATGTATGTATTTTACAACTACCTTCATCACTGTAGATAGATGTGTCTGTTTATACATGTATATAAGAGTGGTGGAACAGAATATTTACAAGTAGATCTTTGTTAGTGTGATGATATGGTATTCCCCGAGTAGCCAAGAAACTTTGGCAGATGATATCAGCTGCACAGTGGTAGCACTCCCACAGCTGCCCAGACACCTGCAGAACTCCTAGAAAGGTCCATCTTCCCTCCCTTTTCCTTTCACTACTCTTAAGGTAAATAATAAAGTGCAAAAGGACTAGCTCCAGTGTTTCTCTGATAGAGAGCCAGGGGAACAGGACATAGTGGTTCAACCCTTATTCACACTCCTGAGCACCAGTTCAGCTGTGCTTGGTTCTGACAGCCACCATCATGCTGAGACCCCACGCAGTTAAGCCTACCGATTACTGAGCATCAGAGCCTCGCTCTTGGAGAGGTGGCACTCATTGACCTTGCTCTCTCCAGCTATTAAAACCTTGCAGACCACTCTCCACTAATTACACAAACGAAATGTTGTGGCTTGGCAAGATTTCAGAGGGCGTAACAAGACCAAGCAATGAGAGAAAAGACTGTAATCTGCCTCCACAAAAATATTCACCTTAGCTAAGCATAAAGGTGTTCTGGATACTCCTCACTGAAATCTCACTTTTGCATCAGCATTGCTTTCGAGAGGACAAAGTACTGACTCCCAAGTTTTTGCAGCAAACGCAACAGGTTACCCAGAAAGCCAGTTCTGCAGGAGGAATTACGATCCACAACCACATAATAAGCATCTTCCATCCATTTTCCAATGGAAGATCACACTGATGATTAATATAATGAATTAATAATGGAATCTGAGAGCAATGGGTTCAAAGCAAAGGCTCAGAGCGCCTCTTCTTGATGCTCCCTGATTCTAATCATCTTCAGAAAACTCCCTACCTGAAAGCCTCTCAGGGTATGTTATGAGCCATGTCTCCTCCACACAAGAGGTAGACGTGCCAGGAGGTAATCCCAGTGGATGAAGCTAACTCTTGAGATCAAAACTTTCCCTACAGTTTTCATTTTCTTTTGACATACACCACATCATAGATAACTATTGTTTAAGAGAAAATTACTCCACAAAGTCTTGCAAGCGAGAGTAAAAATATGGGGGGAATAAACAGTAAATTGTGCTGAAGAAAAAAACAAAACTAGATGTAGAATTGCTGTGGGCTCACCATGCTTTCAAAATTTTATTTGACAACTACTACTAGTGAGTGATCTAAGACAAGGGAAATATTGGATCATGCAAAGTTTCTGTTTTGCTGTATTTCTGGAAAAAGACAATTACTTCTGATTATACACTGCAGGAATCTACTTTTGAATCTATTTTCTCCTTTCTCCCCTCCTGTTCCTCTTTTTTTTTTTTCATTTTTGTTCCTCTTTTTTTTTTTTTCATTTTAAGTTCAAATATACCCCATTCAAAGACTGATAGTAAAATCAGGAACTGATTGGAATAGTTCTGAGCAATAACACACTCCAGTAGAATAATCCCAGAAGCCAGACAGTGTGAGAGGTATAAATGTAAACCAAATAGCTCCTAGTTTTACACCTATAGTACAGCACATATTAGAGTCCAAGAGAAATTGCATTATAATTTCATTCTTGTCAAGCCACCGAAGAACAACATTTATTTTTATACAAAGTGGAAAAATAAAATGGACATTTGTTTTATGGGCCACAGAACAAAGAACTGTTTTCTATCCTAGACTAAGATTAAAATTACCAGTTATGTGCAGATTTTCTTTTACCGTGATTTTATTATTTAACCATGATTATTTCTTGAGTAATTGTTCACCATTTATGACCTATTTTATTGTCTCTCTTTGACTCCATGCACTTAAGTATAAAGTTAACTTCATACATAAATGTCAATGGCACTGCTCTTGGAACCGAGTTACACAATCAGACTAACGCTTTGGAAGATCAGCACCCTTGGTGTCAAAACACCAGCAGATATCAAACGCCTGAGCAGTCCTCCCAGCTGACTGTGGGACAGAAGTAGCCTTGATAACATATCACAAGCAAAAATTCAGAAAAATGAGACTTACTCACCAAGTTGAGTCATGTACTACAGCCCCAGGAACAAAACCAAGCTGATCAAACCTAGTGGCACCCTGTATTATGCACAAGATCTGACTACATTATCACAACAGCTCCTTTTGATATTAAAAATGTATGAAGAGATGATGACGTGGTACTTGGAGCAGACATACTGACATTTCAGGAAGGGCCATAAAACTTGTTCAATGTTGCAAGGTGTCATATATATCCACTTCCAGAATAATACAGTAAATAGTAAAACAATATCAAAGTTGTAATACGTAAGAACTACTTACTGATGTTGCATCATTAATATTTTATGTTAAGATTATAATCAGCAAGTTGCAGAGCATCTCTTCCTAGGACCAGCTCTTCTTAGATGCCAAGATCAAGATTGGTCAAAAACACCATGACATTCATTAAGACTGAAATACCATCCCCTGTAAAGAAAGTAGAAATTTCACCAATTATTTCTTTTCAATCAGAATTGTACTGAATTATCAAAAATAAGTATTCCGTATGTTGTACATTGAATTTTCACCTGTGAAAGCTTTGCTGGCATAAAACCGTGGACTTTTAATTAGTGTTGACAATACAAGTGGAGTTAAGACACCATAATAGAACGTTATATAATCCAAAACATTTTTTCATTGTCATATTAAAACTTTGAATGAACTGGTAGAGCAGCTCTACTTACCCTTAAGCACGGTAGCCAAAATCCTCATGATGGTCAGTGAGCAGGAACTCTCCCCAGTAGCTCAGAGGGCACCCCTTGCCATGCTACCGCTTTTAAAAATTAGCTCCATGTATTTTCATATGAAATATTCACAAGCAGACAATTAATTCTTGTTTTGCTTAAAATTGCATGGCCTTGTGAACGTCCTCTAATTTCAAAGCAAAAATCAGAGTTAGATTTACAGGAAAAAACATTCTCTTAAATAAAATTTTTTGAAGCTTTTGGATCCTTTAGCTTTGGAAGAGAAGCAGAAGGTTGTCAGGTGGATCTGAGTTACACACATTTCTGAAGGAATCCATTTTTCTAGTTAAATATTAGTATAGGAGACTGATAAATTTCCCTGAGTTTAATACATCTTTTATTTCAACTAAAGCCTTAGTACATTCTATTACTATGGTGACAGTTTCAAACTTTTCTCCATTTCCTGCAGTTCTAGGGTTTTATTGTATAACACTCTTGTTTTAAGATCAACCCATGCGAGGTTTGCAAAAGATGCACTTGAAAAGAAGTTATAGGAAAAACTACTGATTGCATTTGTCTGGACTTCTAGTTTTAACCTCAACAATCGTATTAATATTACAGAAGTTGTGACAGGCTTAGATGTGACAACCATTATAGACAAGATAACTGTTCATCTGTGCCAAATCAAGCCAGTCAGAAGTAGGCTGAACTAAGTTTCTTACAGGAAGGACAAACATCCACATGAGCCAATTTATTTTTCTTCATGTCTATATGGCTCAGTTAATTTGTTTAAAAATATCCTGAGTACCACTGAAAGTTATACTGCAGGTTTTAGTGGACAAACTCTGCTCTTAAGTCGAGAATTATAAGCAGGACATACTGCTCTCCACTCACCTTTTCTTGGATATCTGCTTAAATACAGAGAACATATTTAAAAAACTCTCATAAAGCCACGCTGAAATATTTCATTTTCTGCAAGTACTCTTTCCTTGCAAGATTACTCTCAGCCAACATTAAAACGTAAACTGGTTTGACAGTACATGCTTAGATATGCATTTTGATCCTTTTTGAACAGTTGGGGTAAACAGCAGAGCTCCATTGCAGCTGATGAACCAAAGATAACGACTGGTACTACTATGATTTACTGTGTAAAAAAAAACCAACCCCAAAAAACCCACAAACAAACAAAAAAAAAAAAACACCAAAACAAAATCCTCCACTGTGGTTAGTGGAGCATATGAGAAAATGTGGTTTTGCCTAAAAGTGAAGAAGCAGCAACAGTTCTGCAGCCAGAGAAAATCCTGTACCTTTTCAGATGTACAGCAGGGTAAAGTACCAGCGGTCCATGGAAGTCAAAGGGCTTCCTTTAGCATAAAGCCATGCACTCTGAATCGAGCCTACAGTCTTCAGATAGCTTCCCTGGGAACTGCTTCAAGTTTCTGTGACAGCAAGTTTATTGTCACTGCACTTTATGAAGCAGCCAAACACAAATTGATCCAAGCGATTGGCTCGTGATGGTTCCAGCCTATTTGGCAAGCTCATTAGGTACGACGCTGGAACGGACCAGAAGTTTGTCACTTTTTCACTTAGTGAAACACTCCGAATGGGATAAGAGATCCCGTGTCTCTTGCTGAGCTTTGTGAGTATGAGTTTTAATGCTTTTATATACTGCTGCTCTCTGTTTCATCTTAAGCACATCTTTTAACCTGAAGGTATTCAGCAGTAGGCAGGAGAGCTTAAAGAAAAAGGCAGAAAGCTAACAGTGATTTCAGTATCCTTATCATGAAGGATTCCTTTTTTAAGGATAAGCAGCTTACACTGACTTTTCTGCGGTGAATCCTCTCCAGTGCAGCTCTCTGAAGAGCATAATAAACCACGGTTCTTCAGTGGACTTGTGTGTGCACCTGTGTGTGCACGCGTGAGCATGGGACAGGCTGCTGTATGGAGGCACTCAACGAGTCTGTCCCTTAAAAGCCCTTCCAGCCTATATTTACTGACTGCACCAGTGGTTGGTCTCGTTAGAAATAACTTAATGAGCACAATAGAAATGTTCTTGCTGTATTGTTTGTTGTTTTTTTTTTTTACCTGCCACAGTTCTACCCATTTCCATTGGGATTACTCTTTCTTATATTTTATTCTTCTTGTTCTTTTGTTGAATTATAAGGTAGAAAAAGTGAAGGCCATTCATAATTCAGAGCTGCAGGAAAGACAACATCCTAAGGGCTGCAAAGTCTAGACAGATAACAAACAAAGTTTGGGCAGACCATTCTTCTCTCGTGGCTGTGTTTATGGATCCAAACATCTTCGACTCCTATTTTTTCACCAAAATCCCTTTGACCTTAGTTTTGTACATCTTTAGCTCTACTTCTGGAAGCTTTTCTGTAACTATTCCCGTCTCAGGAGCGAGACAAGTCTCAAAGTTGTGCTGGGATGGTACTGGAAAAATTTGGAATGCAAAACTTCAAGGAAAGAAACGTGGCCAACCTAACGGGCACCAGGGCTGAACCTCCCCGACAGCCTTGGGTGCTTCACTCTGCCGCAGACCGATCAGCATCAGGCCCTGCCGAGATAGGAAATTCAGCCAATTATACCTATAGCTCAGACGTACACTAGGTATAGCTGAAAACCAATATAACCCTCCCTTGTGCGCATTCAGAACTTGATATAACTGTAGGGTTTGCTTTTCTTAATTATCTTAAGATGCTTTTCAAATAATCTAAGCTAAACTGAAAAGGCATTTTTACTCCAGACTGAGAAAGTTTACAGAGAAGGTTATGCTTCTATAACTATATCAGCTGCAATTTACATTTTAAGGCTACACCAAAAATGTTTTCTGAACAAAAAAAGGTTTTAGTGCAGTGCATAAAAATGGTTGAAATACAGTAGCTATTACAGAAATGGAAGGAGGATTACAAATGCCTACATAAATTGATAGGTCCATTTCTCTGTGAGATACACAAGCTGGTGAAATAAACTATGTATTACAGTAATGGGAGAGCATACGAGCACCTGGATAGATCACTCCATACGTAAGAAATGCATATGAACTTCTCTCCCATTTCCCAAAGCCCAAATCATGATTTACTGCTGAGTTTCAAGAGACGTATCCTCACAAATACGAACCATCGGGGAAGGCTCTGCTGTTAATTCACCAGCAGTGTTTTTATTTGTACCAAACAGCAAGGTAACGCTTCAGAAGAGCTCAGCTACTCCTTCCAAATAACAGAGCTGGACGGCACGCAGGAAACATGCGGGGGTGAAGGAGCAGGTTCTGTCCGATTCTTTCAACCCATGTAATAATCATCATTATGCTGAGCTACAAAATAAGAATGTTCATCTCTGATGTGCTGTATCATACATAAAATTTCTATGGTTAACGCACGTTCCTCAGGCTTTTTTCCCCTTTCAGGTTTTTGTTTTTCTGAGTGACATTAGCTACACAAAGATAAAAATGCGATAGTCAACACGTTACCCAGGACCTTCTTTAAAACGTGTTGAATGTGATGACTGCAGAAACAATACAGTTGCACTGGCATGCCTCTAGCATACATGTTAATGCTGTCAATTCCTGTCTTATCAACTACAAATTCACTTGTGGACCACCGTATCTGGGAGCCGCCGACATTCCTCACTCCGTGGCTTGACGGGCAAACGCTACCAGCCGATCTAATAATAAAGATGAAGGACTATCTGCTCTTGCACTCCTACTTATTTTTATTATAGCACTGCTTAGAAACTTGAACTGAGATCAGCGACCTACTTACGCCTCCATTTTTAAATTGAAAGCAACTGTTTTTTCTGGGTAATAGACCTTAGTTGCATATAATTTACAGTGCATAGTACAAGTATATGGGGACTGCATGCCACGGCTGGGGTCAGCCTTCTGCCAGCAGCCAAGGGCCAGACCCGCACTCTAGCCGGCTTGGAAACCAGCAGCCAGAGCTGGAAGGGGCCGGGCAGGGAGCTGTGCAAGGGGACAGGCTGGAAGGCACAATTACTCTGACCTTTTATCTAACACAGGATGGGGTGGCTCAACTTCAGCAGCCCCAGAGGCTGGATCTGGGTTTTGGCACCACACTGGAGGTCGCTCGAGGGAGAGCAACCCACCTCCACCCCTGCTGCAGCAGCTTCACCTACGCCAACAGCCCCTCCACTCCCAAATTCCTGCAGAGGCAATGGCTGCTGCAGCAGCACGTTATCAGCATCTGACAGCAGTGCTTGCATCGGGGAAGGGAGCACGGGAAAGAGGGCAAGCACCGTTTGCGTGAGAACAGGAAGGTCTGTTCAAAAACTGGACCTGAATCACATAAGCGTGAAAACTTGACTTACCTTGGTCTGGGCGATATAGCAGGACCAAGCAAATAATGAAGCTATGCCTCTAAATTCTTCACATATTGCAGGATCTCGTTCAGTTTAATTGCCCTCAGGTCCTCTAGGTGTTGCCAAGAATGAGACTAGTTCTTGTTTCATCCAAGCTGATTTACCCTCCAAAAATGTGGGGAACATTGCAAATAAACAAGGCACAATGCATTCTGATTTGCTGAAATACCCAGAAATGGGAATGTTCTTTTTTTTGTCTGTTAAAATAGAATATGAAAACCAGAAACTGTTCTATTTGAATACAATTTTTTTTTTTTTTTTTAATTTTAAGTGCTGTTTTCTGTCTACCCTCACGTATCTGCTGTTCTACATACAGGATCTTGTTATTTCTAAATACTACTCATCTAAAAATTGCCTGCATTTCCTGGCAGTAAGGAACAGAGTTATATGTAATAGAAGGGCAGCGGCAAAGAAGATTTGGCTTGCTCTGGCAGATCTATCAGCAATCATTTACAGAACTGCTAACATCATCTGCTAATTGCGTAGCCAAACGAGTCCACCACAGTGCTCAGGGCAGGCACATCCCACGGTGCAGGTTTCACTCCACGGTTGCCCGTTCTGCCTGCTCTCACCCCACCCCAGCACACGTGCCAGGGGAAGGGACCTGGCTTGGGGTGAAGGAAAGCAAGGAAGGTTTAAGTTCTTCAGTGCCCCAGGAACAGACTGCTACCATCGGGGGGGGAAATAACTACAGTCTTTTTTTTTTTTTAAAATCAGTTTTGCTGCTGCTTAGGATGTTCCAGGGACTCCGAACTGGCTGAAAAGACAGGAAAATTAGGCTGGAGCCTGCCATGGAGAGCAGACTGCCAGATCTCTCCCTGTCGGGAGACAGCAGAGGGCTGGGAGCCACCCCTGCTTCAGGCTTCAGCAGCCCCAGCGCACCTGGAGGTGCCATCAGAGAAAGACTCACCAGGGAGCAGCCCCTGCCCTTCGGGGGGTGGAAAGAGGATGCATCAACCTCTGGAGCACTAACTCCCTGTCCTGAACCTACTTTTCTCTCATTTGAGCCCATTTCTGATGGGCTCAAAACATTTCATTTTAGTAATTCTGGAATATTATATTGCTTTATCTATACCTAATATTGTTTTATCTATTTTTATATTTTTTGTTATTAATCTAAATTTACAAAGCAAAAAGTTGTTTCAAAACAAAACTCCCCCAATTCACCTAACACTAATAAAATTCAAAAAAACCTGACAAAAAAAATCATAAAAGTGATTGGAACCATTTTGATTTTAGCAAAGTGACATTTTCATGCCCAGGAATGTTTTCTTACAAATTTTTGATCTTCTAATAGTGATTTCTACACAATGTTTAGAAGAAGTTTACATAGGTTCTGAAGGTGACCGATTTCTACATTGCAAGCTGTACATTATTCATCTCAGTTCAGAACCTAATCAGAGATGCAGAAAACCTCAGAAATTCAGGTCCTTTTATTTCTAAACCTTGGGAAATTCAATGAGAGTCATTTAAAACATTATCCAGAGAGCCCAGTGATAATCCATTATGGGCACCACCCAAGGAGACAATTACAGCAGGAAAGATATTTTACGAGAGTGCTGGCCAATAACAACTTGCAAAGCACAGGGGCACAGTATTTCTCCTTTGCTATATTTTCAGTCAGTGTTTTATTGATTTTTTCCCCACTGTATCTTTTATTTATCATTTTTAATCATGTTCTAGTGACCTCCACAGTTTGTAATTGAAGGACCAGCACAAACATGATTCAAGAACAAGAAAAAAAGTAATAAATAAAAACAGGAGGAAAAAAAAAATCTATATTCAGAAGTATGAGTGTGTGGAAGTATTCAGAATATTTTGAAGTGTGTTTTCTCATAGGACTCCAGGACTATGTGGGGAGATGTTTTTATATTATGAAGACACCATAGGATACACATCCAAGATCAGGGCTGAGCTGTTCCATACCCTTCCTTCCACACCACTCCGTTCCTGTGATCGCTGCAGTTACCCGGGGGAGGCGAGCTCCAGCCCCGGCATGCCTACATAGCACCCGCAAAAACCTACACTTCGTTTCCTAGGCTAGACGCTCCTAAATGCTGCCTCCAGATCTGCTGAAGGCTCTCATTCCATTGACACCTGCAGAATAAGGTTGCCTGCTGCAACTCAGGACAAGGTAGTGCTTGTATCTTTACTCCTGCCTAAAGCTTCTAACAAAGGCGGAATCGCAGTCATCTTCGCAAGAGGCTGACCTGCCAGAGTACTCAATTAATCCTGTCTTCCTCTTATGGCAATCAGCACGCGGCACTTGAAGCGTGCACTTGATCTCGGAGCAGCTCAGGCTGCCCAGATCTCCCAGCCTCACCTGTGTGGTCCAACAACCCCCCCAAGAAATGCCACAGCAACTCCGTGGGCTTGATGTAAACTACAATATTATTTAATTAAAACACCCCCCCCCCCCCGCCAATAAATCCGAGGTATAACTCACCATCAATTTTTATTTTGTCCATGAAATGACTGGCACTGATTTGTTCCTACACCGAAAGAGAACTGCCCCACTACTCCCAGTGGTACCATCGGACCTCTCACACCTGACCTCAAGAATTCAGTTATGAAGTGAGGGTAGCAAAGGATGACCAGTGCTCTGCTGTGGGACATAAAATGGACAGGAAAAGAGAAAACAAAAAGAGAGTGAACTGAGGGGACAGTTCACGCAGATACAAGGAAGCCCAAGTTCTGTAATTGTTTGTTTCCAAGACAAAAACTAAAAGTAGGAGAGGAAGAAAGCAGCAAATGGTCTTCGCAAGAGGCTGACCTGCCAGAGTACTCAATTAATCCTGTCTTCCTCTTATGGCAATCAGCACGCGGCACTTGAAGCGTGCACTTGATCTCGGAGCAGCTCAGGCTGCCCAGATCTCCCAGCCTCACCTGTGTGGTCCAACAACCCCCCCAAGAAATGCCACAGCAACTCCGTGGGCTTGATGTAAACTACCACCACTGCCCGTTTGGTATTAAATAGTATCAAATAACCGCCAATAAATCCGAGGTATAACTCACCATCAATTTTTATTTTGTCCATGAAATGACTGGCACTGATTTGTTCCTACACCGAAAGAGAACTGCCCCACTACTCCCAGTGGTACCATCCTCTCTCTCACACCTGACCTCAAGAATTCAGTTATGAAGTGAGGGTAGCAAAGGCCAGTGCTCTGCTGTGGGACATAAAATGGACAGGAAAAGAGAAAACAAAAAGAGAGTGAACTGAGGGGACAGTTCACGCAGATACAAGGAAGCCCAAGTTCTGTAATTGTTTGTTTCCAAGACAAAAACTAAAAGTAGGAGAGGAAGAAAGCAGCAAATGGGCTTCTTAAAATATAATCCTGTCAAATGTTGTCTTACTGTGAGCCCAACCGCTATGCTAAAGCTGCAAGGTGTATGAAGAGTTGCAGAAACCATAAGCTCCAGCATAACTCTCTTTAATTTATAGTTGCCTGACAGTTTTGTTCTACTAAGCTATTTACTTGATGTATGTCTGACGTCATTTCAAATGAACTGTTCGAAATAGAAATACAATGTAGATGGGATAAACGATTTTGTTTAGACGACTTTGCAAAGTTGGCCTGTAAAATACACCAGTTGCAGGACTTGCTTACTCCCCACCTGCATGCACTGCCCTCCCAGTCATCACCTGTTTCACCATCCACGAGTGTCCTTTCACATAGACAGAGGCTTTGCTTTGTCAAAATGCAAAATTGCATCTTTAGGTGAGATACATCAACCTTACCCAGGTGTCTACAGGCAAGGTAATTTGATTTATTAGTGCAGCACACAGGTGAGAAACTGCACCGAACCTCCTGCCACTTGTGAGCTGTTGCTCAACACCGGTGGTTGCACGTGGAAGCCATAAAACACATACAAGGTAAGACCAATGGGACCAGGAAAGACCAGGGTACAAGCATGGGTTACATTTCAAAGACTCCTAGGGAATTCAGCAACCAGCTCTGGAAGAGCACGGTCTTTCATCCTCTTTAACAGTGTCACTGAGGACTCAGGCTGGATTTTCACAGCCTCACGCATGTTTCAATTGCCAAAGTTGCTCTTATGCAGACTCACTTGCTGTGCACAAACCTAGCAAATGCAGAAGGACAACAAAGCGTCATCAGGGTGAGCTTGTTCTAGGAACTGCACAGGCACCACATGCACGTAATTACACATATAAAAATACATAGATAAGCAACACAGAGAAATGGGGATGTGGAAAACAAATCTGAAAATTAAAAATCCACTCCTTGGGAATTCATTACACCTTTGGAATGAAGGAAAGCACCTCAAATAAGGCTCTTAATGAACAACTCGGAAACATTCTCAGAAACTCTGGATAAATATATGTTTGTGCTAGCCCAGGAAGATTCAAGAGATTTTCACCGAGATTCCCTTTGGAAGCTGATAAAAACAACATAAAAGGTGCTAGAAGAATGGAGACTTACCCCTGTCAAGGTCATGCTGGCCTCAGTCTAGCAGAGCACTTAAGCACACGTATAATTTTCAGCACACAAATAATTTCACTGTAAACAGTATTAGAGCAGCGTATAAGATCAAGGCTAAAATACCTACACCTTTTCTTGTGAAGCCTTAAAAGTACAAGAAAGTCTATAAAAGTATTTTATTAATATAACATCCCCCTGAAGAGCTGACCTTGAACCTTTTCATTCTGAAGAGTAAATATGTTTACCAAAATATTCAACAATTAGTCACAGCAAGAACAAAAACTTAAGTCACATCATCACAAGAAAAAAGTCCTTGTGGTAATCTGCTGTTACTCAACACTTTTGCAATGCTATTGCTTGCAATTACCCCATTCAAGGCTCCGCATCTTCAAACTTTAATCTAGGCATGGAAGTTCGATTTATTTAACCAGCACACCTGCTCCTCCTGCTCTGCAGCACCACCTGTGAAGGATCTGTACATAAAGCCAGTCCACATCCAGCCAGGACCGATGACAAAGGCAATACCTAACCGCTGCCACTGCAAAATGATTGTCACCAAAAGCACAGTAGCCCATTATTAGATTGTCAGGAATCTTTGATTTAAAGGCCATAAAACCTGTATTTTATCCTGGATTTTGCTATACCAAGGGTTTTCTAGCCTGTAGGATTAAATTACTTAAGAACTCTCCAATCTTAACTGCATTTTCTATTTGTTTACACTGTTGGCATATGACTCCAGATTCTGTGCACAGTGACTGAATAAGAGAAACAGGGTGTACAGCGCTCGCTTAATTCAAACGATTCAGGACAAGCATTGTTTCACACCCGTGGATTCACTGACAAATCAAAGGTACAAGAATGAAATACATTCACACAGACATGACACAGGCAAGACTTGCTGCTTTACCAAGTAAAACGTTCATGTCTGGTTCAAGATTTGCAGATATTTAGAAAAAAGTCACCCCACCTAAAATCAGGGTGATATTTTACTCTCTCTTATAGAAAATTACTGATGGAGGGAGAACTGGAAAAGACTTCCACCTCAGGAAACCTCTCAGACAATAATAATTAAGAGCCCAGTGACAGAGACCCAAACAGAAGCTGAACAACTTCATTTCAGAATACCTCTCACAGCAGGCTCGGTCCCCTTCCCCTCCTCCTCCCTTCACCCCCCCACGTATGTTGCATGAGATGATGTAGTCTGAGAAGCGAGTTAAGACAACTGATCTATAAATTCTAAAAACAAGATTAAAAGTGCTAGCCATTGTTATGGGCATTTTTTCTGAATGAGCCTTTTGTAGCTGATTTTGCAATACTTCTCTCTCATGTCATGTAGGCATATCCCGTTATAGTTTTAAATTCCGATACCAAAACTCTCATTTTCCATGTGGCAAGAGAATGACTGCCCTGCTTCTCTTCCAGGAGGGCAGAAATGTCTGCGAGTGGAAGAATCTCACCAATTTGGACTGTGCTGCTCCCACCAGGAAAGAAAAATGGGTTCTTTCCCTTCTGTCAAAACAACATGTCCTGGAAGGTGCTTCAGTTTTCCCACAAAATGGGCCAGAAGAGAATGAAAAAAAAAAAAATCAGAAATACTGCTGAAAATAGAAAATGCTCTCCACAGAAGAATTATAATCTACAGCAGAGATATCAAGAACTGATTCATTAAATAAAAAAATGTCTTTGGAGTT
Source organism: Aptenodytes forsteri (assembly GCF_000699145.1). Lineage (NCBI taxonomy): Eukaryota > Metazoa > Chordata > Aves > Sphenisciformes > Spheniscidae > Aptenodytes > Aptenodytes forsteri. The sequence goes on along the minus strand of NW_008794173.1, from coordinate 1,942,487 downwards.
GCTTGGCAGATGTACAACCTTGCAGAACACCTTTCGTCGTATCTTCCAGCAAGCAGCGCTTGCAGAGACAAAGGGTCCCTGGCTCAGCTCCTCAGGGCAGCCCTCGCACCGGCGGCGTGGTTGCTCCCTCCCTAGGAAGATGTACCCAATGGCAGAGGTTGTCCTCTTTGGACACACTCATCAGTAGAGGTAGATAAAAGCCTTGGCTTTACCAGGAGCCTTGTGAGAATCTCCAGATGGCACAGGCACGGGGTTTATGGTTTTTTGTTTGTTTTAACATAACGTGAAGACCTTTTGAACAGATACATAACTCCTTTGAACTCATGTTTCCTTGTAGGAAACTACCAAAATAGGTATTTGAACAAAGGTTTGCTAACGGGAAGAAATGTTTCTTGCTCCCGTTTTGTATGGCACTGCCGGTAGGCAGCGTGTGGTCAGGCTGCTTCAGATGGATGCTTATGGATGACAGTCTGGGGACTCTCCGAGAGAGGGCCTCCGTGGCCCCCCAGCAAATCCCGGCTTTACCGTCAAGTATTGAGTGCTTCACATTTAAGTCTTCATATCAGCAAGGTCAAAGTCAGAGGTCTCACACTTCTGTGACAGCTGCAAACAACCAAGCTCAAGGATAAGTGCAAAAGATTTATATAAGTGTGTCCAAGGTAAGTATTCCAGCATTGCGGCAGAAGTAATGACCACAAGAACCTCACCGTACAGTCATAAAAGATCCTTCTGGGTAGAAACAGGTTTTGTTTGGGATTTGGGCTGGTTTTTTTTAAATTCATGAGGTCTTGGACACTACAAAGATACAGAGAGTGTTATGAGTAGAGCCAATAAAAAAAAAACCAACATAGAAGGCTCCAAAGAGTTCTTTTTTTTCCTCCATAAAAAACTAACAGAGTCAAACTAAAAAAACTGGGAGATGTGTTGCCTTGCAGAAGCTTCATGCTCTTGTTCGCCTCTGTAGGCTGGGTTCTTGCAGTACCGACGGACCTCGACCTGCCTTTAGGGTTGCATGCCATGGGAGACAGTTTGTCCAAGGGAGTAGACACACAGACTAGAACAAGATACCGAGATAAACAGATTAAAAATCCCATTAAGATGTGAGTCAGTATAAACGAATCAAACTATTTAAACAAATATTTCTGCTTGGAAAGAAAAAGAGTGATGGCATCTGAGGTTGGGGGAGGAGGGGGATATCCACCCCTGGATATCTGTTTACATGGAAACTGGAAAGTTTCACCAAATACTTTTAGTTACCAAGCAAGTTTCTTGTGGAAGACAGAATAGCAGGATTTTTTTCTAAACCGAAATAGAAGCTAGGCACATTTGGAATACCATTTGATTTGCAAACTGGCAATCAGCACTGCTGCTGGTGTAGCCAGTGGAAGCAGAGCGGTGCCCAGAAGCAGCCCCCCACGCTCCCTGCTGTCCCCCTTCCCCACCCCCAGCAGCAGGCTGCACAGGGCAACCCATCCCTGCTCCGCTCCTCTGTCTCCCCAGACCCAGCTTTGCACAGCCGGGTGATGCACTGTAAGAAATGTATCCCACAGGTGAAATGAAAGAGGCTCTTTTTGTCTGAGACAGCAGAAGCTTTTGCTAATCGCATCTCAGCTGGAGACCGTGCTTTGCATATCTTCTGGAAAGGGCAGTCCGCCTGTTCTTTATATGTTTGGTAATGATTTCCCTGAAAGCAATCCATTAAAAAAAAAAAAAACAACCATCAACAACTATGCACAGAACAAAACAAGAAAAGCAGGGTTAGCTCAAGAAAAACCGAACAGCACTACTGCAATGCACCCTGCTGGAAGAAAAGAAGAAGAAATCCTGGCAAGTGGTGAGAAACGCTGGAGTGACCACGGGAGACGATCCCCGTGTACAACAGGAGCAACTCTGCAATCTGAGCAACACGTGACATCTGATGAGCCCTCCTGTGGCTGGAGCAAGTCTCTTTCCTTCTTTCAACTTGAAGTGACGAATTCATAAAGCGTTCACATAAAAATTCCTACAAGTATTCATAAAGCGTTCACATAAAAATTCCTATAAGCGCATACATACCTTAAACAATACACACTGAAATGCAGAATCTGATCAAACATTTGATTAGTGATGAAAAACAGAAGAGATGCAAATGTACAATGTAGCTTCATACCTAGTATGTAGATCTCAATGTCAACCCTGATATAGCGAGGTTTATCTTGGTGTTGGCTTCCAGTCTTGCCAGGATCCAGGAAAATGCAGAGAAATTAAAAAATAGTAAATCATTTTATAGTCATAGCCTCACGAACAAGGTTAATCAATATTTTCAGAGAAGGTCGAAAAATCTAAGCCTAAGTATAAAGGAAAAAAAAATCTGAGTTACCCACTGATCCATCGAAAAGAAAGCCATGCACACATATTGATTGCAAACATCAGGTAGCACGTTGCTGTTCTCAGTTTACAACAACATATTGGTCTTCACAGGGTTTGAATGCAACAAAATAGAAGAGAAAGAAAATTATAACAGTCAAATAGAACAAGGGAGTGACCAACGAGGAAAAAACAAACCTTCGAACCCACAGAGCAATCCAACACTGGAAGTTGCATCTAAAAGGCAGCCTTGCATTAATGCTCTAAAACAGCAGCTCTCGGGAGATGGAGAGGGCAGGGAAGGAGCAGGAGCAGAGCCAGGAGAGGCTGGAGGAGCTTGAGACCAGGAGCAGAGCCAGGAGAGGCTGGAGGAGCTCGAGATGGAGCACACGCAGCAAGAGCCCGATGCCGCGGGATGCAGCAAGGGAAAGGTTTCCTAGATATTTCTCTGAAAGAACATCGCATGTCCTAGAAGCTTCAGCAATGGAATAGGAGAAAGGATATAGGAAACTGTTTCACACACTAAAGGGGCTTTTGGTTAAATTTGGTTAAATTAAGGAGTGTAAAAAGGCCATTTGATGAGAACGTGTTCATTGTAACACTTGGTGTTCTGAACACACTCCTTGTCCCCGTCAAAAAAGTGAGTTTCTCTATTGACTAGAACTGCATTATTGATATTCTCATGGCATAAAGGGGTCTTAAACTATGCTGATCATCTGATAAAAATGCACCGATTAAAGCAGTTAAGACGCGATATCTCTATGAGAACATAAAAAAAATATGCTACCCAATATTAGAAGCCATTCCAGGCATCATCTCATTAACAAGTTGTCCCATTTGCTCCCTGGAATAATTTGGAGGACGTATTTTGATTTTGAAAACACTGCACTGCATACGACTGTCACAAATCTCAGTTATATCTCCAGGAGAAATTAGCAAGTTTAAAACAAAAGAGAAAAAACATTCGAACGTTATCACATCAATAAATTAATTCAATACAGGTCATTTCTTGAGGGATTCACCACCGCACATCGCAATGTCGTAACACCCAGTCATTCCACAGAATGAACAGTTTTGAAGGGACATCTGAATAAATCATAAATAAATGAGTTGTAACATATGAATAAGTGCAAGAAATGTCTAGAAACTCCACAAATAGAGAGCTATATTTCTTGAATAAATTGCTCAGTGATCATTATGGCAAATAATCATTTTGCCAAATTTCAGAACTTCCAGTCTGCCCGTAAAAATATTTTTCTCTACTTGAAATATCCATGATAATTGTTTCAGGTTTGTACTGTTTTCACTTACTATAAACAGCAACTTTTTTAGTGACTGGACATGCTTATTTGCTATTTAATAAATAGCATTTATATTTGTCATTATTTTTTCTTCTAATTACTACATCATAATCTGTTTTTGTTAAATATATAGTTTGATGAAAAACTATATGCAATACTTAATCAGACCAAAATAAATTCAAGTTAGCACTGACATCTACGTGAGATATAAATGTTCTTTTCTTTTATTTTCCAGTTAGTTTTAGCTTGTTTATGTCTGTGTAGTAAATACCGGTAAAATTAGGCACTATTTATGATTTCAAATTATAGCTATGCATATATAATATGATAATATTTGTGTTTGTAACAGCTGGTGGGCATAAGTGAAAATTTGTAAGGATAAGGTCTGATTTGCCCTTATTTCTAAGCATAACAACTCTGTAACCCCCAATACTAAGACATATGACACTCCAGAGAAAGAGAAAGCCCACATGCTATAAAATCTCTAAGTATCCAGACTCTCGTACATTAACCTTTTCTTCAAACAATGGCTTGAATTGCTATAAAACCCATCTCTGGAGTTATTTCAAACTAGAAATAAGCTTTAGGAAGCCTTTTTAAGCAAGTATTTCCCACAGTAATCCTCTATTGGCACTAGAAAGGATTGAAAGAACTAATATGGCTCTACCACTCTAACTCAAAATGTATATCTATTAAGAGGACATAATAAATCATAAAAGTCTGTCACAACCAGAGACAAAGTAATGAGTTGGAAAGCAAGGATTAAATAAAGTTTAATAAAAAAATATTATGAAACAGTGATAAATGTGAATGAATTCTTATTCTGTAATTCTACCATATATCTTTGACATGAAATATCAAAAAATGTCTAAGTTACTTCCAGTATTATCTGTTTTTTCAGCTCAGAAAGAATTTCAGAGAGACTGCTTCAAATCAGAAACTCCTGCTGGGGACACCAGTAAATGTTACTTATTAAATAAACAAGGAAGTGACATGTCATCACTCATCTTGTTTAGAGATGACCAAAAAAAATTCTAGAGAAATTATATTTATAATAATCAAGAGAGCCCATGAAACAAACAGTGGATGGGGTCTCTAGGAATAAAGCAGCCAAGAAAGGGGGTGCTCGCCCCAAGGTGAAGGTACCCGGTGGGGGAAATTGGGCAATCTTCACTCACAGGAGATGTCGCAGCTCAGCGTCACTCTGACGGGCGCTTCCAGGGTTTGTCCTCAGCATCTCTCACCTGCCCCTTTCCTAAGGCTGTGTTTATATGGAAAGTAGAAGGATACAAGTCTTAAACAAGGAACTAAACATAATTTACATTCTTAATTCTCCATAATCTCCCAATCTGCACTAGCGGGTGAAAACACAATACATTCAAATTTGAACGCAAATTATTATTTTAGGCAATACTTGTTCAAATACTGCCATGAGGTCCCATATACTGATTTCACACTAGTAAACCAGTACCTCCTAATTTAGATAAGATAAACAAATGAGAACCTGGGGGGGAGGTGTCTTTCAAAACACCCGGTATCATCTTTTTGTTTTACAGTTCCATTATGTTGGAAAGGCAATTGAAATGGTCAGAGTTTATTCCCCGCATATCGGCACGGCAGTTTTACAATAGTCAGGGGTAAGAGTGGTCTTGAAAAACACTGTCTTTCAGGGAATGTTTTGTTGGAATGGATGGCTTGTGTTTAAAGCTTAATAGAGCTCAGGCAATTTCACCTTACTGCCCGTCCAGATGAGGAAGATATCATCAATAGATGAACTTCAAGACAAAGTGACGTTTTCTCCTGCATACACTGGAGATTGCTGTACTTCAAGTGCGGGTGACGGGGAACTTCCTGCTTGTGAGGAGCTATTCCCAATGATCGCTGCTGCATTCAGTAGAAAAACGTCTTCAGTTTTCACGTACAGAACGTACCAAGTGATTTCGCCAACTCATTCTTCTTTGTCAAATATTTCATTTATCTTGCAGCTGGCAGAAGGCACAAGAGTCATGTCTGCTGCCAACACCAGCGTAGCTGAAACGGTGACCCCTTTGTTTTCAGACGTGGTTGAGATTTTTCTTCTTGGGAAAGACATGGATGTGATAGCTGATTGCACGGCCTCGCCATGCGTCCCCACTGTGTCTGTTTGGTGTTGCTATCTCAAGCACAAGGAAGAGTAATCAATCTGCCAACCAGACAGAGGTAAGCGGGGCCGCAGAGCGTCAGCCGCCCCACGTACCAGCAATCCTGCTGCATCGCACACACCAGCTTCAGCACTGCTTTAAGATTTTACTTCAGGAAAGCAATTAAAGCTTCCAGAAAATGACTGATGTTGCTTTAAGGGTTGGTTAGTCAGCCTGAGTATATATTTAGTATAATTCAGGATTTCTCTGTTCCTGACAGATTAGATAACGTGGTCAGTGAATTTGAAAAGAATAAATACAGAATTCATTTGCATCAGTGCTTTCAATTTGCTCAGAATGTTTTCTCATTTAATTATTAGCCCATGGTAAACTAGTTATCAATTAATTGCTAGAAAATGGAAGTGAGTGTGTGTTATTGCTTAGATCTCTAATTGGCTATACTGTTGCTTTCTTGTTGAATGCTAATTAAAGTTTTGAAACAGCCAAACATTATTTAACTTTAAATGGTTTAACAAGATACACTAAGGTATAAACACATTTATATTACACATTATTTTTATGCCAGATTATGGGAAACCCAAAGCAAAGATGACAGATTTTTTTTCCACTAATATATGCCCTATATGGTTCTTAATTAAATGAGCAAGGTTTTTTTCTTAATTTCATTTGTCAAATATCTATTCAATACTGCAAACATCACATATAAATCAAGACAAAACTGACTGCAAAGTCTTTTCTAATGCTAGTAATTCTGGTTTGTAGTTCACCCAAGGTCTCATTTTGGGGGAAAAAACCCTCAGGTTAACAACAAGCATTATAACCCTGGGACTCTGCCTGCTAACACAACACAGCCTTGTCTTCCTCTTCTGCAAATCTGATTCATCTCCAAGAAACAAAGCTTCATGTCCCAGCCCCACTCTTTACTCACACTCAGCTATTCTGGGGTCTGCATTCCAGGTGAGTAGCAAAAGAGTTCCTTTCCATCAGTGTACGTATTTTTTCTTCTTCAATATCTTCTTGGTTTAAGTATCATGAAACATGGCTGAGCAGTGCCTCCCTACTTGACTGTGCTGGATGCATAGCGTAAGTCTCCCGCACACGCATCTGTTTAACAGCTAAAAGTCATTATCACTTATACCTGCTTCTCAGTAACATACCCCTGAATTTCTCAACTACCATAATATCTTGTTTCCCTTCTCATCAGCCTTCTTTCTTAAAATACAGGAGAACTTGCTCATCAGATGACTAAGTGATCTCATTGCTATGAAGATAAATAGTGATTTATGCACAAGTTTATTATTTCACCATATTCATCTCAGCAACTTTTTGGAGGGAAGAACCTCATTTATGGCTTCCACACACTTTCTAAACCTAAGGAGCAATTGAAAAATATTCCTGCAAGATATCAAACTAGATACTAATGTTAAATCAAGTTTATGGAATTCATCCAAAATTAAAACTAGAGGCAAGAAAACAGCTGTAGCAACCCCAAAGGTTATTTTTAGTATGGCATGTCAAGCCTCAGATTGAGTTCAGCTACTGGAACTAGAAATGTGGTAGGCTAAAGCTCAGCTTCTCCCTTAGGCATTGCACTCAGTTAAAAAGGTATAGTCAAAGGAGAAAAAAAAATGTCAGAAGGGCAACATCATTATTTCAGAGCAGTTTTCTACAAAAGAGGGAAGATGTTTGTATAAAAAAACGAGATGCAAATATAAGCAGTTTGTAGCAATCACAAGTACAAACACTAACTTTTTCTAATGCTTCTAATTTGGAAGTAATAAATAATTTCATTATAAATCCAGATCTCGATGAAAATATTTCAAGCATTCATTTTTCAGTTCGAGTACATCTGTAATCTTCATATTTAATTAGACATTGGATAAGACAGGCAAACATGCTGATTTATTTAGATCCTATAGATCAAATAAGGAATTGAAAACTTCACAGAGAGGGATGCAGGAATAATACCAGGCTTCATCTCTACACTACAGTTTTTCAGCAAGTGTTTTAAAAATTTAATTCAAAAATCCAGAAATGTGTGCCCTAGTTCCCGGTGTCCTAAGCACAGCTCCCACAACTCCCATGATAGTTAAGGGAGGAGATTCAGAAAGGCCCAAGTGGTAGTTAGCAGCAGTAAAACCCTGTCAAAGCTGCTGAGAACTTCTGAAAATGAGATAGTAATTTAGAGTCCTAAAGATCGGATTTCTGAAGGCGTTTCAGTCATTAGAAGTGTAAGAGTCCCATTGATTTTCAGTGGAACTTTATCTCCCAGGACAGCTGAAAATCCCATTCTAAGTGTCAATTAAAGTCAAAAAGTTAGAATTTTTGACTGGGATTCGATTGCCACTGAATTACACCTGAATATGGCCCTTTAGCACCTTCAGGGCCTTTCAAACATCCCACCTCCTGGACTGATTTAAAAATGCTCTTTTGAAATAGAAATATATGCCGGTAGATTTATTAATCTACCTGCAAGAGGCTAAACAGATGCTTTAGACCATGCAGCTGCTGCTCCAGATTCCCATTCTCCGGGTCTGAGCAGTGTGAGCCCAGGCACAGAGCTGACACCAAAGGGAGCGAGGAGCGACGGCTGGAGTACGAAACGGATCCCACGGCAGGAGAGCTGCATCCCGCAGCAGCAGCATCTCCCCCAGCCACAGACCAGGGAGATCAGACAGGAGCTGTAAGATGGACAAAGCCCAGCCCGGGCTCCATGTGTTCCATACACCACATCCAGACAGCTAACAAAACAAACACTGCCTACTTACAGCCAGTTATCATCATCGCTGAGTACATTATTATTTTAAATCAGCAGAAATAGAAGATTCCTTTTTATCTAAAATTGTTCTCCAGACTATGGAGACAATGGCTATGCCATTAACGGGACACAGATGCCCAGTTTCCCTCCCTGACAATGAGCTTTTTCCATGTTCATTTGAAAAGTCAGCCCTCAAGGATAAATTTCCCGAGACTTCAGACATACAAGTAGGTTATTGTGCAAGAGCAACTTCTCAGAAAGCAGCTGGATTTCTACATTTATGCATACATTTGGTCTGTAGCTAATGCAAGGTAAGTCAGGTTAATTTAGAGCTTCTTTCATTAAGCTGATACATGGTAACAAATTAAAACTTAAACTCTCTGCATGTCTAAGATGGAAGAAGCTATGGAGAGTGAAAAGATGCAGAGAAGCATTTAGTTTTCCTAAAATGATAACAATTCTTTCAGCTTTAGTGTATTTCCTGATTTCAGTCCATTTCCCTGGCAGCTAGGCACTCGGCTTGTCCATCTACCCATCTGCTCCTCCCTCTAGCTGCACGAGGACCTTTGGACACCAGTTTGATCAAACACCACGGCAGGCTACGTGCAGAATTACTGTTGAATAAAAAAAAAATAAGGTGTTGTGCAAAATGACATCCTCCTTGTGACACTGTGCACTTAAACTGAATACGATATGGCAGCGTAGGTACAAAGCAAGGTTTTGGAGACATCTCGGGGAGGGGAGGAGGGAGGTGGAGAGGCTCTGCATGTCCAAAACATCTAGTCAGTGCCTGCGTGTTTTCCACTTTACTGAGAGGCAGCAGGGACAGAGCTACCGCAGGCTGAGCTCCAGGACAGACCAAATTGCCTCGTCTGGCACCACCGCTTTTCCAGCTCCACATTTAAGAACATAACTGCATCAAAACTGCTCCGTGTCTGAGCTCCTGTAGGGAGAAAGAGAAAGGAGAAAATTGATGAGAAAACTGCCTGATAAAATAAGAAGAGTAAAAAAAAAAAGTAAAGAAAAAGCTGCCACCTAGGGATATTAGATTGAGTTTGAGAAAAGATCATATCTGATCAAAAGCTTGTAACACCAAGGCCTGTACTGGAAATTTAATAAGAGTCAGAGGCTTCTCTGACTATTTTGCATACACACTTGCATACCTTTCACTAGAACAGATTAATTGATGGTCTGAATACATATCTTCTGAGAGATGAAGATAAATCTCTTGGTATACAGGTTAATTAGAAATGAAACTTTGCTGATGCTATTTAACAGTAAACAACTATCACATGAAATAAAATTCACTTTATTGTGCAGCTTAAGTGGAATAAAGTACCTTTTGAAGGCTCTTTTCATGTTCACTTTCTTGATATTAGGTAGTGATCAAAATGCCTCTCTGAGGAGAGTGGTTTCTCAGAGGGAGAGGTCCTGCTGAAGGCCACACTGGCACCACAGGTATTTAAATGCCAGAGTTCAGCCCCAACTCTTACATCCATCCTCCAGGTGAAGCTCATTTATCACCTCCATGCAACTACACAAAGATGGAGACCTGGAAGAACTGCCTGGAGATATTTCAGGAGGACAACTTGGAGACGGGAGAATTATCACAAGCATACAATGAATGTTTTTATCTGCAAAAGAGTAGAGAAATGAGCACTTGTCACTACAATCGATACCCATGGGGCTGGAGTCCAGGGGAACAAGAATTTCTCAGTTCAGCTGGTTAAGAGGCAACTCAAGGATAAGAGTCTTCTAAAATACATAATAAATAAAGCATATAAATATTTTTAATGAAAAAAAATAAGCTCCCCAGCACATAATGAGACAAGTACCCAAATCTTGTCCAATATCCCCACCTTGAACATGATTGACAAAGGCACTAGAGCTAGTTGGGAAGCTGACAATGGATGTTTGTGTTGTCACGTTAGCATAAAAACTTTCCAGGAAATACCTCCTTGACAGCAACAATGATTATTTTTCTTCTCACAGTGGAATGAAACACAGAAACAGAGTGTACCACACAACTGTTTATATATAAGATACAACACAAACAGGCTTGATCACATCTTAAAGTCTTGCAGGAGCACTGTCTAGGAAAACAATTCTTCACACCCAAATATCACGGGTCACTATTCTGTCGTTGAGGCTGAGGAAAATTGTTTGAATATCAAGAGTTGTTTGAATTTCACTTGAAATCATTATTTTAAAATTTATCTGGAACAATTTTTAAAACATCTTGACTGACTTAAGATTAGAAAATGCAACAAACATTTCTATTTCCTGCAGTGGGTTCCTGCAGAAAGATTCAAAGTGAGGGAATGACACTCTCCACTGCAAAATTCTGTATATTAAAAAAAAAAATTGCTGTGTGCTCCGACCTGGTAGCCCAATGTTCTGCCAAGGACACTGCACTCCAGGACATCAATTTCCTCTGTGTGCACAAGCTCTCTCATTTAACTGCATAACTGGACAGATCTAGCTGTCAAGCAGTCATCAATTATTAAGTTATTCACATCTCAAGTCACACACCATGACTTCATTATGCTATAAACTTCACAACCACAGAATGAAAGTATACTTCCTGTCCTAAAAAGCATAAAATAAGAAACCACAGGTGATGGCCAAGAGGGAAGCATCAGAAAATATTAGGTCATATTGCACAGCATCTCTGGGAGGGGTCCAACATACCCCCACCCGAACTGGTCTCAGGCTGAGTGGGTATACATGCTTGTATATTGATTTATACACATCACATGGGAAGTAAGGTTATATACCTGCTAAAAACCAGGAACCCACGTGACAGTGCTTATTCCAGCAAAATACGTTTTAAGCAAATTAAGTTTTACTAAGATGATGATTGTTAGCAAAAGAATGCTTTCATCCTGCATTCCCTCTTACAAAAAAAATTACTGATTCTGTTGGCCTGCTTTTCTCTCTCAACTTTCAATTCCTCTAACTCTGCTGGTTTCAGAAGAAATATTCCTGATATATGCCAGTGTGAGAGCTCAAGTACAGATGTCAACATGCAAAATACTTGTCTGATTCCTGGATATACTCTGTAACATGTTCATAGCCCCACAGTGATTGCAGTATAATTGTCGTCATTCCCTACATATATTTTAGTAATGGGAATATAATTGTTAGTTGTTATAAGACACATCATCTCGTTACAGCCAACTCTGTTAGCATGCTTTAGCTTCAACCTATATGTATGCATTCTGTCTCACCTCCCATTGAAATACATAAACATTTCTGTTCTTCTGTATCCAGACAAGCCTAATTCCTGCCCCTCTGACAGTTATCATGGCTCGCCAGGAAGACACAATGGCCGGAATTGCTTTTAATATAATTTAATTTACCACATCTGAAACACAGCCAGAAAGTGAGAGGTTTAATGACATGCTGCCATTATCCCGTTGCATTTCTGACACTCAAAGAATAAGTGTGCAAGAGGAGAAGGTACCCGATGGTCCATCACTGTCCAGAGACGAGAGATGGTACCTGAAATGAAGGTTGACGCTGAGCCAAGCCTGCAGATACAGGTTACACTGACTGAACCCAGAGCCAAAAGCTGATGCTGGCTGTTGCCGTTCAGCTTGCCGGTGGATTTTTCCCTGTTTGATACACCGCTCACCATCATTTCCAGAAGCCTTTACTGTTGGCATACGTCTGATGGGTCCAGGTAAAGGTTACAAAAGCTGATAGATTAAACCAATATTTCCCTAATTCTATGTAAGAACGTCAACAGAAATGTAGTACACAGTTGCACCATAATCATAGACATACACACGCACAAACATATAAATATCTGACTTGAGGTAGAGGTGTCAACTTCCAAACTGGTGAGTGCGGCGCTGAAGCCAGAGAACTTCAGGACACCTAAACCTACAACTTTAACATTTTAGCTTATTCAAATTTACAACTCTAATACCGAGGCAAAAGAAGTGCTGCACTGTAGAGGGAAGTTCTCAGAATATCTCTAATTTCACAGGAGTTTGAGAATCAGGAATATGAGCCAAGGTTTTAACTTAAGTCATGAGATGAGAATAAGTCCTCAAACCTCAGTACAGCTTTGAAAACCCCAGATGACCTTGCACCAAGGCAATCCGCTCCATAATTTAGTTAATCAATGCTCAAAATACTCACAGGTAAATGAGGACAACCAGAAATCTGTTGCTGAGTTTACCTGATGTGCCCTTTATGTTCAACATTGATATGCAAGTATTTGATTATATTTTCTGGAGAAAGGGGACTCTGCAGCAAGCCCACACTCCGTCTCATTACCTCCTGTGGTGAGGAACCCACACCCAGGAAGAACATGGGTTCAGAGCTTCCTGCAAGTCCTTCTTGCAAGGACGATGCTTGCCACTCTGCTAACTGAAAAAATAAGTTCATTACTCCAGCCCAAGTCACGTACATACGATGATATAAATACAACTGTGGTGTCTGTTAAGGGTACAAAGGCAGCAACATGGGCATGCTGTTTAGTGAGGAACAGCTTAGATGTGACAGTGATGGACTCCGTAGGATTCTTGGAACTAGATATAGCACGAGGGTAATCACATACGAACCACAATCTTAAGAGTCTAGAAGGGACTGCGGTTTGTTACAGCAAAAATATATGTACATCCAAAAAGCCTGCCGATTCTTCCTGACTTTTTGATATATGCAATTTCTTTTAACATTGCTATATTGCCACTTTTAAAAAGGCACAATTTTATTAATTTGATAAATTGGAAAGGCTTTTGGAAGAAGCTGTTATGGTTCAATGCATAAATCCATTTTTAATACAAAGATCATTTATGTGATAGCCCAGAATGATTCATTCTACTGTCTATCATTTCAATCCCACTGCCCCACTTGAATCTTCAGCTTTTTGATTTAAAAAAAAATAAATCAACAAAAGAACACTTCAGGAAATGTTTGTTGAAAAACACCAGTGCATGTTTAAATATTGTTAACAGCTCAGTGACGAGCCAGTCACCTTACCCTCTCCATAGAGAATTCATAGATTGAAATTGTTTGGTTTAAGTTATTATACTTCATTGTTATAAATAAAACAATATGCGAATTTTTATTCAGTGAAGACAAGCCATAAACAAAATAACATTTTAATGAATCATTAAAACAAAATTACAAATTCTTGTAAAATTAAATTTATTGTGCATAACATGTCAACCTAAGAAAATTATTTTTCCATTCCAAGTAACAAACCTGAGAAAATACTAGAATTAAAAATAATGCAAATTGTTATGACATAATTCCCCACCTCCCTGGGAAGGTGAACAGTGTACCTGTATTGGGTATCATTGGTCATATGATTCCCGACATAGACGCACTGTGAAAAGCCATCCTGTTTATGACAGAAATGTGAAAATATTTAAATATTTATTTTGATATTTTGACTAAATGTGTGTGGTGTAATAGCATTCACCTTACAACTGTACGTATGATGTATTTATGTAACATATGTTCTGGCTGAAGTTAAAAGAATTAGAGTTATGATATTTTTAATAAAATCTCATTTTCGTGTTTTCTGGCTGAAGTTAAAAGAATTAGAGTTAAGAGATTTTTAGTAAAAAACTCATTTTCATGTGCATTTTTATACATCATGAACAGATTTAACCTTAGGTGGTTAGATTTAATTCATTAGCTACATTATGCATCGATATCGCAAAATAATCTTCTCATTAGGGCAGCTGCCTTCTTGCAACACTCCTAAAGGTACTTTGAAATCCAATTTTCATGTTGAATGTAAATCAGTCAATTCTGGTTTGGCCAATGATGCACAAAATGGAATATTTAAACTTTACCTCTGTCGTCAGGCCAGGTAAAATGGAATATTTAAACTTTACCTCTGTCATCAGGCCAGGCGTCAGACAGCAGTGAGGGCCGCCGAGGCGATGAGCTTTGTGTTTCTCCAACTTCTGATATAAGCTGTTACATCTACCGCTCCGCTTTTCCTGGGATGTTCTGCCTTGTCCTCAAAAGAACAAAAATGCTTATAAAAAGGTGCTACGAGACTTTCCCCATAGGCACATCCTGAAAGCAACAGGCTGAAGCGACTTGCTCACGGTCATGGAGGAAGCCTACAGTGAAGCCAGCGCAAGGACCAGTCTCTCCAACACAAGGTAGTCTCATCTTTTCCACTGCTCGCTCCCTGACACAAAGACGACAGAACATCAGGGAGTCTCCAGGTAGAAATATTTGCGGTGAACATGCAGACAGGATATCAGCCAGACTGCCTGCCCTCCTGTTCCTCCTATGGAGGAACGCCTCACCAGAACATCTGTGATCTGTAGTTCCATTTCACTCTTAAAATTACATATTTTAGATGGAAAAAAACTTTTAGAAGAACTGTATTCTCAGTACAAAAAAATATTTCATAAGCTTCAGAAGATTAACTTTCCTACAAGTTATTTCAATGCATATCGCTACAATCAAAAGACAGTTTTGCCTTATGACAGTTATGATATTTCCAAGTCAAAACCAAAAATAATTTGGTATATCACTTTAATTTCCTCTTATTCATAGATCAGATTGTTGTGTTTTGCAATATTACTTCCAAAATATTTTCATATACTTTGGAACTACCCTGACTAACCCTTCCAGAAGAGTCTTTCAGTGCTCCTGGCATCAACAAGTTGCACAGAACGGTGTGGTGGGAACTCTTTATCACATTGCGTTCAAAGGTATATATTTTTAAGTATGTTTGGCATTTCAGCCTATATTTTCCACCAGTATATTGCACCTATATATTGCACCAGCATATTATGAACACTCTATGATCTTCCAAAAAATGTATCTTATCCTTAGAAAGGTATTAAATAATATGTATTCCTATTAAATAATACATAGGATTTACAATCCCCTAGATAAGCAGCATGAGAAAAGGCGTGCCCTGAATTTTGGGACAGAAAAGCAGGGCTGGGGCTTTCAGCATTAAGTGCTCAGAATAAGAGGAGACAAAGCACTGGGGTCACAACACACAAAAGACAGTCTCTGAAGGACTAAGGAAAGAAGTAATGCAAGCAGCCACTATTATCGCTATATACCAGTTGCCGTGAAGCCTAAGTGCCTACAAGTACTTTGACACCCCCATGGAAGTCTGTTCGTCACTACAGCATAGCCAATAAAATATTTCTCATTGGTATTGCTGTAGCTTGCAAGTAGGAACCAAGACAAGGAGAGAACTACAGCATTTCAAAGAAAAGAAAAAAATCCCAGTTTCTAAACCAGTTTAGAAAAGAGTACATTTCCACATTTCCAAACCACTTCTGAAAACGGGGCTGGAGTCTTGGATATCCCAGCTGACGGGCTGTCCCAAGGCCAGGGAGCCTGGAGACAACAGGAGTGTTTCTAAGAATCAGATCCAGGCAGTTCTGGAAGTCCCAAAGGTTGGGACACCAAAGCGCTGGAGTTCGGTTCAACACCAGCATCCCGCACGAGCTGCCAACCACCCGGATAAGAATTTAATCAAAGGCAATGTACAGCAATGCCCTCATTTTGATGATGGCAAATCCTACCAGAACAAATATTTGCCAAACAAACGTTTTCAATCATCCCTAATTTTAAGTGACTAACTTCAATGGCTGACATGCAGGTTCAGCGCCTACTGCAGCCAAGCGGTACAGAGAGGTAAAGTTTGTGGGGAGGGTATTTTTTTTTTTTGCTGTCTAACAGCATCACTGAATTATTGAATCCACATCCAGCTTAGGAAGTCCTCGAGTTGGAAACGGTTAGAGGCAGAGAGCATATGAGGAGGAAGTTTCTTCTCTTCATCTGCTCCCTAAGCTTTCACTGCTGGCTACTGCACAACCAAGCCATGGGGCAGAACAACCCTTGGTCTGACCCAGTACAGGCACCTCCACGATTTTAACAAGTGACACAAGCCATGCTTCATTTATTACCTCTCACTACAGCCTTGCTTCATTTACCATCAGACCATCATGGTTACCGCAAAATACCAATATTAAGCAGTAAAAGTAATTGAGGCCCCTATCTTAGGAGACATTGCCAAGTACAATCCAGTTTTATTAAGAGTACTGACCGTGATTTATTTGTGCCTGGGAGAGATTACAGTTCCATCCCCACACAGTAGTATATGACCACTATATATACTGATTTTTCAGAAATGATTGATTATGTCTCAGAAGTGATTCATTAAGAGATCCTTTCATACAAAAATCTCAGAAAACATGCTTTGAATCCTTCAATAAAATACAAAGAAAACATTTTAGCAGCTTATATCAATATTACAGCAATAAAGTGCAAATTCATTCCCATCTTTATTGTTCAGATGAACCAGAACAAGAAATAAGGTACTTTGTCCTGTTATTGCACAATTCGACAGGATCCATGAACTGGCTCTATTAGAGTAATGGACTCTGCGATTTGTATTCATTTTACCCTACCGTATGTCAGTCGTGATAACTGGCCCTGGTGCATTTATCCAAGATCAGTGCTCCTCATCTATTACTGAGCAGCATACTGTTGAACCTTCCGAGTAGCTCTCCAGCAAGTGTACTACACTTCGCCAAAGGTAATGATTTCCACACCACTGCAGAATGCGTTCACAAAACTAATCTTCTAAGGATGAGGAGCCACTGAATTGAATACCAAAAAGATTTATTCATATCGCTGCATGTTAGGTATTATTGATGCTGAAGCTGCTATATCCTTGAGCAGCGCAGTCAACTCTGCCACTCTCTTGACCCAAAATGCAATTATTTGTTCCATTTGACTCTGTTAATTGATCTCAAAGAAACCAATCAAGTGTTAAGTAGCTTGCATGTGTGTTCTGCAGCTTAAATGATGATATACACTCTAAATTATATTATGTACAAAATAATATAAATCCAGGATACAAAAATAATGCTGGATTTTATATTTGCCTCTTCAGTAGGCTGGTACTGTTCCTGCTATCTACACCTAGAACTAGAACTGCAGTTTAGAATAAAGCTGCTGGTTCAAAGCAATGTACGGGGTTTAGTCCTTCTCAATAACTGAAGAAAAAGCCTCGATAAAAGGGTCTGAATCAGCTTCATCCAAGCATTTAAAATTATGAAAAGATGAAGATAGAGTAGACAATTTTCTGTCAGTTAACTAATCACTTAATGTGACAGAAATAGTAACACCCTGAAATAATCAGAAACTGGCTCCCAATGTCAGAACAAAAGCATTTGTCTAGATTATATATATAGTTATGTCTACCTCCCTCCAAATGTTTAAACCTTTTGTTTGAAATAGCATTCCTTAGGAAAGCTGGATTATTCTGCTTGTGGCTTTACTGCTGTTTTCTCTTATTTTAGATATCTTTTGATTTATGTTAAATAAAACATCTGAATTAAAAAGTGATCTGTCAGCACTAGATCTGCCAATAGCAGTTGTGTATAAACTCTTCTCTCTATAAACCCTGCTAGTAAGGTTTTGGGGGCAGGGGGTTGGCATTTGGGAATCGAGGAGCATCATATCAACCTGCTCATAGAGACTCACAAAAAAAAGCACCTTAGATTTAACCAGAAACAGGTGACAGTGGCAGAGTTCAGAGTTGGAATCGCCACAGGAGTGTGAGAATCTGAAACATCCCATTGGTGATTATACAAACAATGGAGATACGGTTCTATCTCAAAACAGCAGAAATGGAGGAGAGAAACAAGAGTGCCGGATTATTTCACACAATAAGGCAAAGGCAGGAGCATCATTCATGCCACGAGACCTGAGGATGGAAACTGATATCCATGGCATAAACACTTTAGTCAGGTTTTCATAAGGTCCAACCAGTTCTGGTCTTACTCAAACGTTCCCTGAGCAGAAGAGCTTTCAGATTACTTTGTTCTTCTGGATTTACAGCTTCCTCTAGCCTGGAAATCGATGAGTTACTAAATGTCAGAAATCAAGGTGATACCCTATTGTTTGCTTGTGACCTGGAACCAGAGTGTAAACTGGGTGTCAATCGTGTAAACTGAGTCTATCTGAACTTAAACTGTTAAACAGAAGATTTTAGGCCTTCTGATAAGGATATCGAATTCTGACAGCAAGAAATAAAAATCCTCTTTAGTGACAGCCAGCTTACCTACCTCTAAAGTTAGTCAAGAAGCACATCCAGATAGCGATTCAGCCCACCAAGGACAACTCATTCCTCTCACAAAAGAGATCCTCAGCATAGACACTTCCAATAAATACAGGAAGTCTGGTGGGATTTGAGTAAATTATGAAATACCTGACGCAATGTCAAATTTCTTTCTTTTGAGTATAGTTCCTTGGTTCTTTCATTTTAAGTGGCCCACTACTATCTCAGGTGATAATTTGCTCCAATAATTACTGCATAAACCCATTTCTATAACCACTTGAAGAAATTACACAAAACTAGTCATACCCTCCTCTTTGTGCTCGTTCAATAACATATATATACACATGAGAACTTCTCCCATTTTATCTCAGACAAGAGAACAACTGCTAGAACAATTCCTTCTTTCAGTGATAACTTCCTATCAGACTCTATTCAAGCAGTGACTGCCTAGGAAAAGCCAAGCTCTAGCATTAAATATTTGCTACTTCAGAATTCCTAGGAGTGGGTACTTAGGTCACCTGAAAAAAATTCCTGCTTTTTTTTCTCTTAAGTTTGTCACCCTTTGATTATTTTCTTTGTAAAGTAATGCCTGCAAAATATTGTAAAGACAGGCAGCAAGATGAAAAGCCAGCAGGCTTTATGGATTGTAAAGATGACAGTAAAGTTGTATGAAGACAATAATTTCCACTGACTTTTCCACAGATCAGGCTTTTTTATAAAGTCATAATCTCTACAGAGACTTCTCCCAGTAGTTTAATAAGGGATTTTTTCCCTGAAGCAAATAACTTCTCAGTTATGTGCTCCACACAGCTGATTGTTAGAATTATGACACTAATTTGGAGTGTTTGCATGTTTGCATGTATATATGGGGAAATGTATTTTGTTTGCCTTTATAACAAAATTAAAATGATTGAGATATTTCCAAAAATACACAGTTTTTCAGTCTACCCAACTCATAGCTATGGATAACAAATTGGATATCATTCAGCAAAGTACTCAGAGAAATTAGCAGAAGAGAACTTAATGAAGGCTATTAAACACAAAGTTGCCATTTCTAGCTCAGGAAGTCTCAGAGCAATGAATTGCTGGAAAAATGGGAGAATCTGCCAAGGAAGTATCAATGTGCGATTGCACCACCCTTACACTTAGCCATCCACTGTCGTCATTGGATTTGAAGAACTTCTCGTCTGACCCAGTTCTCCAACTCTTCCATTCTCTCAGGTCCTGATCCACAGAATTCCCCCAGCTGGTCCTTCATGTCAGACACGTGCTGTGACTATTGCCATAACTGCTCACTGTCTGTATTTCGTCATCACCTAGAAGAGCCGCGCAGCAGAACACAGCCAAGCAAGTCACTCAGACACCTAACACTTCATGATCTCTCTATCAAAAATGCTTGCAGTTCAAACAAAATTGATATAAAATTAAGAATATCGTGTGACTGTTCCCTCTGAGTTAATGCTGAAAAACAATAGTGGAATATAGTATATAAAAATAAAATATTTCTTATGACCTTACAATCTCACTAGCACAAGGAACGAACAGTGAATACTTTACCAAAAATGCTTTCCCGGGACTGTTGTGTGTCATTACCCAAATGCAACCAAAGCTGGAACAGGCATCCCCTATTTCAGAAGTTTCTGTATCGACAGCCTTGCTTCTTAGAAGGATTTCACTGGAGGCAACAGGCTCATCCTAATGCTCTCTGCCTGTATCAGTCTTCTTCAGTAAATTCCTGGAGATCAAATAATGTGGTAGCATTTAGTCAGCCACCTTCTGTGCCACTAAGAACTGAGTTAGGTCCTGATCTTTGAACGTGGCCCTAAAAAGAAGAAAGATCTTCAGACTTGCAAAGTGCATGCAAATTCATATCCATCCACAGACCTTTTAATTTCTTAGCTGCAGTATTCATTTGTTCGGTATATCATCTGATGGAGTGAACATCACCAATTTGAGACAAAGGAGATCAAAACTTCAATTCTAGTTGCTATGGTTTCATCCCCAAACACAGCCCACTGCATTCCTCTCTATACCCCCTCGTGCCATGTGAATAGTGGTGCAGAAGGCACCAAAATTTTGATATTATCATGTGACATTTAAAATCATTGTGCTCCTGAGAAATATCATAGGTGTTTCTGAGAGAGTTAGGAGTTTCACATGTAATAAATTAATTGTTCCTCTCCAACTTAAACATTAAATCATCATGCATGTAGTGGACCACATACAGAACTTCAGATACTGAGATGCCCTTGGCAGATGCTATAGGAGTTAAAAAATCAACTTTTGTAACAGGAAAACTACATAGCCTTGCTATCTTAGAGCCAGGGCTTGCAGCCAGCCTAGGCAGGCGTGGGGTAGACGTGTTCATGTTAAACTCACAGCAACTTACAACAACTGGAGTTCCCGGTCCAGGAGGCAGATCATAGGCACTCTCACCATGCTCATAAATAACCTGCAAAGCCAGGAGAACCAGATCACATCCCAGAGTCACTATGGCAATTGTCTAGAGGTTTTTTTGTTTTGGTATTTTTTTTTTAAGTTTTAGATCAGGAAATAATACACACAGTAAAACATAGATATCAACATGTTAGACCTCTCCAGGGAAGATGAGTAGAGTTTGGGAAGGAGTCAGATATCTGGTGGTTTGTCATAAAAGCCAGAACAAAATAAGTGCATTTAAAACATAAGATTAAATCTCATCCAACTATATGCATCAATCTTACCAGAAAAACATCGATCTATTTAATGACAACAATTGACAATATGAAGCAAAAAAAGCAGAACAATTCAGCAAGCTCTGATCTTACATAAGAACTTCAGAAGCACCATCAGCACACCTTGCAGTTTTGACTAGGTATTTTCAACCAGGCACCTTGGGATCAACTGTGCGCGCCACAGGAATCAGCCCAAAACAAAGCACTACCTGCGCCTCACACAATAAAAGAATAGCTTGTATTATGCCAAAGAATTTAATGAGCTATGACTCCAAATCCCCAACAGGGAACGACTCTACTTTATTGTTTATCCACAGCACTGTCTAAGCCTCTCTGCGAATGCTTTACACAAACGCCATCGCTCAGGTGGAAGAACCGCACATGGCTGAGCCACTAACTGTGCCTCCTTCACAAAATCACAGGCTTCTGGCCAAATGCAATTATTCAAATATTTGCCCTGCCTTAGGCCTTGTGTAAGCAAATTACCGGCTTATATATACACTTGACTTTATACAATTAAGCTTCCATTGAATACCTAATTTTTGTGAAAGCTAATTACCATACTTATTGCTACTTGAGATTAGAAAGGCAATATATAGAAAAGTTTAATGTTGCTGTATCTCTATAACTAAAAGATCTTCCAGAAATAAATTAGCAGAACACAGTTTCTAGCTCAAACATAATCATCATCTTTTGTGCCCACAAATACGTGTATTATTCAGCCTGAAGCATCTCACGGTTGGTGTTATTTACACCACGATAGCGAGTCAGTCATGGAGCAGGACCACCCTAAGCCCATGTGCTGAGAGAACACAAAACAAAAGCAACATAAGCTTTACAGTGTGATAGTTTGTCTACACTTAAAAGATGTATTATTGAGCATTCTGTTAAGTCCCCTTTAGTTTGCATACACAATTATTTTGCTGGCATAAATTATATTAATACAAATTAAAAGTACCAGCATCATTTATTACCCATATGCTGCCACTTGCTACCAGAAATGCACAGCTGCTTCTTAACTCCCACCGCTTTATACTGGGAGAACTTCTAAGCCTAGACCAAACTTAAGTATTTTTCTATTTATTGATCATTATGTCCACAACACATTAACACCCAACCATTTCGGAAACATGGACGTTTTTATGCTCACAGGTTGCTTCTGAGCAAGCAGCTATTACTATCCCTACTTTTCACCCAGGAAAAAGACCCAGAGAGAATGAAAGATTTTCCCCTCTGTGACAGAGTAGTAAATAGGAGTAAATATAAAAAGCAGTAAATATAACTGTCAAAAGTAGCAAAGTCCAGTGCTTCAATTGCATGATCAGTGATTGCCCACAAAAGCAGCCATGAACTGCACCATTGTAGCAACAGCACCACGGTGACTGAGATGACAAGTGAAATCAGCCAGCATCTGATGGGAAGTGAAAAGGGATATTTTGGACAAGTTTTTCTTTTTTTTTTTTTTATAAAGCCACCCATGGTACAGTTAAAAACCATGCAAAATAATCAAGTTTTTTTTTTTTAAATCATGTCCAACTCTAAGTTTTCTAACAGAAAAGCCCTTAAGGAAATATAGATGGACTTTTGCTTTTCTTAATTGCTTTGTTTAATTTTTATATTGTTACAGAGCTTCTCTGAACTTAAAGAACAGCAGCCTCGATTGCAGAAGCATTTACCATACCTGACTTCACATGATCCTCCCTCCTTGCCGGCCGGAAGGGATACCAGGTGGGGTAAGACATTGGTATCGCTGGCTGTAAGACATAGATGACGCCTAGTTTCTGCCAACAGAAGTGGGGCATACCTGATGAGGCACCCACAGGAAAGGTGCTAAGGGGATGCCAGAGTCTGGTAAGGCAGGGTTTGCTCTTGGAGGAGGAAGAGTAAGAAATTACAGCAGCAGTGCTGTGAGCATCAGTTGAGATGACTTCAGCAAAGACATTGGTATCGCTGGCTGTAAGACATAGATGACGCCTAGTTTCTGCCAACAGAAGTGGGGCATACCTGATGAGGCACCCACAGGAAAGGTGCTAAGGGGATGCCAGAGTCTGGTAAGGCAGGGTTTGCTCTTGGAGGAGGAAGAGTAAGAAATTACAGCAGCAGTGCCGTGAGCATCAGTTGAGATGACTTCAGCAGAGACCAGCTGGAGAGGATGACCTTACAGTGAAAGGTAAATTAAAAAAGATCAGCTCAAATGCTTTTCACAGGAAAGAGAATGTCTGAAAGCAGAATGTCTTCAGCAATTTGCAACTCCTCAAAAATTTAAAACGTGGATTCTAATAGGAATTAATATGTGAATGCAAGTAACAAAATGAAGCATATTTAACTGTAAATAAGCTTTCAGTATTTGCATTGTACTATCCAGCTAGATATTTTATTACTAAGCATATAACAGATTTAATACTGCTTTTTTTGGCAAACAACTCACCTCAACTCACACGAAAAAAGGTACTGGAGCACCCAGTAGCACAGAGTCTGACACCACAAACCACAGGTCCAAGGAGACATGCCCATCTGCTCGGCATCCACAGACAGAAATTACTTTTGAAGTGGGACAAGCACATTTTCCTCTTTGAAAGAAGTGAGCAGTATTTATCCAGTTCATCAGAAACAGCCAGAGAAGACAGTGATGGTGCAAGTGTCAAAGCACCAGAAGTGCTTATATTCTCCCAAAAGCCTATTTCAAGAGTGTTGGCATCCCGCTGGATTCTGTTCTTGACCATGCATATACAAACCTTGACTGTCAGGCAGCAAAGTCCTTGCAGAATAAGGACTCCATGTGTTTTCTTTTCAGATCCTGAACTGCAGGAGGGAGAGGCTGTCACCTGAAATGAGCATGAATCATTCGTAGGGGAAATTCCTCTCCCTGTGCGCTTTGGTGCACAATTAAATGGAAAAGTATTTGTTCCATGCTCTCTGCCATGTTATCTCATGCCATAAGTTACTTAAAATTAATTAGCAGCCAGGTCCCTTTGATTCCTTCCCTAGTAACAATCTAAAGCAGAGATAATTAATGAAAACAGGGGGTCATTTTAATTATACATTGTTTTAACTGCAGGGGAGTTAAACAGAAAAAATGAGAAAAATGTACCAAGTTACATTCTTTTTGGACCAGAGACTGAAACCTTGTGGACTCCCTATTTAGATACTGTAGCTAGGTTTCAGAGAAAGCATCCCTTTTTGTTTAAGATTCAAGCTTTGTCTTTTGCAAGCTCTAGAAAGACTTCAGAGAATCCACACCCATCCCTTCGTGTTACATTTTAGTATTTAAGGAGCCCTGATGCAAGAAGGATTAAAGCTCAGAGCAATTCCAAAATGAAGAATCCTATTTCTTCCCATATAGGTAGCCCAAGGCTTTGGACTGCAATGTTTCCAATGACAATATGACAACAGAGTATCAAATATTATAGGTTAAGCTGAGGATATAGGGGAACTGAAAAAATTAGTCTCTAAGCAATTTAATACTAATTTGAAAATTAAATCCTAAAACAATTGCCTAGTAATGGAATATTTCTAATGAATTACCTTGTATGGCTATAAAGATTTCTGAACCTCCTAGGTATAATCCATTCTACAAGTATTATTTTTACAGTAACTCATCTAAGTAAATGAATCTCAAACCATTTGAAAACAGTGCTCACCTTAACCTCTCAACCGCATGGGTAGACGAGTCTGTTTTAGAGGAAACTGAGGCACAGGAGGAATCCAAGAGCTTTATGATCCAAGATTTGAGTTGTCCATACAGACAGTAGTTTGTGGACTTTGTAAGATTTACTACTAACTTATTTACACAGCAAAACAATGCGGGTCTCTGCAGACCTGGAAGTAGAACCTGCTGTTTATGAGAAACCCGTAAAAGGCAACAAAACAGCACAAGTTTAAAAATCTCAGATTGCATCCAAGCTACAGACCAGGAACTGTTTGGAGAATATCACATCTAACAAAGTGACCACGTGCAATCATAAACAGAAGAGAGGCAAAATACCTAAACAAGATTTTGTATTAAAAGTCTATTTTACCTCTGCAGAAATATTGCTATTTGTAGACCCCAATTTGTGTAAAGAGTGAAATGAAAGAAATTGAGAGGCAGACAGTCGAGCTGCTGGCCACCTATGGAACATTAGGAGAAAACTGCCATTACTTTCCCACATCCCTTTCGCCCCCCCCACACTCAGCTTTATGATTACAGCTTTGTGAAAGTCTGAAGATCAGCCAAAAATTCTAATAAAAGTAACACAAACAACTAGGAGTACTCAAACATATTTCAGTGGGGTTGTTTATGTGGATAATATCTTTTCACCAGAGGAAGAGGTAAAAAAGTACAGTTGGTGATTCTGGCTGGGTTTTTTTTGTTTTTTTTTTTAAAAAAAAGGAGCAGCAGGAGACTAGATGAACTCAGCACCACCTGATCTGCACATACTGCAGATCACAATACAAACACGACCCTCCCGCTTCTTTTCTGGGTTATATTTCTCTTCAGATAAGATCACTGGTGATAAAGGCTGGTTAGTCTATGCTTCGTTGAGGAAAAAGTTTGCACAAAGAAAGGAAATCGTGCTTTGCGTGATGGTGAAACACCAGGCACGTATACAGCCCCAAACCACCTCCTGTACAAGGAAGCCAGCCCTGAACCTGGCCACTGCCCCGTTCCTAGGGGAGACCAGAGGGGCTGAAGCCTGTCTTCCAAAAAACACTGTCTTCATGGAGAGCTCTTGCTGTGGCCCTCCACAAGGATACCGAAGCCAGGATCTTATCCCATAGCTCCAGGGGACTGGTCATTCTGACTTACATGCTTTTTAATTGGTTTTCTAAATGTCAGTTTGGTCCAGGATAAGAAATTCAGCATCTCGGCAGCAGTCTGTTTCATATTTATCATAAAAGTGCTTGCAGCACTCAAGCAGGGCAAGATTTAATACCAGCACAAAGGACCCGGTGAAGGGGCACATTTGAAATTCCTGGATGGACTCCTCCTCCTATACCGCATCAATTCTACATGCACGTCTCACTCATCCATGCACCACCTCTCCTATCGCATCCCCTGCCAGCGGATAGCAATCCCTCTCTACCTGAAAGGATCCGTGCCCATTCTGGCACTGGCTTAGATTCTCTATAAACGCTTCTGCAGATACCGATGGCCCAGCACACCCACCTCTCCACCACCCTCCACTCAGACTTCCTGGGAGATGTTTAGTCTCCTTTTGCCATGGAAGTAGTTAGAGTAGTTTAACTTACTGATAACTTCCTCAGAGAATAATATCCTGATGAAAAAAGACGTTCTAGAACATTTTATGAGGCATCTGTAACTAGTTATAGCAGGGATCTTTTCTTTTTCTCTTAATGTGCAGATTTTTCAGGAATATGTATTTCGTATCAAATCACAAGAGAATTTCTGTGATTTCCCTGAAGAAAGAGCAGGTGCTAATCTAACAATGGGTATCGCACTGAGCCATGAGAATTCATAGCCATTCATGAATTTGCATTGGGTAACTGAGTATTGGTGAATAACAATGAGAAAATTTGTTTCTAAAAAGTACAATTAAAAGGGCTCAAATGCTGTCTCAGTAGGCAAAAGCCTCATATATCGTGCAGCACAGCTAATTTGAAGCAACATGAGTAGCATTGCACCATATTTTGTAATTATGGACAAACAGAATTCATAATTGCATTTAGTTGCCAGCAATACACCCAACTCCTTGCATATTAGTTCAAAACTAAATCACGCAAAATTATTGTTGATATTGCTTTTATGCGATGTAACTGCTTGTCCTTCTAGACATCAAGTATTCACTTATTTCAGCTACATCTTTAGTTCAGTTCCATCCTTGGAAGAGCTTGATGCCAGGTTCGCATCTCCATCAAAAGGCACGTGCATGCACACAAAGAAACTACAGATGACACCGGTTTATAGCAAAGTAGAGAATAAAAAGTTCCAGAACAACATGAGTTATGTTCTTTAGACTTATACAACACACCAAGAATTTTATAGGCATCTGCCTCAATCTAATGAAGGATATCCATAAAGATGACAAGTTCGGTTTCACTGACACATCACATCAGGTACAGAGGAGAACTAAAAAGTCAGAGTAAGATCCTTTATGACACCTGTAGAATCATCCCTTTTTCTTTTCAATTACTTTTCAGATAAAACCTCTTATAGAAGATACTACTAGTTAATTTTTCTATTTCGGTAGGATTTTCCATTCTGTAACTTATTTATAATTAAAAGCTTTCTATGTGAAATGCCAAGAGATAATTTGTTCTTTCACAAGGAATTTAAAGAACTATCACAATAAATCAATGAAAGGGTCAGTCTAAACACAAGGAGAGAAGGGGAAGCAGTCTATATGAAACAGCAGTGAACTGTAAAAATCAGAATTAGGGTGCTGAGCTCTTTGTCAAGTATGTGAAAGCAATGGCAGGTCAAGCAAGAAATTCTATGCATACACGGCAATTCAAAGCACCCTTGTAGCACACTTCATCTTGCAACGGAAGTTACAGAAAATACATCCCCCATCCCTTTTAAAACCAGCTGAAAGTCAGAATTCTTGGGTTACTCCAGGAATAATTCCCAAGCACAGAATATGGGCAGCAGCTGACCCCCATGTTTTTCCTCCAAGTTCCCAGTTCAAGCTTACAACGTGGGTTCACATGCGAGTAAGAGATCTGCTGCACGCTACAAACACGGCTTTTTGCACTGTGGCGGAGAGACTAAAAACATACCTAATAAGCTGACTGTATATGTTAGAAGGCCTTTGGGAAGATTTGTCCACTGCCTTACC
The DNA here is from genome assembly GCF_000699145.1 of Aptenodytes forsteri. Classification (NCBI taxonomy): domain Eukaryota; kingdom Metazoa; phylum Chordata; class Aves; order Sphenisciformes; family Spheniscidae; genus Aptenodytes; species Aptenodytes forsteri. Next base: position 1,914,373 of record NW_008794173.1, on the reverse strand, counting down.
ACAACCTGTGCAGGAATTCATTTCTCAAGTTTCCCGATGTCACAAAAATTACAGGGTGAGAGGCCCTGCACAAGTCAGAGCCTCACAGCACGTGGGGCTGTGTAGCCTCTGTACTCAACTTCCAAGAAGTAATAGGGGGTACATCCACACGTAGTGTTATCATCGTCTGTATTGCAGTAGCTCTGAGACCACAACTGAAATCAAAGATCTGTTGTTGGAGACTTAATAGGTATCTATGTATCCATATTACAAGGAAAAAAATGTATTTCAAAGAGTTTACAACATAAATGTACAAATAAAGAAAATAGCCGCATCCATTTCACAAAGTCAAAAGAAAAAAGTACAGGAAGATTAAGATCTAAGCAGGCAGTTTGCTGGATTTCACCTTAAATGCTCTGACCAGTTCACAGGGAAAGACTGACACACAGCTGGGAACAGAACATCGCTCTTCCCAATCTGGTACTACAGATGCAGGGCCACAGATGATGCTTTGCTGGAGGATGTGGAAAGCCCAAAAGAATTATGAACAAGAGAAGTTTAAATTCCTTTCCTAACTTGCAATCCGCAATATTCCATTGAGTGGAAATTAAGCAACACACACCTTCTCCCATCCCTCTTTCAATGTATTTTCCACTATAGCCATGGAAAGCAATTTATTCTGATCTCCAGGGAGCTACACAAACTGTACTTTCTCCATAGCACGCAACAACTTTATTTCCTTCTCTATTTCTATTTTTTCAGACAATCTTAAAACCTACAGCAAGCCAATAAATAAAAGCAGACAGTTCAAAGAAGCAGGAGTTGACTTGTGCCAGTCCTGACAAACCCTTACTTCAAGACAATTCCCTATGATGGTCACTCAAAAGGGCCACCAAAATGGGAAACCCACTTGCTGACAGGCTGGTTCAGGGAAGGACTAAGGGAGTTAATGCATTCAGAGCCACGCAGCTGTGATGAAATGCACAGTTAACGTATCTGCTGCTTTCGGACTCTTTGCAAGATCTTCCTTAATAACACTCTTTGTTTAGAGAGAATCATTCAGCCAAGAACCTCGACGTGCTGCCATCTCACAGATAGCAGTTAGCCATAGCTCTCTACATCCATGTAGGACTGCTATATACTATTACTTTCTTTTCACAGATTAATTCATTGAGAACCAAGTGATTTGCCCAGGCGCTTCCCAAAGCAGAGCTGTGTTCAGGTCTTGAGTCAGGAGTTTGCCTCACGTGGCTTAACCTCACATGTTTTCACCAGCATCCTCATTCAGCCACAGCAAGGTCGCAGCATCAGGCCGGTGGATGCTGGAAAACACCATGGCCTCACCTGAGTGGGGTAAAAGCAGACAGCAAGGCTGAATATCATGAGTATTTAAACCAGATAAACTGTGCCTTTGGTTCATATCTATCCATTGAGTTTGGTCACAGACAGGTAACTTCCGTAAAGCGACTCGTTTCAGCGACTGAGCATTTCTGAGCAGAACATCACGAGCACTGGAGCAGCCGGGTGCGCAGGTCCGTCCCTGTCTTGAGGGGTTTGCACGCCATCACAACAGGCTCATTTCTCCATGCATGGGTTGGCAGGAACAGTGATGCCAACATTAGACAGGCAAGAGAAGAACAGGCTGTAGGAAACCACTACAGCAACCCAGGAAACCAGTTCTCTCCATCACAATCATATGTAGAAGGATGCGTAACTGCATACTAAGTGTTTCCTAGGGGTCATACTTCTACCAAAGGAGAATGTGTCCACTGGCTTCGACTTAGTCTATATTCACAAATGGCATTTAAATAGCAGATCTTACTCAACACAAGATCTAAAGAGATGGAGAAAATTCATTCAATACACCTGAAAAGCATTCACCATTTGCCAAAGACATTTCACACCACATAGGATGGAACCACAACTAACTGCTTCCTTAGTCCCTCCTAAATGATTTTCTCACCTTTTCAATAAAAGCCATAAGTTCTTCTTCTAAATCAATCCAGAGGCTAGTATGTTAGTTTATTTTGATCTGCTTGCACATAATGAAAGCCAGTGAAAGTAGAAGTGCTGTAAGAATTTATTACTTTAGAAAACTATGTAAATGAGCATACCCATATGCATATATACAGTATTTAAGTTATTCTCCCTGACATCTGTGGCAATGACTTTACGACGGCGCATTTTGAACAGGTATAGATTTATATGGACTTGCTGCTTAACATTTCAGATCTATTCTCTAAACAGCTTTCCTTCTCCTGTGACAGCAATACCACATTGCTATCACATGGGTTTTTGCTCTCAGCATTTATCACTTTTCACATCACCCTTGATGCAAATGAGAAAGAAGCGGCAAGAATGACGGAGGGTTCATGGGTATTTGCTGCTGTCAAAAAAGGCTTATTTTATTGCCACAGGACCCTCCACCCCCAGATCCTAGAGATCACAGGGGATGTCAGATTGCTTTACATTGTACTGCATACAATGTCAAACCAGTCTGCGCTCAGAATAAAAAGATTACGCCAGGCAAGAGTACCGGGAAGCCTCCCAGAAAGGACCGCTCCGAAGAAATGAGAAGATTCATGGGCATGTACAAAGCATATGGACGTTCCAGGAAAGTCACAATTCTTAACAGGCGATAACAAAGAGATGCCTTTACATGCGAAGAAGGTCCATTTGTTTTTAAGCACCTGAAAAAGATTTAATTGGCTCAGAACACAGGAAATTTGCAGTAAGATACTTTATTCAAATATCTTTATGCATATACAAGCAAAAGCATTTTCTCTTTTCTGAGAATCGTAAGACAGAAACGTAAATCACTCCAAAAAAATCAATTTCTCATAGTTTACAGATTATCCCATATTATTTCTTTTCAAAGTTCTTGAAAGTACCACATACTATTTAAACATGCATAATTCAACAATAGCTCTAGATGTTTAACAGAATCTTTTGTTTCATTCTTTACTCACAATTAGACTTTATACTTATTACTGTAGGCCTCAATTATGAACATAGTTTGACTACATACCTGAAAATTTCAGAGACATTTTATCTCCTGATGCAGACCCTGAAAAAAAAATGCCTCATTGCTTATCATTCAAAGAAAATTAAAAATCATTTTGGAAAAGATATGGACTGAATTGCAATTAATCTCAATAATTTTAACATTGCAAGGAGGAGCCCTGTGTATATGTATGTCAGTGGCCTTCACCAGACAGATGAAGGACAGCAACCATTCTGTGTAGTGTTAGTCCCACAGCGTTAACTAACATGCAGAGATTGAACTCGCCCTGCTCTTCGGGAGGACAACCTGGGTCTGTCACCGGGGTGTTTGACTTCACTGCAACCCAGAGCATGTCACGAATCTTACATATCATGGACTGGTTACATGACTTTAGAAGTTAAATTTTACCCTCATATGGACCCCATATGACATTTACCTGCTCTGGCTGCAATTTCCCCCCCCTTTTTTTTTAGCTATTCCCACACAGCAGGAGCAGCAGCTCCGAGCCCTGGCAGCTTGACCAGCTCAGCGTTACATAAATGCTCGGGCAAAGCTGCTTTTAGCATGCAGCTCCTGTGTAAGTGAGAGAAATCAGTAGATCACAAATGACAGGAATGATTTTGGACAAATAAATGACACTGTGTTGGACAACGCTGACAAGGCAGCAAGAACCTACGTGCTGTATATGATGAAGCTATTACTATCTTACATAAAATCTGAGAAAGGTACATGGGTAATATTTTAATTCACCCCACATGTTGAAGATCTCCACAGTAAAGGGACGATTATCCCGCTGTGACCAGCGGGGCAGGGCTCAAAGGGGGTCAGACATCCAGCTAGCAGAAAGTCAGCAAAGCACGAGTATGGTCTTTTTGAATTGTAAGAAAAGCGTCAGCATCTTCCTCAGTGGAGGGTATAACATGATGAAGGGCACCAATGTGTCTCAGTAAGGAAACTCAAACGTGTGAAGACCTTTCTAGTAGAAGAGGGGGTGGGAAAAAGATACTTGAAATTATTTTGTTGAGCACAGACACACCCAAGCAACGACGGTACCTTCATGCCTCAGCCTCTGAGCTTAAGATCTTCTTGAGGAAATCCACCAAACACCACAGCAGCTCTCCAAAGGACAAACAGTTTTGGTCTCCGAGCCCTGTGTATTACTATTCAAAAGTCTTCCATAAGAAACAGCTGAATTTGGTAGTCTCTTGAAAGGGTGCAGGTTTCACTAGACTGACATTTTGGCTGCCTTTGGACTACGTAGCAGTATAACTATTATCTTGACTATGAGTCAGGAGCTTTCTAATCCAATTCACTCCCATTTATTGCCTAGGAAATCACCCATTAATGAACTCCCTGCTCTCAGGAAGCGTGCGGTTGGTTTGGGTTAACACAACCAAATGGGTAAACAGATAGCTGTGGACTTTCTGTGACAGAGAACATTAGCGAAACCTGACCCAAAAGAGAGTGCTGGGACAGGGCAGTAGTAAATATTTAAGATTTTTTTATTTATTTATTTCCTCTAAAACACAAAGGAACTCAAACACACACTAGTTACATTTTCTTAGATGAGCTTCACTTCAAGCTTCCTCTCAGCCTCAAACCAATATATGAGATTTCTTACAATAAAATCTAAATGAAGTTATCTGCTTGTAGATGCTCTAGCAGCCGATAAAAGTAATGAATTAATATATGTAGTAGCCACTCATCCCATCACCTCCTGACTGCCAAAATCCTGCTGGAAGCACTAGAGCACTGAATATCATTTCCCTGATGTCACTGACACAAAATTGTACACATGGCAAAACTAATTCATCCTGAAGCATGTAGCTTTTCAGGCATGTCAGGGGATTCTTCTTATATTAATCAAAAAAACCCCAACCAAAAAAACCAACTTTAATGCCTTTCTACATTTATTTTTTCTTTAAAGGTTAAATCCAGAAGAAACTATATATTTTTTCCTCATAGGATATCCGGCCCTGTAATCCATAATATATTTTCCTATCAGAAATTACTCAGAAGTAATAAGAAAATATATTGATTTTCACAGGGAAATATTTTTATAATTGAAGTGAAGCGGTCAATGTTTTTTTTAAACAGTGCTTATGTTTTAAACTCATTTTAATACATTTACTGTTTACAGAAAATAAAGCAGGAATATCTAGTTTAAGGTACCCAAAGATTCCAGAAATGCATGACATAACATTGCCACTGCAATCTCAGCTCTACCATCCTGTGCATCTTCTTTATTTACATGTCCTTAATTAGATCAACATTTTCCCATGTGCTTCTGCCTCCCTGTGCACACAGCGGATGAATCCTTTTTACTTAATGAGCATATATTTAATATTTTGGGTTTGCCTCATTTTTCAGTGTGTCTGAGGCCTTATCTCCTGCCTCCTGTCCAAACATTGCTCTGAATAAAGAATTTTTCATTTCCTTCGGGCTTTTCTCTGCTGTTTGTCACTATCCGACTGCTTCACAACATTAATTAAACTGACAAGGTAAGGCAGCAGTATTATCTCCATTTTACACATGGAGTACTGAGGCACAGAGAAGTTAAAGTCAAAAGTAAAGCTAGCCATAAACTTCACAAGAAATATTGTAGTTGAAATACGAACTAGAAAAGAAAGCATTCGCTTTAAATGAAAGCATTTACTGAAAACCCAAACAACAACCACAGGTTCTGTGTAAACGAAGTACAGAGTGAAAAGCCAGTAATTTCAGTCTGAAAACAGAAAATGGCATTTCCATTTAGCAAGCATCTTTGGCAGTTTGAATTTCCAGTACCAGCTTGAAAACTTAGAGCTATGAACTTGTAAGGTTTTTTTGGTTCAATTGCAGTTAAAATAGCCACTCATGTTGGATGTTCAATGTAGGGCTTAGCTACGCAAATGTCTAAAGGAATTTGAAGCGAACCAGCCCAAAGGCAGTGTTAAGGGATCTAAACTAAAGGTTTCTAAACCCCAGTGCTGATAAAAAGCAAACTTCACTCTCTAAGTCCAGATAACGAAGGGATTGATTTAGCATACAGATTTCTGTATGTGCCTCTGGAGCGGTGCCAACAGCTCCGTTCCAGAGCACCGATGCGTTGACAGGATCCCCACCCTTCACTCCATTGTTCAGCTTTTCAATATTTTTCATTACCAGAATGAAAAGTCCCATTTAACCTTCGTAGCCCTGGAGCAATTGAGAGAGTGGCAGATGTGTCACCTGACAGGTCTGTGACAGACCCCAACATTATTGGCAAAGTAAAGGCTATTTTATGTGCAAATTGCAAATTTTCAGAAGCTGCCATTTTCACCTGATGTGGGCAAGAACTACTCAGAACAACCTGTAGGACCTAGAAAAATCAAGCCAAATATAACTACTGAGGGGGGTTGCATTTTTCTTCAGCTATAAACAGCCACTGAGTATTCTTACAAATTACCAGAGTCTGTTACCAAATACGATTCTGTTCCTTCTTGATGCGGTGAGTGTCTACTCACATGAAAGTTAATTGAAACAAATGAAGCTAATAAAAGTCACCCAAATGAGGGGTAAATCATAGAATGGTTTGGGTTGGAAGGGACCTCTAAAGGTCATCTAGTCCAACCCCCCTGCCATGGGCAGGGACAGCTTCAACTAGACCAGGTTGCTCAGAGCCCCGTCCAACCTGACCTGGAATGTGTCCAGGGATGGGGCATCCACCACCTCTCTGGGCAACCTGGGCCAGGGCTCCACCACCCTCAGCGTAAAAAATTTCTTCCTTAGATCTAGTCTGAATCTCCCCTCTTTTAGTTTAAAGCCATTCCCCCTTGTCCTGTCGCAACAGGCCCTGCTAAAAAGTTTGCCGCCATCTTTTTTATAAGCTCCCTTTAAGTACTGACAGGCCGCAATAAGGTCTCCCCAAAGCCTTCTCTTCTCTAGGCTGAACAACCCCAAGTCTCAGCCTTTTTTCATAGCAGAGGCATTCCATCCCCCTGATCATTTTCGTGGCCCCCTTCTGGACCATGTTTATGCAAGTAAAAGAGGTATTTCTGAACGCTCTGACAACTGTGATCTCCTCTTGGCAAGACAGAGTTACATGAGTTTGTCCAGGTACGTGCCTGGCTCTGACCTTTCGAAAATACAGTTTCTCAAGGTAATTTATAGACTTCAAAAGCCAACATTTTCAAAAATAAATGACAAAATATAAAGGCAAAATCCTTAAAATGCTTACAGAAAGTCATAGTTTAAGGACTCAAATTGCCGAAGAAATATCATAACAATTTCTCTGAAAATATTTTCACTTTATTATGGATAACCTTCTAATCAGTTCCAGAATCCTCTAATTCTTTCCCTCACTACAAACTGCTGTTAAAAAGTAGCAAGTTATGATTACAAGAATACACCTCAACTAAATCCCTTAACAGCATGTCAAGTGCACAAATATTTTAACAGCTAATGGCAAATTCCACAGCAATACATATATATTTATTAATTTCAATCATTCAGGCCAGGGAGGTATGAATAAGGGCACTGTCATTTAGGGCTGTAATTAATCATCCTGGACATTTCATTGTCAGTGAACATAAATCAAGAAGCAAGTGTTTCTCCTATCTGAGTGATATCCAACCAGCATTAACAGTGACAAAATCTAATGCTTGTCAGTAACTGGTATATATTTTATCTACCTTTGACACCTAGGATGCAGGGCTGTTTCACACCAGTGCCCTCCATCTCTGAATGTATTTTCTGGATGTAGAGCACATCCTTTAAAAATATTAACAGAGTAGAACAACAAGGCTCAAGAAAGATGTTGCCAAATGCCAAGACAATGTTTCTGAAGTAAAAGAAAAAATCTTATACATCAATACGAGGCATAACAAATACATGTTAAAAAAAAGATGGGACAAATGCCCATTTGCAGGACAGTGTAAGGCAATTCCTAAATTGTAAAACAATTGTAAGCCAGCCACAGATTTAGTTCCATGTACGCCTTTGTTAAATATCCACTGGGTCGTTAAGAGAAACACGCAGGTACAAACTAGGCTTAAAGCACTGCTAAAAAAAGGAAGACGACATGAAGAACTAAAACTCGTTTTCAAAAAAACTTCTATGAATCCATAGAACATCCCCATGGTCAGGATATTCCAGGTGCCAGTATAACTGGGGAAATCTGGAAGCATAGAAGGCAAAGTATTTTTAAACTCATTTTGTGTGTGGTCAAGTTTTTCCAGCCCCTCTGATTCTTAAAGGTGTAGGTATTATCCCCTTTTCAAAATTAGATTTCATGGAGACAATTAACCCAAAGAAAGCCAGGAAGCTGAGTTCAGGCTGACACTATTTTCCATCCGAGTTCAGAGCATTCACTGCAGGTAGACCTGGATCAGTAGGTGACCACCAGAGACGAGTGAGCACCTCCAGCACAACTATAACTTCTGTAACAGTCACTGCAGCTCACAGCCCGCCGCAGAAAGCGGCCACACCACCCTCTCACTCACCTCCACTATAGAGACCGTAACCTCTTCAGCCGACACAGCTCTATGTGTGGCACTGGGTGGTGAAAGCCCTAAATCTTCCCCGGACAGGTATGAGGATGAAGCATCTTAACACTGCACCGGAGCCATCCTACATAAGTCTTACCAAACTGGTGAACTGAATTCAATTTACTGGCTGCAGGGAGACTTAAAACTGTTGAAACACAATGAAGTGTTTAGTTAAGTAAAGCAGAGAGTAATAAAATTACCAAATAATGTCTTTTTTTAAAAAAGTTCTCAACCCTGCCGAGGCCTGGCAGTGAGCTGCAGGGCTCAGGTACTCCTCTGGTTCATGGCAGAGGTAACCATCGTTCTCCTGGTATGACATTGCCTATATGCCACACTCAGTCACATGAGAAACATGAAATATGAACTACTAAAATTTCAAATCTTCAATCCTTTAAAAGATTCTTTTAAAACGTAGGTATACAGGAGCATTTATTATCTTTAATGTTTGCTTGGCGCTACCACAAACACACTAGAAGACACCTACCCAAAACATCCATGCACAACCAGGCTTATGAGAGATCTGCATCTGAAGACATGCAAGTCTCGCACAAACAGCTTATCTGAAACTCATTCAAAAGCTTGAACTACTTAAAAAAAATCCTGTTAGATTCTGGAAATAACTGTCATTGTCGTTTTATGTGACAGTTGTTCTACCTCTCCAGCTAACACCACACACTTCTGGTATTATTCAAAGCATCTCCTACCAGTAGTACCAACATTCATCAAAACACAAATTACTTGGGTATTACTCTGATCTACAGTTAGAGGCTGGGTGGGGTTTAGGACTGTTACTAGTATCTAAAGCACCTGAGAGAGAGAGAGAACTGTAGCAGCAGATGTCTTGAGAAAACTCAAATACTTTTGAGTTTTTTGAAGGGCCAAGCTGAACCCAGCCCAGTCTATCCCTTCTGAAATGATAAAACATGGTCATGAACACAGCTCATCACCTGAGATTAAACACAGTTCAAGACTTCCAAAGACAGCATTAATCCTTTGGCTTTTAAATATTTGAGATCTTAGCACTTAAATTCTGCCAGTAATGACTGAACCTGTAACTTATTTCTTAGCCTACTTATTCTCAGACTACAAATTTTATATCCAAAATCAAACCTAAATATACTGACTGCAATCTACCACAGAAAAAAATAGTAAAAGTTCTTATTTAATCACACAATTCTATCAACAATATGTAGAGCAGAAAAATATATGTACAACTGCATTACTGTCTGTACTCTAAGTGCTAAGGTGGAATTTTGCCCACAGGCAATAACTATAAACCCAGGTCTGAGATAATCCATTTGTAAAATACTAAGCATACAACATGTGCTTTCAGCCTTTGATGGAAACATTCTTCTCCAAAGCACAATTTACATTTGAATTCATATTGTAGGGAATCAAATACTAAAAATAAGTATCAAGGTTTTCTTCTTCACTGAATTGTTTCTTAATTAGATTCAAGTGTTTTGTGTAACCGTTTCATACTCTTATTGCTTTCCGAAAATTACAAAAATTTCTTTAATTATTCATGATATCTAACTACTGGGAAGTGCCACAAATTGCTTTTGTTAAGAAAATAAGAACAGGCTATTTACATTTATCTGCTAGGCCACAGAAAATAAAAGGAAATAAATTCCTACTGATGCAGTAAGTACGAGACAGCTCTGATGAAACCCAGCAAAAACATACACATCCCACATCACATATCACTATCCTGAACTTCTCCCCGCACTAGAGAAACATAGAATCACAGAATAGTTTGGGTTGGAAGGGACCTCTAAAGGCCATCTAGT
>NW_008794173.1:1882749-1902952 GCF_000699145.1 Aptenodytes forsteri | reverse complement strand
TACTGCAGGTGGGGTCTCAGCAGAGCAGAGTAGAGGGGCAGAATCCCCTCCTTCGACCTGCTGGCCACGCTGCTTTGGATGCAGCCCAGGATAGAGGGAACAGAACACTCAAGACTCTCCTCCATGGGAATGTGGTGCTGGAGGCAGCAACCCACCTGCCTTTGGCCTGTCACATTTCTGTTAACATCAACCCTAATATTTTCTTTGACTTACAAACCCAGACACTCTGGACTCCTTACAGAGGATAACTACAACATTTAAGAAATTTCTGGCCACCTAAATGAAAAAAGCTTCTTCAGTAATGAAGTAGCTTTTCCCAAGAGGGAATACCTTCTAAATGAACTATAGAAGTAAAGAGTTTGAAGAATGTCAATGACCTGGATAAATCTGGCGGCTGGACAGAGCGGCACGCAAAGTGCTCATTGCTGACAGGGAGGGGCCTGGCCGCAACCTGCTCAGGGAGGAGCAGCAGAGATGCTACTCAGCGTGCCTTGCCAAGACTGAGTCCTGACAGACAGAACACGCACCCAGAGCACTCATTACCTTGGGGAACTGCTGCACGGTCGAAGCCAGCAGGTTTCAAAACATTTTTGCCAGGGTAGGTAGGGAACGGGTATCTATTTTATTCTTTCCTTTGATGGCTGCTAGGACAAAAGATAGGTACTGCCACAGACTGTTATATACACACACTGAACAAATAAACATTTTCAGCAGTGCAGAAAACTGTTCAGTGGTTCCCTAGCAATATTTTGTTTTGTTCTGGCAAAAGACATAGTAAGAACAAAGTAAAAAGTGACTAACTTCTTCACAGTTAATGTAGAAAAACAATTAAATAATAAGATTTCAAGCAGAAGCCACAGAAAGTCCCCGATGGCTGCACTTGGAAATTGCTCAAGTTAACAAAGCACTTTATATCATAACCCAAATTCCTTCATTACTGTCCCAAGTACCACAAATGAAAAGGAATCAAAGACTGTTTGCACTCACCAAGCTCAGCTGCAGCTCCAAGCTGTTTCAAAACCAGATGCGTTAAGATCTCCCAGACTGATCAGGTTCATTTTTAATTCAGAAAAATCTATTTCTCCACCTGGATTTCATACCCTATTATGCTTCTAAAAGAACTTAAGACTGCATAGTTTTAGCCAACTTACTCTGCCAAGTGCATGCTGGTATAATTCCATTCCAGCTAATAGCATTACACAGAGAAATTTGACTCGTCATATCTCGTTAGAGTTAAATGTGCTGTTAATTTGTGAAATATTTTGCCTGACCCATCAAATCAACTGAATACTTTCATGCTCTTTCTTCCTTTTAGCATGATAACTAATTCAAAGTCATTTATTCCACTTCATTAAAACCAAAAGTTGATCTGAAAAACAATAGCTGTTAGAGCTTATATTGGATCAAACATCGCCTTCTCAATGAAGCAGCCAAATGACAGCAAAAGTCAGAATGTCATTTATTTCTAAATAATCATCTCCTTCGTATTGATTTATTTTTCAGATATTTTGCACACGTCTTTTCCTGGTTTTACATTTGATCTAAAATGCCCTGCTCAGCAGCCCAGTGCAATGACAGCGAGCCTCCAGCAGACACCCCACCAAATGTGGGAGGATGCTCAGCAGGAAAGCTGGCTGGGAAGAGACATCCCATCTCTCCCTGCAGAGCAGATTGAGAAGCCTTATCTCCAGGATCATCAGCTATGAATGTACAACTCAGTTCCAATTTAGCACACCTTAAAAGCAACCAGAAGTCATTACAACCTTGTTTCCTCATTCAGCCACTTGTCCCAATTCACCCGTTCCAGTCCAAAGCACAAAGGTTTCTTCCCAAAACTTCCAATTTTCAAGAAAAAAAAAGAAAAAAGGATGGCAGATTTCAAGAAAACTCAACAGACTCGGTGAAATACTAAATACAACTCCTAAATTAAGCAGTGTAAAGTGAAAGGAGTAAAAAGAATTGACTTTTCTTGGCACAAGCACAAACTTTCCCCATAAGCAAAAAGACAATAGCTGGGTGGAGGATTTTAGTTTTTCCCTTATAGTCACTAATAAAGTTTTAATTCAGGAGACATCTGTATTTTCAGCCCAAATTCCCACCTAACAGATTTTTATCAAATTATTAAACCTCTGGTATGTAGATAACAATATCAAGAAAGAAGAAAAGTTTAGGAACTCTTTGCTTTCTCTACACTAAAGAGTGAACCACAGCCATACAGTTGCTAGCAGGGCGATAAAAGCAGTTAAATCTCAGGCTATAATAAAGGAAAATATAAAGGGTAGCTAAAGTAAATATTGTCATTCAGTTCGGAGCAGATAAAATTAATCTCTGGTACTTGGGTAACTGGTGATGCAATCTCAGAGCCCTTAGCAATTACCTTTGGAAACTCATGAAGACTGGTCAAGGTCCTTGGTTACAGGGAAAGACAAGGTCCCAATGCAGAAAGGAAGATGGCAGCAGGCAGTAGGAAGCTATATATTAGCCAGCTCTACCTCTATCCCTGGAAACAGCTGGGAACAATCAGCTAGTGAGCAAAAACAAGGAGATGCATAACAGCTGACATAGTTTTGTCAAGAGCAAACCACATGAAACCCATCTAGTTTCCTTCTGCAGCAAGGTAATAGGATCAGTGGACAGAGCAGCCTTAGGGATGACGAGGGTTTTGACCCTGTCCTACATGATGTTGTCACGGGCCAGTGGTAGAAACCCGTGTCTTCAGGATGCTGAACTGCTTGTATAACCCACTGGGAAACACAAAGAGCAATTACGGATGGCGCATTGTCAGACCACGCACACGTATCAAGGGAAGCCCATGGGGCTTTGTCCAGCGTCAAATTTTCACTAATGATTTGGGTGATGGACTAGAGAGTATGCTGATTAAATCTCCCGATGACAGCAAGCTCAGAGTGACAACAAATACACGGGGAGACAAGAGCGGAATTTGAAATGACCTTGCCAAACTTGGAAAACAGCCTGGAGGGGGAAAAAAACCTCCAGCACCCAAAAGGATACAATTCAATCAAAAGAAGTTCAAAACTGTACACTTCGGGGCTCATACGGGGCAGTACCCCCGTGCTTGCCAGAGCAACCCCAAAGAGCTGATCACGAATCTGCTGACTTCAATAACCCCGAGGCTGTCACCGGCAGTGCTCCTCTTCCCAGACGGACTTGTTTCCCATATGATATACCAGAGGTCTTGCACGAGCCTGAAACAGCCAACATTTTCCCAGTTTCCACCTCCATCACAAAAGCTGTTGGTTAAAATCACTTTTACCTCACAGGCAATAAGCTGTGCAGCCACTGTCATTAGCGTTAATGCAATCTTGATTACCAAGCCCTGTCCTGTGGGATGCCTGCTGTTTCTCAATATTTCTGTCTCGTAATGCCACCCCAGGAAAAGTTTGCCTTAATAAACGCTTACTACGACAGTTAAGAATAAGAAATCATACATCTCATCTCCCTCAGCCTCACACATGCATTGATTATAACCTGATGAAGTTTATAAAAATCAAGCTATGTGGTTAAAAATACTGACTAGGAAAACTCTCTGGAGTAATGATAAATCATGCTTCTAATGTCCTCATTTGTTTGCAAAAAAGAAATCATTCCATTAGTTGGGTAGCTCAATCCTGATCAGTCAAAGCTTCAGTAATAAAATCTGAAATTTTAAAGGCAATTAGATTATCTACTTTTTAAGAGTTATGCTGGTAAAACTGAACTTAACCTTAGGAGAGGAATGATTAATAAAAAAGTGAGGTTCTGTATTTTTTCCACAGATATTTGCCAAATCATTTCTCCAACCTTTAATCCCTATGTCACAAAGCTAAGAAATAGAATTGCTATTTAATTAAATCTGTGTTAGGAAGGGAAGACCTGCTTTCAAATTAAAACTGGGGTATGCACTGGTAACTAGGACATGTATCCTGAAGCAGATGGATCATGGTTTGCTTGAACAGGCTCATAGACTTATGTTGGCGGCATGAAGCTTTTCAATTTTAGGTGGCATCACAGTAATAAGAGCTAAGCATGAGGACAAACCATCGTTGCATCAAGCCTTGCTGTAGCACAGGGAATGCTAACCTCGTAACAACCGCTGCCTCTCAGCATATTTTGTCTGCGAGCCTTGTGCACGCTTCACGTATCACCCAGCATATTTTGTCTGCGAGCCTTGTGCACACTTCACGTATCACTCAGACAGCCCTAGCCACAGGACCCGTACATATATCACCTGGAGCCTCTGCCAGAAGATGCTGCTCCATAGCAGAGCTGCAAAAACAGAAATCTGAGAAACACTGCCAAGTGTTGCTGAGAATGAGTGGAAAAGAAGGAAGGTTTGCAAAGGATAAACAGTGATTTCTTAAGTGCTAGAAAAGGAGATGTTGGAAGCCGTGTACTAATTGAGTATTTTACCTGGAAAAATATGAGAATAAATAATAAAATAGGATAGAGGCATGTTCAGAGTCAGGGAAGAGATAATAACCTCCTTACTTAAAATGTATAAATTAAATTAGAAAGCATAATAGCAAATGTATTTCACACTGAGTAGAAGAAACATGGATTATTGAGGACCACATAACTAATTATTTGTTTGTATGATGTGTGACTTTCTAATATTAGTTTTATAAAATATTTTGGTTAGGGACATTCGTACTGCGTCAGTCTGATCATTTCTAACACCGATAATAGCCAACAGAGGATATTCTGAGAGGGGGGGGAATCTGTTAAAAAAGAAAGCAAATATGATTTGGAGTGGTACCAGTATAATCTTTGATATCAAGCCAAAAAGGAATCACAGGGGTGAGCGGGATCTCAGGCAGTAAGAGCGGGCACGGCTGACTCCCTTCTCTCTGTCTCTGCCATTTCTCAGCTGAGCTGGTCTCGCTCAGGAGCCAGGACCCACACCCAGCATCCCTCCCTGTGGCTGAGGGTGCCCGATGCACACGGAGCGATGGAGCCTTCTCAAGTCCCTCTTTCCTCCACTGGTTCCCATTTTCCCAGACAACCCGTATACGCGTGCTTTTGGCATTTGGCTGGGGAGGGAAAAGGGCAAGAACATGCACCATTGCCCCCTTAGACCACCAAATAGAAAATTGTACCAACCTAATGCTTCACGTGAGAGCCAGATCCACCTTCTGCTGAAGACACCTGCCTGTGCGAGCCATAATGCCGGAGTCATAAACAGGTGGGTGAAGGCTGGCTGCTGGTGCACAAACGTTGAGTAATTCAGGTCACACACATAAAGGTCCTGATCAATAAAGTCTTTAAAGAATACTGGAACACCACCTACGCTTTTCGTCCTCTAGGTAAGACAAAGACATCCCGTGTCTATGGTAGGATTTTCCTTCCCACTTTGGAGTTACATCAGTGCGGGGAATTTTCATTGGCATTTACTTGGACAACTTCACAGCAGAAAGATCTCGGGAGCTTTCTCCAGTGTTTTTTCTGAAATCATCTCCTGCTGTACTCATCACGACCAATTGTATATCACTTCCCCATGAGCAATAAAGCAATTCACTTCAGCCAGGCTTCCAAATTATATGGGAATCATGTTTATAACAAGTTTCTATTATTTGCATGCTTTTATTAGAACAAGAATATCACCAATGAAGAACACAGTGTTCCTTTAAAATCCTGCTTTCAGAGCAGCAAACTTTGAAGGCAATCTCTGAAATATGTAGCTTACAAAATTACTGTAATTGATGTAACTGTTATATTGAGAGGTGTATAAGTTCAGAAGCTTCCTATGTAACACATTGCTGTTTTAAAAATGCTATCTTCTCTTGAATAATGGAGCATAGCTAATAACCTGTCTTTCACCAACAACCCAAGTCAAGCAAGCGGCAGGGCCAAGTTGCAGAGCTTGTTGAACTTGTCATTTTCTCATTTGACAAGTAGATAGATGAAATTATTCAAATGAAATAAAAACTAGACCAAACCTTCATGCAGTCACCAGCCTCTTTGGAGGTGTGAAATTGCACTTGCCTTGGAGTAAAATGTTATGTTTCAGCTACCTGAAAGACCAAATAAGTGCTACAAACGGATAGAGATTTTCTGTGGTCAGGTGATACAAATTTATTTCTTTTAAGGAGGAAGCTCAGTACTCTTTCCATTATGCCTCCGGGAAGCGTGAAGAACAAAGAGACCTCTGTTGCTACTACATCACTCTTAAATGGTTAAGATTTAACAAATGTTAGTATGTGTCAGTAAAGAAGTGGCCACCATTATAATAAAAATTGTACCAGGCACATAGCATACACGCATAACAAACATTTTTATTCGATTTTTTTTTGAAACTACAGTCATACCTTTAAAACATTTAGTGAACTGGCAGATTTCTACTGTCAGCACTGTCTTAAAGATTGTTCAAAAACCTCTGCTGTTTGAAATGGCTGTTGTTCATTGACTTCTGTAAAATAATTGGCACTATAATTTTATACCTGTCAAAAATCTAATATACAGCATTGACTAATTGCTATTTTGTGTGCTCAGAAAGGTATAAAATCAATTTAACCACTCTGGAAACCAACAAATTCTTTGGTGAAGCTGCAGAACAGTAAACATAATTATGTTTACTACCGCCAGTCTTCATTTTTAGTCTTTGGGGGGGGACGAGATTTGCTTGTATCATATACAATCTTATAACAATTCTGAGACCAATCTTGTGAAGTGCTTAAACCATGCTTACATTGCCAAGAGCCCTCGAAGCCTATTAGCTTCTACAAGAGTTTATGGGTTGCATGACTTCTGAAATGATGTAACCTCTCACCCCACTGAATCCCCAGTGATTTGCATTTTCCTCTCCTGGCCTTCATATCCTATGTCTAAATCAAAGAACTTCAAAAAACTGTAAGCTTTTTAGGATTTGTATGTGTGAGTATGTGGCACGATGCATACAAAGTGTGTGATTTGACAGGCTACTGAAAGAGATGCAAAAAATACTGAAAAATACTCCATACTTCTCGTGCCTCACGTTAAACAGCCTCATTCAGTCTCATCAGCTGGCAGGTACAGAGCATGAAATGACGTTATTTTCTTCTTCCTGTGCCTCCTGTTGCCGTGCTCTAATACTGCTCCCACTGAAACAAGTAACAAAACTTCTCCTCCGAAAACATTTTCCATTAATGCCACTTTTATCAGAGCCTGGAAAGAAATGAAGGAAGCTTGAAGTGCTGCATGGAATTTCATGTCTTTGTTTCAAAAAACAATGCATCTGTCCTAATTTTACAACGTATTTGGGCAGAATGTTTTCGTCTGTGAAAATAATGTTTCCAACGCTACTGACTGTGGGTTTTATTGGCAATTGAAGTGGATTCTTGTAGATGCAAGAAATAAAGGCAAAGAAAAAATAGTTACAAACTGAAATAAAAATGTTGTTATCAACAGGTAAAAAGAGGAAGGATGCCGTTCACTCCAGAAAATGTTTGCACTGAGCAGCTGTGCAAACACAGATTTCCACAGCTTGCAATAATAATTTTGCAATAAAAGAAACGAGCAAGGGCACTAATGATCTGATAGCTGAGGAAAATAAATGATATGTACATTCTTAAATAAATTTTAAATAAAAAGCCCTTGCTGCTTCACTACCCAGTGCTATATATTTTTTAATATAAAGAAAGCATTTTACTGAAATGAACTCGAATTGCAAGGGCATAAACATTCCTTGATAATGGAGGCCAAAGGATGCACCATATAATTGCTTTTGCCTAGATGTAACATCCAGCTTCATCAGTGGTCCCACTTGCTAAGAGACATTACCTGTTCCAGAAGGACCGGTCTTTAAGTAGAAAACCACATCCTTTTCTACTCTTTGCTATAACACAAAGTAATCTCTTCTCCTTGTATTTGCTGTCTTAATACATTTAAGCAATTAATCCATAACTTGACAGAGGCAGCATGAAAACAGACTTACAGCTTAGTTTTAATAAGCATTAATGCATTTATGCTGGTTTTGGCAGACCAGCCTTCTACTAATACTTGGCTTCCCAGATTACATCCATGAAAATTAATGATCTGTCACCAGACTTGGCTATGTTCTGATGAAGTAGTTAGCCAAGTACGAGTAAAGTCAGGTGTAAGAAGCTGCCTCTTCCCATTTGCCATAAAGCCTTTCTCCCTATTTTGCTAACAAATTAAAATAATTGAGAGTAAAAATTTAATTACTGTCATGCACCATCTTTGTTTTTGTGATCAAATAAGCGCATCTCTGTGAGCTTTGTAGTCCCTTGCTCTACTGAAATGGGAGAGAAGTAAGATAAACCTAGCTGAATATCAGAATGGGTTTGTAATGATTGTTTTCTCCAAGCAAAAAAAATATTGGGAAAAAAGTTTTATTTCTTTCATTTAAATAAAAAAGATTCTTTTAGCAGTCTGATAGCAGCATTGCCACTTCATGTCTAAATCAGAGGAACACAATTATATCTGGCTAATATACTGTCCTTGAGCCGAACAGAGGGACAATGACTTAATAACAGAGGTCACCTTTCTGCAGAGGTCCACACTCCTAAGGATGTACTGTAGGAGAGCACGGGAGGATCGCAAGGGCAGTAACCTGCTGCTTAACACAGCCGTCATGCAACACCTGCAGCAACTGGACAGCAAGAAGACAGGGTGAAAACACGTCAAACAAAACAATCTGCAAAAAATATCTCTTCATCCGTGTCACCACAAATGTCTGACCTGCTGCTAATCAATTCCAGTCCAAATCTGAGTTGGTTTTAGGATTTATTCTACGACAGCTTTTCACTCACCAGCTATTTCTGTCCCTTACGAGACTTGCACCCCTTTCTTTCCCTGCCTGGGTTAGGGCTGTTTTGCTGACACCATTTCAGTGGCCAGATTAGAGCTCCTGACTCTGAAACTGCAGCAGCTCCATGTGATGTGAGCACAGAGAGGCGACTGAGCCTGTGAGAAGGGCTTGCATTTTCCAAGTGCAAAACGTAGAATGGAGATATTTGAATTATGCAGGAAAAGACTGAGTCTTGTTGAGGGACTGAGGGAAGTATGTCGGAATTAGACCTAACCATGGGCTAGTACACACGTTTCAGAGTAAGAGATCTTTACAATATAACTCATGCCTCAGGAGATTTCTGGGACATGCTAAAGTGCAGGAGAGAGGGGTTTTGGAGCACACCTGCTCAGGGCTAACGCGTTCAGTAACTGCTCTGAGGCAGAAATCATGCAGTGAGCCTGTCGTCTGCACCGTACCATCCAGCCGTTGAGGACTCTCACTGCCTGTACACTGACAGTATCCTAGCTGTTCATTATTTTGATATCAAAGCCAAAAAAACGTCCCCGAGGATCAAGAATAGCATCATGAAAGAGAAAATAATGTTCAGTCCTGTGCTGGGAAAAGAAGGTAGAAAAATAGGTCTGAAAAGGGTCTGAAGAGGCCATCCTGCCCATGATGGTCTTGATTGGTTCATGTCAACTGGCAAGAAGCTCCAGCGATTGAGAGCTTGGCTTCCCCAGGATGCACAATCTGCACTTCTCTTGCAGAATGACATCAGCTGCATTACATACCGTCACTGCTGAATTCATCCTACCTACTCCAATTAAAAAGACTGGGAACTAACGTTAAAAAAACTGACGTTAAACTGACGTTTAACTTACTTAAACTGACGTTTAAACGTTAACTGACGTTAAAACTGACGTTCAGTTTTGGGCCCCTCACTACAAGAAGGACGTTGAGGTGCTGGAGCGTGTCCAGAGAAGGGCAACGAGGCTGGTGAGGGGTCTGGAGAACAAGTCTGATGAGGAGCGGCTGAGGGAACTGGGGTTGTTTAGCCTTCTCTTGCAGAATGACATCAGCTGCATTACATACCGTCACTGCTGAATTCATCCTACCTACTCCAATTAAAAAGACTGGGAACTGAAACAGAAATGAAGTATTTACTACCTAAACACAGTACTCAAGAGAAAGCTTCTAAAAATATATTCTTATTTGATCACAGAAATATAAATGCTCTAAACTTCTCAATAGCTCTAATACAATCACGTACAATACTAAAATACGGGCACTCCAATATAACATGCATGGTATCAGAAAGTCAGAATAAGCCAAATACACTCTACTTACTGTACGTTAAAATACATTATACTTTTCTTCATAATGAAGGGAGCATTTTGCGCTCTTTTGTACCATTTTCCTAGCAATCTCACTTCAAAAAAAAAGTCCAAGCAAATCTAAAACCTTTAATTTCTTGCTCTATAATCCTGTGAAAATATTTTCTTTAAATCTGGTTTTCAGTCACATCTCTTAAACAGTCCCTGAAATCTCAGTCAAGACTTGTTTCCTGTGCTATGAGGATATATATGTAGCATAAATATATGCATGCCTTGAAGACCTCGTAGTTTAAACAGTTATGACAATCTGTTATTAACTTCCCTGCAATTGAAATCAGAACTGTTGAACTGTGCTGGAGCTAATAACAGCACTTTGCTGACAGACAGCATCCACAAATCAGCTAATCATGTAAACACTTTGCTTCCTAATTGTTTATGGGTGATAACACTTCTGCATACACAGAAAGATTGTCGCATATTAACCCTGATCCAAGACGTTTTCTTACAAATTTTGCTAATAAGTCTAAGGGCAATGCTAAGCTAAATTAACTTGTCACCTTAGCACAAAGAGCTATAGAGATGGGCTATGCCTTTCCCCTGCAGGAAGGGAGACGGCCACGGGTCACTGCGGGGTTTGCATCCCCTCCCACTGGTCCTGGTGGGAATGGGGACGTGCTGGGGACCTTCTCCCCCGCTGGGTGCCACCCTCATGTAAAAGCATGACACCCCTCAAACCTTCACGGCCGTGCTAATACCAGACCAAGTATGATGATAAACTCTATCCATTCAGCTTGTTGTATTTTCATAATCAATTTTTCAACTTATAATATGGCAGAAAATCTTCATGGCCCATGCACAGCTTTCAGGAAAAGTAGGGAAAATAAAAGGGATGTTGCATTACAGTCCTGGTAACTGATACTGAAGCTGCCAACCTACAGTGCATCAATTAACACAGAGTTTCTGCCTCCTGTTGCCGTTGGCAGGAGCTCACCGAACCCCTGCAGCATGGGCACAGCCGCGGGCAGGACTCGTGCAGTGTCACCACAGGTTGACCATGAAATGCTGGCCAGGGATGGTGACCACGCTCGGGGAGAAGGGCCGCGTGCCAGCAAGTGAAGTCGCAGGGGGAAGGCGAGGAGGGTGTCCTGCAGACCACAGACCTCTTCCAGTAACAGAAGGAAAGATGGCCTGATGGGCAGCACATGTTTCGAAAGCAAAACCTGCAGGACCCACAGAGATCCCACCACATCCCGCTCCTGCAACTTCCCAGCTCCCATTACAGATAAACTCTTGAATTATTGGGCTACGGTCCACTGTGCTCAAAATCTAAAGCATTTCTCTCTACCTGACTCCTCCCAGTCAGATCATACATCAAATAAATCCCCAGGGACAATCCAAACCCCATCAGCCTCCAAGAAGCTTTTTTTTCATCTGTAACAGCAAGATATTTCTGAAAGCTGGAAAAACAGTTACGCACTTCTCTGCACTTTTCCTCGCTCTGCTGTGATGGCTATCATTATGTTAATGATTTCTTTTTCTTTTTTTTTCCCCCAGTACTGATATGTTTAGCATTCCTCAAATCCTCTCTGCAGCACTAAGTGCCGTTTCGGATGGCAGAACTGAACTAACATACAACGGAGGAGACTTGGCGCGTTCTCTTCTGAAGCCTGTAATTTTATTTCCTTGCTTTCTTCATTATTTGTACTGGAAATGAAAAGTCTGGGCTGAGATTTGTGGGTTCTTCACATCAACGGTAACCCAGACATCACCATCTATGCGTCTTGATAATTAAAATAAATAAATAACAAATAGGGACTTTCGCCCTACTAGGCCATTGGAGGTTAGGTGCAAGAGAGTCTTCGGCAGCTGGGGGAGTTTCTTTTTCCTTAAATCCTGGATATTTTCAATACTTTGCTAAAATACATTAACAAAGGGCCCTTTTGTTCCTCATCTCACATGTCTACTTACCTTTTGACAACTCCAAGAAGCGCCTAATGACTTCAGTGGGCAGCTGGATGCACATCAGCAACAAAGCTCCAAAGCTTTTCCTCCGAGCCCTACGGTGAGCCAAACACTAAGCTTTTGGGCACTAAAATTCAAAACGTGCTCTGTTCTCATTGACTGCAGCCTGGATAATCCTGTTACCATTTATGTCTGTGATAATCAGCTCACCTGGTGACTGAAAATCAAAGATAGTCGAGTGCAGCAGAATAAGCAGATATGCAAAGTCCTGCTCCATCCCCACGGCTCAGCACCTGCTCCGGAGCTTTCCTTACGGTACGTGTCGTTCTAGCCATGCTCTGAATTCGTATTTTCCTCACGGACCTTTTTCTATGGCACTGATCATGACGTCATCTGAGTGTTTCATTTGCCAATACTACGTTTATTTGCACAACCACTCTGTGTGGTAAGGTAATAAATAGTATTGCCCCCACCAAAGCCCAGAATAAAAGGTCAAAAATACCCCCAAAGTTGGGTGATGAGTCTAAGGTTTTAACATACGATTTTTCAGAGTACTTATCATTTTGTAGTATGCCACAAGCAGAGTGCAGCATGCAGGTGTTTTAACTGAAGCTGTTGTGTGGAGGAGAGGACCGAGATAAACGAGTACCCGTTGCACAGACTCCCAGCATCGGGGTATTTTTCATTAGAGCCAATAGTAAAAATTACAGAGAACAATTTGAAATCAGCTTCTATTTCACCAATTCCTAGGGGAAGAAAACAGTCCAAAACCATCTCTTTTTTTAAAAACACCTCTCCTACCTTGAACAAACATCAGTTAATCCCAACAGGACAGCAAACACTTGGTGTTTACACAGCAGCAGAAGTGAATCAGTAGGAAAAATGGGATTTTTAATATTCTCCTCTACCTCCAGCAGCAAAAGCACAGCAGTATATTTTTCAAAACTGCTTCTGTGTGAATATGCATGAAACGTATAGCAGTGTGGAATGAGCTCTTCTTTCAACGGGTAGCTCATTTTTCACACACAAAAGAAAAAAACAACATCATTTTTCAAATAGCCAAAAGCACAGCAGTATATTTTTCAAAACTGCTTCTGTGTGAATATGCATGAAACGTATAGCAGTGTGGAATGAGCTCTTCTTTCAACGGGTAGCTCATTTTTCACACACAAAAGAAAAAAACAACATTATTTTTTTCAAATAGCCATAGTGCATACCATTGTCTTTTAAATTCAGGCAGAGTATATTGCCAAATATTAAACTTTGAAATCCTTAAATTCAGATAACCCTATCAAAGGTCATAGTTCCCACAAAGCCAAACAGCAATCCAGCAAACCGAAAAGTTAGGGCTAGATAATAGTATAAAATACACAACTTCAGAAATGGACATTTTTTTTCCCAGAATCTTCATCTTCAGGGCTCGCGTGCCTGCATCCCTCTCACTCCCCTGGCCCTGGGTCTCTCGCCCGCTCGGGAGGAATGGTAGCCCAAACCAAAGCAATGGGAGAGAGAGGAAACAGCTCAGATCATCACTCTGCAAATCTTGGTGTGCCATTCAGAAATTCACAGGTTAGGTGACATAATTTGTTTGTAAGATGTCATGCGGTTCTTCCAGCTTTTTGCTGTTTCTAGGCACAGGACTACAGCTGCTCGAAGAAGACGTCCTAAATGATGCCCTGCCTAAGCTGTAATCATGTCACCAGGGTGAATGACACAATGATAGGTAACCTGTTGTTGCTTCAAGAAATATGCTTTATTAGCTGGATAGCATCAACAGCTCTGTTCCAGGCATGTGTTGGGGTTAGAAACTTCATTCTGTGATTTATAACAGTCATTACATCTAAAGCAAATAGTTGCCTGGATACATAAGGAAAAAAATCACATATCCATCGTAGTTCAATTATCTACTTTGCCTAAAGGACTCTTACTTTTCGCAATTTTCCTGGCCCCTCCCCAAGAGTTCTCCATTTAGCGTCCCACAAATTGCTTATTGCTTATACATTGTCATCCTGGACCACCGCTGGCTACATGACTTGGGGTTTTCCTTTCTTTTATTGTTCCTGCTGCTGTAAAATGGTGGGGGGGGTTAAAATTAATTTAAAATAAAAGTTCATAAAAAATTGCAGGTCACCAGAACTCAGAAACTCAGATCTAAAATCTTTCACCTGTCATAGTACTGGACTCCCTGAAGCTTTCTCCTTCCCCTGCATTCGTGATTCCAGGCCAATCTTTACACCAAAGGCTCCTAAATACTACACCATTGAAGTCTCAGAGAATGGCATCCTGATGTTTTAATGTCTTCAACTTCTGCCTTTTCTGCTTCAGCCTCAAAGAAAGGTCTGTCCTTCAGCTCTGCCACAGGCCAGTTCCAAACCAAACTTAACTAACTGGGTACCTTCAAGGGTCCTCTGTCCTTCTCTTCGTACTCATCCTCATCATCACCACCCTCTAATACAAGAATGGTGTCCTTCAGCTCCCCAGAAGGTAAAGGTTGTGTCATCTGGTGATTTTCCCTTCATCACAAGAATTTCTGGTAAGGAAGGAGAGCTCAGGAGAATAAACTCCACCAGTTTTATGAGTGTATGAGCTGTTTTCCTGAAAACTCTTTCTTTTTGTCACATGCGTAAAAGAACATGCACAAATCAAACAAATAGGACATGAGTTTCAAGGAACATATTTTTAATGCCCTCTAATTTCAATCCCAGGTACCACATCAGGCAATTTAGCAGGAACTTACATAGTGTAAAGGGCCCTTAAATATTTCACTGCACATTCATACAGTGGAGTACATGGCCTTGATTTTTGGCCTTGATTTTCAGCTGGAATTGGCATAATGAGGGCAATGAACCAGTGTCTTTTCAGAAATAATCTCAGAAACTCTGGGAAATGACTTACTGGAAAGATTTTAGCCATTGTACTTTATCATATAAAGAAGCGTTCATGCGATTTTTAAATTCCATTTCATTTAACCGGTCATCTCTGAAAGGTGCTCTGAGCCTCTGCTGCCTGCCAGGGGGATGTGGTGTCAGCGTTGGCTGTTTAATTTACAGGAGCACAATCCTGGCTCTCTCCAGTGCCCAGGGAGGTGCAGCTCATGATGCCAGCCTTGTGTGCCATTTGCATGATCTTCTCAGTGTTTTGGAGGGAGAGAGGGGTGCTGGGGAGGATGTTCTGAAATGGCTTTAATGCTGGAAAGAAAATTAACCCGAACCACAGAACAAACAGTATGGAAGGAGCCGGGGGGGGAAAGCAGAGTAAGCTAACGGAGTCCTGCAGGCTTAAGTGCAAAAACCCAGCTGTGATGCTCTGTCACGCCTCCCTGCACATGATCGTGGACTTTCTTAGTCACGGAGACTATTCTTCACGTGTCACATACTGGCACTTTGCAACCATGGTGCAAAACCAAAATTTTTCCCTGATGTGGTTAAAAAAATCAGGCACGTCCATAAACCTGCAGCCCTCCCGCAGAGCTGGGGAACGTCCACGCCGACCACCCAGCCTGGCCAGCAGCACTTGAAATGGAGTCCTCCCACCCTGAAGATAACTATTTTGTTTACCAGCAAAGTGACATATTTATAATCAAGACAGAACTGTTTTTTCTGTAATACACGCTAACCAGCGTGAACACCAGTGGGGAGCGGATTTTATTGAGGTAAGAGGTTTCAGGATGAGCTCTCAGCTGGTGACAAAAACCTCCTAGATCTCCTCCTCTGTAAGAAAACTTCCACATCTGCAGAAATCAAGTCATAGGTTTGGGATCTTGTATGGCCTCCCAAATAATACAGCTTCTCAGAAGGAAACTGCACTAAATCACAACGATTAGGCAACCAAATCAGAAATTTTTCAAAAGCATATTTTGACGTGATTATTTAAACTTTGTTATTCATTTGTTAAGAAAGATGTTCAGTCGCTTTATATTTTGTAGAGAACAAATATTCCTTCATTGTTTCTTTTACTCAAACGGTGAAATGACATGTGGCAGTAATAAAGATCAATTTGTGCTACGTCTCACTGCTTTGGGCTGCTCCTCAGGGAGGAGCGAGGGGGGAGAGGGATGGGGTGTGGGAAAACATCCTGGAACATTTCAATAAATTAATTAACAATGGAATGCCAAAATCTAATTAAGAAACCATCAGCTCTGAATCTCATTTGTACTAATACTTACTTCTAGTACATTAAGAGATCTCAAATGAGCGGTGCCATTCAGGGTGATCCTGAATGTGGGCCCATGGTGTGCCCTCTCATTTAGTGACACATTTTTAGGATGCTGGTCCAGCCTACGATCAGGTCCTGTTGCTCTAAACTCTCACCCGCCCCTCGCAAGGCTCATCTCTCACAACAGGGATTAGGTGCAAGAAAAATAAACTTAATTATTGCTAAGCTGGGTGAATATTGAATTTCAGGCTGCGGATGCTGAAATGAGAATAAGGCACTTTTCAGAGCACAGACCCATGTGCTGTCAAGCTCTTGGGAGGTGAACTGGGCATCACAGCTGAACGGTACCCAAAACCATACCCAGGGTGTGGTCACTGCATCCCTGCTCAGAGGCCATGCAGCAGCCTGTCCCCTGTGCCGCCCGGCCCTGCAGCCCCAAGCCACAGGGAGAAGGAAAAGGGTTTCTTTCTGCTCATTGCAGGGGGGTTGGACTAGATGACCTGTAAAGGTTCCTTCCAACCCAAACCATTCTATGATTCTTTTATACATGGGCACCCATACCCACAGGGTCTGGATGTCTGCAGTCAGTGACCTGGTGATCCAAACCCAGCACCATCCTGGACCCTGCTCACACCTTACAGAGAACTCTGATTTTGGCATGTCCAGTGTGCCTCCTGATTTACACCAGAATATGCAAACAAGAATCAATTTCAGTGACACAAATTCAAACCAGGCAATGGAGGGACACACAGAGTTATGGGCACATGCTTTACACAGGGTTTGGCAAATCCAGAAATCCCCGTGCAACACTAAAAAAGCCTTTCACTGCTGCTTCTGCTCCCCATTGCTGCATTGCATCACTCCCTCAGGAACTGATGCTTTTTATCTTGTATTCCTGTCTCGCACTCACTGGATTAACCTGCTCCCTTTGTTAAACACTAGACAGGTTATTGACAATCTGTATTAAATTTCTGAAAGTACCCCTTTGGTATCAAAAACCTTTGGCTTACTAACACAGAAAACATTTTAAAAAATCCCCTTCAGTAAATCTTAAATCTCATCAAAAAGACCAGAAGTATTTACTACCCCTGGTTTCAGCATTCAGTTCCTCCGGTGGCGATCTCAAATCTCCCAAGCCTTTTCAGTCTCACTCTCCTTCTTTCCAAGCACCGTAATTCCTTGCATTTGCTCTCCTCTCTTTCTGTGTTCTCAATGCCGCGGAGAGGAAAGCAAAGCAATCATTTTGCAAGAAAACTTTCCAACAGCTTAGGCCAAATGCTCCAGAGGTTTCTCTACAACATTGATGCAGTGTGGCTCGTTTGGAGGAGCATTATTCATCGTTTGGAGGTGACGACTCACCCCGGCTGGGGAGCCCCTGGCAGGAGATTCACAGCTGCTCTGTGGATGACGCCTCTATCGAGCAGCTTGCAGGGGAAGCTGTCTGCCCGTTTGCATAAGATACCTGCAAAGTTAGGGTCTGAGGTTCTTGGTAATAGGTATATGTAAGTGGAAATGGCTGCAGACAGGTGTATTAATAGAAGCCAACACTTGCTTCTTTGTTGGATAACAAATAATAGTTGAGAAGCACGTACGCACCCCTGCTCCGGCATCAGCAGCCCCCAGGACAGGGGAGCAGAGGACAGCTAGAAATGGTGTCCAGCGCACTATGGGAAGCCGGATTCATGATTAAACTCTCTTTTTGAGCATAGGGCGTCACTGAGCGATCAATGGGAAATCCATCCCTCCTCACGTGAGGCTATCTACACACTCACCCGGCACCCACCACCCACCCCTGCACACACACACACTCTGCCACGCACATCCCCAGCTGGGCTCCCTGCGGCACGCCTGGCTCCATGGCCCAAGCAACACTTCTGAGGTCAATAACGTATCTGATTAAAACTCTGATACGAAAAAATTACTGGTGGATTTGTTGTATAAATTGTATAAAATTTATACAAGGAACGGAAATGTTGATTTATGCCTTTAAATAAAAATAAATGTGAAATCTAAGACAGCCTTAAGCACATATCCTAGTCACCAGCTTTTTTCCAGTAAATAAACCGACAAAATCCTGCTGAATTTGAAGTGTTCAAATTGGTCGCAAGTTCCATGGAAACGCACAAAAGAAATGTCAAATTTAAAAGCATATTGAAATTGGGCATGACCTTCAGCCGTGCCTGTACTAGCAGCGCTTGGACAAGACACACAAACTGGCATCTTGTACTCAAAAAGTACTCAAAATGTGGGTGCAAATACAAAGGCAAATACCACACCGCTACGTCCACACTCCTGCTGGGAATTCATTACAGTACTTGAGGCATTTCTTGACACCCCACTTCAAATCCATGACCTACATGAGAGATGCAGGAGATAGATAGGTTGCAGACATGTCTGAATGCACACATGAATCGCAGCAATTAAGTAAATGAAATAAAAATGTTGCCCTTTTATGATCAGAAGCCATGGTTAGTTAGGAACTGTTGATTTCATTTCAATAAGGATTACATGTTTTTTAATTGAAATATTCATGCCTAAGTGGTCAAATGTTAATATTTTAGTAATCTTTACATACATTCCTACTTCCTCTGTGCTTTTTCAAGTCCACATTACCATCCATTTGGCCTCTTTTTTTTTCTATTATTTATCCTAAACACAAGTTATTCTGAAAGATCACCAGTAATTCACATAAAATATAGAGCTGTTACTTTTCTTTTCTTAAAAGAAACATAATAATTGCAAACTGTAACTACTGGAGCTGAAAATAACTCTCCAGACAGTTGCACATGCAGAATTAGATTAAAATGAGCTCATTTTTTTAAATGACCTGAAAATCTGTAGGAAAAAAAAATAAGTATCTAACTATTTTCATCAGTAGAGAATGCTACAACCCTTCGAGCAATGGAGAAGCGCCTTACTGCATGCAGATGAGGCAAACACGACCTAGAGCAGCCAGATCAAAATTAGAGGTTTGTAGACCACGTTGAAATAACCATAACTCTATTCTTCTATAAAAAAACAACAGAGGGGCAGAGAGTGAGACAGCTCATACCACTTGGTGGAGAAGAAATTCTAGAAAACCTGACACAAAACGTTAGGAGAAAAGGATGAGTACTTGAGGTTGCAAGCCAAGATCAGTCTTTTGTTCTCTCTCATCTTGCAAGAGCCTTGCAAACACCACAGCAGCTCGTGCGTGGCAGAAGCAGAAGACTGAAAAGTTTTCGGACCAATGCTTTTCTCTGACCAGGAGAGCAAATATGACCAAGATTTGAATTTGTTGGACAACTCCATCAAATTTCCCTCCACTAGCATCCTCAGAGCTCCTGCAGGTGCCATGAGAAATATCTGGTCAGCTGAAGGACAGAGCCCTCGCTTGTACAGCCTGTGTAAAGCATGAACAAGAGCAGACAGGATCACCGTTATGTATATGAATGTCCTGATTACACGAAAAATATCAAATCACTCAGACCTCAGAAGACCTAGCTGGGACATAGCAGTGACTAGGAAGCCAGTTTTGTCAGTCATTAACAACTTGATGATGCTGGAGTGCCTGGTAAACCACAACATTATTTTGAGTAAATCTCCTAAAAGTACTTTGAACCAGGCTGGTGAGAAGAAACCCTTACTTTACTGAGCCAAGGAGCGCTTCCTGATATCTGGGAGACAATTTAAAAGCCAAATCCAGAATGAGAAGACAGACTGTTAAAATCTCAGTTTCCAGGTGTGCTGGTTTGGGCTGGGATGGAGTCAATTTTCTTCCCAGTAGCTGGTATGGGGTGATGTTTTGGGTTTGTGCTGAAAACAGTGTTGATAACACAGGGATGTTTTCGTTACTGCTGAGCAGTGCTGACACACAGTCAAGGCCTTTTCTGCTCCTCACCCCACCCCACCAGCGAGCAGGCTGGGGGGGCACAAGAGGTCGGGAGGGGACACAGCCGGGACAGCTGACCCCAACTGACCCAAGGGATATCCCACACCATATGGCGTCATGCTCAGCATATAAAGCTGGGGGAAGAAGGAGGAA
>NW_008794173.1:1853933-1882414 GCF_000699145.1 Aptenodytes forsteri | reverse complement strand
CTCCCCCATCCCAGCGGGGGGAGTGAGCGAGCGGCTGTGTGGGGCCTAGTTGCCAGCTGGGGTTAAACCACGACACCAGGGGTTAGGATAATGAATTACCATTGCAGCTAGGTACAACTGCTTGCAATAATTAATTCTGACTAGTTTTGTGGTTAACCTGTAGTATTGACAATTTACTAAAATTCCCTTGAGTAGGCTTTGCAGCTTTATAAATATATCCAATTATCATGTATTTGATGAGATTTAATTTCAATCTAGCAAAAAATATTCCCAAGTGAGTCATCTATTATTCATAACTCAAGATGAATTCAGCCTCCATATCCCAACTTTTCCTCCTCCTCCTTTTCCAGACCCATTGCTTCTACATAAATTAAATCATTCACTACATACATCCAAGTCAGATTTCCTTTTAGAAAGCCAAATTTTAGAGAAAGCAATTACATTTGGTCATTGATATATCACCCAAGCTTTCAAAGCCCCCAAAAAAGGAAGAGGGCTTCTGATGTTAATTTGAACAAATTTTACATTTTGATAATAGCTTGCTGTAGAAAAGAGGCTGCAATATCAGATGAGAAAATGGAGATCATCATCTGATGAAACGTAATTCTTTCAAGACACAATGATGAGAGGTTTGGGGCTGTAGAGTGAACAGGGCTGAGCTACAGATGGTGCCAGTTGCAACCACTCCCCATGACTGGAATGAATCATGAAAATTTGTGTCAGCAAAAGTTCCCACGTGAATCGTGAGCTACTCATTGCTCAACCTCTGAAGCATCCAGGTACGTCAGGGTGAACGGGCATAGCTCAGAGGTCTCCTGCTGACATTCAGGATGCTCCATGCACTGATCTCAGAGGTTTTATTAAAGGTGCAGCTCGAGAAGCCTTTGTTCTTCTGTAGAAATTCATATTTCACTTTGCAGCAGTAGCTCTTTTAGACAAAACCGCAATGTGTACAAATAACTTACAAGAAGTATCGTTACAGTACGGTCGCTGCAACGCCGTGAATTAAACTTTAGCACTACAGGAAAACACAACCGCATTTAATTGAGTTAGGGAAGAACTATTTATCAACTGGCTTAGAGGATACACACATCCAAATGAACAGGAAAACATGACTCATTTGAGAAGCTGCACAAAGCAGAAAATCCTGCTGATCTATAGCCTACAGGTTGGTTACGTTAAATACATACTTTGCTGCACATGTTTTGGGATGAAGAGACCTATCATAGATGCAGGCTGCTTATCTGCAATCAGGCCAGAGGCAGGAGGAGGTGGTGTGAAGCCAGCAGCCCCACGTATCCTGAAGATCTGGCCTCACCTATGGAGGGGAGGGGGACAAGGAACAAAAAAGTGTCAGTTTTCAGTTAAATGCCGCAATACACCCCTGTCTTCCTCCTGAGACCTTTTCTTTCTCTTTTCCCTCTTCATTTCTTTGTGCTTTGCACATGCATTTCTCATTTTGCTGTTTCTGTGCCTTCTGTGACCTTGTTGTGGCTGCCTACACAGCCTCCACGGAGACTACAACACTTCTAATTTGCTTACCCTTGACTGTGGGGTTTTCTTGACTGAAGATCCCGTCTGCTTCAAACGCCAGCCCAGAGCAAGTTAATTAACCCCAGTGCCCCTGGTTTTGTCTCTGTGATAAAGCTCACCTAAGCTGTGGGAGACGGATGGGTTGAGAGGATTTTTTATTATTATTATTTTTATTTTTATTATTATTTAAACATTGCTACAAATGCCTGGCCCTCAAGGAAAAGAATTGCTGTTGCATTCCTGCAGCCTGTGGTCACTCTGAATTTCATGCAAATACAAGGGGGAGGAAAGGGGGGAGAAAGGCAGGGGGCAGCCCCTCCTGCCCCTCAAGACAGCAGTGGGTTCAGCAGGACAAGCCCTGCAGTGGGGCTGAGGGGGACGATTCACCCGCAGGAGATGGGGCAAATAAACACCCTGCTATTAAATTGTATTACAGTCTGTTTACTAATTCATTTTTCTGAGCTGGGAATAATTCTCACCCTTCCAGATTTCCAAATTCTTTGTTGCAAAAGTCCTTGCCAAATCCTCCATCGCCTCTCTGCGACAGAAGACTTCTCATGGCTCACTCTTCAGCTGTCCCACCGTCACGAGGGCCCCACGTGGCCCCGTATGGACATGCAGAGCAAGGTACCATTTGAAAGGTTTATAGCCTTCACATAGCTGCACACAAAAGTCAGCGAGGAATGACTGTATAAGCGGGAGGAGTCCCTGCGGGTGCAATACGCAGGTTCCTGCCTCGGCATCCTCCAGCCCTGCTGCCGCTGGGAGAGGGGACAAGAGGAGTACCCATCAGCAGCGGTCACGTGAAATCTCACCACCGAGCTGCCGCAGCGCTGCTCTCCCCCCTGGCTCGCTCCCACGCAGGCTCTGCCCAGGGTGCGGGACCGTTGCGGCTCCGTCCCACCGGAGCCCCAGCAGACACGTATCCAGGCACATACAGGCAGCGGAGGGTTGTTCAACACAAGAAAACCACATTTCTAGCAATGTAACACAGTGACTCTTCCTTTAGTTGACTGTTTAAACCCAATATAGGTTTTTAAGTGTTAACAGCTGAAGTGATGCAGGGTTTCTCAGATGAACATCTGCACGGGGACGGATCTTATTCTGCAACCCATGGTGTCCAGACCACAGACCACATCGTGCTGCTCTCGGTAGACTTCAGCGCTCTGGTGATTTGCATGGGACATCACCATCAGCAGAGATACACGATCACAGTGCACCGCAACCGGGTTCCACTGACTCAGATATAACCCAGACAAGTTCCATTTTAAAATATAAGAGCAGAGATACATGGATCTCATTAACATTAAATCACAAGTCAATTAAATAAAGGCAGAAACTATGTGCTTTTTGATGATCCTAAATCAGAGGCGATGATTCATTCTCAGGACCCTTCAGTGAGGATATTTAATGACATGATGGAAAATGAAGCCTTTTTGTATCGGGAGTGGAAACATTGCATTCTTTAGCAGTAGTTACTGAATAATTAACCTGCACCCCTGTTATTACCTAAGAGTATTTGTCATTAACTCCAATAAGAGAGATCATATGAGGCATGGATGTGAAGAAGAATAATGAAAAAACTGTACTGCTTAGAGACCATATTACTGGTATAATACTCAAATTTCTGTCTGTGCCTAATATAGGATACATGGTTTGAATCATTTAACATAAACAGACAAAATTGTTTTATTGCTTATTTCAGCTTTGATTCTAGGGCTGAGAAGTTTGACATGCTAGTGCCGCCGTTAAAAGTCTAAAACAGGTGGCCTTCCACTTTTTAACCATTAAGTTCAACTCATTTGCGCCACACTTGACCAGACACATTTTTTTTGTATGCTGCCAAGATTACAACCTTTTCATGGAAAGGAAAGCAAGAGCTAGGCGGGGAATGTCAAAGCAGTCAGTGATGATCGCTGACATATTGTAATAATGGCCCTTTGGAAGCAATCATCTCCTTCGGTCTGCAATTCACAAAATACACGTTAGTAGCTCGCTGGAGCAAAGGTGTCCTCTTCGCTTTTCCATAAACAAAGGAGTATTTTAAAATCATGCAAGAGACGACTTTGACTTATCTGGCCTTTTATCCACCAAAGCCTACAAGCCATCACAAGGAAAATTCTTTTTGTCATTGGACTCATTAATCTTTACTTGCTTGATTAAAAACAATTGAAAATCTTCCTGTCCTACTTATGCATTGCCTCAGTTTCAGGCTAAGACTTGGAGTTCAATACTACAGAACCATCTAAGAGTCAAACATTTTTCGATGTTTGCAGACTAAACTCAGTTATTATATAGAAACATACACGTGATTATTCAAAATAAAAATTAACAAATCCCATAATCTTTACTTGCTTGATTAAAAACAATTGAAAATCTTCCTGTCCTACTTATGCATTGCCTCAGTTTCAGGCTAAGACTTGGAGTTCAATACTACAGAACCATCTAAGAGTCAAACATTTTTCGATGTTTGCAGACTAAACTCAGTTATTATATAGAAACATACACGTGATTATTCAAAATAAAAATTAACAAATCCCATCAGTAATTATACTTCTACTTAAAAATGTATGCCAGGTATATCTTAGTGTGTTGTGTCATTCTGTGCAGTTAAGTGACCTTCAGTATTGCTGTTTAAGGTGGCCTGATAATTATTTGCTTATTATTTCATGCAAATTAAGAGTTACCGTTCCTAAAATAGCTGATTTTCAATTTCATCCTTACTTGCACACTGCATGAAACCATGACATTTTGGAGCTCTCCAGAGTCTTTTACACTGCCTGGCACTATTATATGTTGTTATCCAACTCTTTTTTCTTCTTAATTTATTTCCGAAATCATTCTTTGTTATTACCACAGCTGAATAGGTACATCACCTAAATGCACGCTATTTCATGCAACACAACGTTAGGAAGTGAATAGCGAAACTGCCCGGTCGCAGCAGACTCCTGGCCATCGCCTCTTTCCAACAGCAGCTCCAGGAGGGGGAAACAGAAGCGTTCTTGTAGAAATAACAAAACACCTTGAAAGAATGACAGCTGGCGACCGACCAGCACGGATGCACAAACACACGGACACACTCAGTTCATACCCTTTCCTCTCAGAGAAGTGCCCACGAGCTGGAGCATTACAATTTACATCAGTTCTCAAACTTGGAGCTTATTTTTAGAAATCTTTGGTTAGCTGCCTGTCCAGACCTCTCTTGTCTGCTGCAGAGCCTTCAAACAATCTTCTCACTGGACAAGATGAATACACGACCAAAGAAATATATCTGAGTTTTAATTATTTGAACATCTCCATGAGATCCTCTAGTAAAAATCACGTTTATCGTGTGTGTTAGGCTGCTGCACCTGACAGCAATTCAATAAGCAAACAAATTCTCAAATTCTTATGTCCATATTTTTTAAGACTTCTGTCACTTCTTATCACTTGCACTGTAAATAAAAGCTTTTCTCTTGTAATCCAGCCATTTCTCCTTATGGGTTTACTCCCCGATGCCTCTCACCTGCGTTCATGGCATTTTCCTTTTCCATGTAGGAGAGTGGTACATCTCTGCAGAAGACTCCAGAGCCGCTTTGGGGGGCAGATGCACGGTCTTTGTACCAAGCTCCTTGGAGTTGTCCTTACGGAAATCACCAATTTGGAAGTTCAGGATCCACAAAATTTTAACTAAGTAAAACAGAAAACAAAGTAAACTAAATCTTTCTCCTCCCCTAACAGTCAGATCCACACGCAAACCTTCCCTGCCAAACTACTGCTCCTGCCTCTGAAAGCCAGCGGTGCCAAGTGCTGAGCAGGTTCTGGGGAGCACCAGGAGCGACTGAAGCTGAAGCTGCGGCAGGACTTGGAGATGTTCAGTATCCCAGTGAGACTCCAACGAGCAAGGCACTTAAACACG
Organism: Aptenodytes forsteri; assembly: GCF_000699145.1. NCBI lineage: Eukaryota > Metazoa > Chordata > Aves > Sphenisciformes > Spheniscidae > Aptenodytes > Aptenodytes forsteri. Next base: position 1,876,983 of record NW_008794173.1, on the reverse strand, counting down.
CAGTTACTACAAATAAAGTGCCCACTGCCTCGTCAGCAAAACTGAAATTGGTTCACCAAGAAAGCTGGCCCTGTAACCTCCATGCACATGGGGAAACAAATGCTCAGAGAGGTAGATATAACCTGCCAAAAATTACCCAGCAAGGCCATGGGAGAGCAGGGAAATCCCCGCCTCTGCTTTGATGCTCTAGCTTATCACCAAATTGTCTCAAAAGCCGTGAAATCTCATTTTTGAGAGAGTTAGTTAGGTAAAACCAGGGCTCACATTTGCTTTTGATAATTTTGAGAATAATCCTCTTGAAGAAGCACCAAAAGCCCACACTTACTCTTCACCAAATAAAGGTAAGAGAGAAAGCTTACTATAAGGACTACATAGAAACCTCTAGCATTAAAAGAGCTGGAAAACTGCAGAAAGAAAAAGTGGTGCAGGAGGTAGACAGTACTGTCCTTGATAATGCCCCTTCCTGAACATGATAATCCAAACAAAACAACGCAAATGGCAAGAGGTCCATCAAACAACACAGTGCAGATCTTCAGCAAAGCACTTAAACGCCGTCATCAACGTCTGTTTATGAAAAAGAAAGCCTTACTTTCCTACTCTTAAAAAAAAAGGATTAAGAGAGAGGCTGGGGGTCTCTGACAGTGCAAACAAAAACTGACTTTTCTGTACAAGGTCCCCAGAACTCAAAAGGAACGACTATTTAGGAAGTTACATCTTTTTCTCTAGGTTATTAGTATTTGCATTTGCATAAGAATTCAAAATCAAGTAAAAGCTTCAAGGTCAACAATCTTTTTATAGAAGCAAAAGCCCATGAGGGGAATTTAAGCAATTACTCTTAGCCAAAGGAGCAGTCAGTTCAAATAAATCTATCAAAGCCTCCAAATTATCAGCAATAAAATCTTATGTCATCTAATAACGACAATGATGACAATAATTAGTAGGACAATGATTTAAAGCCCAGCATTTTTACAGTGCCTAATTTAACAAGTACAGGTTACTTATTTATGCCTTTCCAGACTAAAAAAGCATTTGTCTGGGTTTGTTTATTGTCTAAGATTAGAATTCTGGAAGACAAAGAATAGCTTCTAGAAATTACCACACAAAGTTCCTGCAGGAAGAGCTGCTGACGAAGGCACAATTTTAATAGGCAGAAAGTTTACGGATGTCAATCTGCATTTACAAAGAAAATGGAAGAAATAAGAGCAGAAGAGAGCAAACTTGTGGAAAACAAAGTCAGAACTTAGAAACCAGCTTTGTTTTCAGATCCACAACCAATCAAGTGGATTTCTCATGTGGAAGTCATTCAGATCCTCTCTCTGTGTCTCTCAGGCAGCAATATCTCCTCTGCCTTAGAGGAGAGAGCAGGGAAGCCTATTTACATGTGAGTAATACTAATATCTTTTACATCAAAGGAAATTCAGTGCTACAGCCCTTTTGTGGCTCTGAATGTACAAGCAAGATTCCTTAAGGGAAAGAGAGGAGGAACCGTGGCTTCAAACGCAGCTTGGTTCTCCCGGCTGTGAGCGTTCCCGGAGGACAGGACATTTCCCGGGGTAATTTCAGCATCTGAGAGATTGGTGCAGAGGAGAGAAGCACCATCCCATCTGCCCACGGCACCCGCACGGCCCCGCAGTGTCCGGCTAGCTCGGGCGCCTCGGTACAGCTGGTTTACAGCTAAGCGATCATTTAAGGCAACACCAATAAAATGCAACATCCCCCATACGTTTGCTGGATCCAAACCGCAGCTTCAGGGGAACACCCAGAGCCCTGATTCTGTCCCCTGACGCCAGCCAGCCGCGTGGCACAGGAGCTGCGGCAGCAGGCATGGGGCTGTCGCGGGAGCAGCAAGTGCTCTTCCTTTTGATAGATCATCTGCTAATACCCTAACCCCCTTATTAAGTTTTACTCCTGATACGGACAAGAAATCTTTGAGACGTGGTCTAAGGCAGCAAGTCCGTGCCTTGACAGCAGCAAGCATTGCAGCAAGCCTGCAATAGTCTCAAAATCATGCCCAGGAAGTTTTTTTTCTCTGTTTTAATCTCTGCCACTTTTTAAATGAACCTCACTCAACAAACATGGACTTGAAAAGGCTTTCCCTTTTTTTTGTTAAGCATGAGAAGTAAAACACGTTAAAAGCTGCAGAAGTTACCTCTTACTGTGGACAAGTAGAGAGCAAAGGAAGAATATTACTTTAGACCGATGCCGAAAGGTCAGCTTTTTGAAAAATCTGGAAAACACCATGCCCTCTGTATTAATCTGTGACCCACCAAAGCTTCTGGCACAAACCAGTGTTGTGATACCCATTAGTCTTTCTCAAGTAAATTATTCCACCAACCTTTTGCAGTCAAATGATGAATCAACCAACTGTAAACTTCACTTGTCTCATCCACAGAAGAGACACGCTACGCAGGGGTGCATGTGTTCAGCTTTCCTCCAACTGTTCAGGGAAGGGGGAGGGCGTAGGCAGCTCTTATGTAAGGTCCTAAAATATAAACCAACATCACCTTAAGTTAATGAAGTCATCCCATTCACTTCAATAGGTTCTGGATGAGACTTTTTTCCCCCATGTAATTTAAAATAGCAAAAAGAATGAATGATACTGCATTTGTTGGGGTTTTTTAAGCCTGTGCACAGCGAGTCATGCCAAAGCTCCTAAAAGCTCTAATGCCATTTAATTATCACGAATTTCAAATTGCGTGCCTCACCCATTTTTAAGAGGGCTAACTAAAGCAAAATGTAACTGCACGTGCACACAGTCCTCCCTACCCCGCCTCGGTCTCACAACACGTGATGTAAATTTACACAGCAAACAAAAATATGAGGATCTATAACAAGAGCAGGAGAAAGTCTCTGTTATAAGATTAGGATCTTACTGTGTGCTACCATTTCCAGCGTGTCACATCACTGGGAGAAAAACTCACTTCTCCATGTACACAAGTGCACTGCGATTTGCTGGCAAGGACCAGATCCTGCATATTGCCATTTACCAGCTCCATAAAGTATACTGATTATTTGTTTACACCGATCATTTGTTTTCCATAGAACAAAAAGTTCAAGATGCGCTCTCTGATATTTGAGCTGAACTTGCAGACTCCTGTCCTCCTAAGGAGTTCGTAACAGCACAAACGTCTCGTTCATGCCAACAGAGATATTATTTTCTATGAATAATACTCACATCATAACAATTTGCAGGACAAGGCCTAATGCAGCCAATTTTTCAAAATATGAAGACTGCACCGTGGAGCACAGCTCTACCAGGAGATGTTGGTTCTCTTGTCTGAATCAGGACTGGATTCGACCTGTACCAACGTGGGAAGTGATCCCACTTTATGATTTACTAAACTAAAGGTTTACTTTTCCCCAGTAAAGCTGGAGTAGTGTATAACCTGCAATACCCACAGAGACAGACCTCTAACAAATTCTGTATAAATATTTGATACATTTTTAATATAAATCCACAACATGTATCTGATTGTGGGAATGAGCAAATCAGCACACCGTAGTACAGCCTGGGCATTTTCAAAGTGTCAGGTTGACACCTGTATATATATATTCAGTATGATGGCTGGACATGTACAGTGATTTTTCTGGCCAAGGAATTTAAGATTATGAACTGTATAGGTACCAAAATAAGGTGCTGTACAAAAAGAAGTTCCTAACTTGCCACTCGGCTTTCCTATTTCAATTGGGAAAAAAATAATAATAATAATAAATTCAGCTCTGTGTTTACATTTCTAAAATACTTGTGAGATGCTTGAAGTCAACGGAGCCTGCAGGTCACTCAGCATTTTTGCAAATCAGGCCACGGTGCCATATGTGAGAGACCAAATGAGTCATACGGTAACAGCATACATGGCCACAATTATTATAAAGGAAGGAAATGAATCTGTCATTGGGGAATTAATGCAGCGAACCGACTTTCTTTCACGAGAGCTATAAGCAACATTCCTGTAGTTACATTTGATATTAACAAAATTCATGCTGTCACCTAGTAGTTAATCTGAACAGTAATTTACCCGTCGCTCGTGGCCTTGAGCAGCCTCTCGTGGGTCCCAGCGTCAGGGAAGGGATGAGGACCGAGGGCAGAGCCTGGGTCCTTCTCTGCTCCGGGCGGTTCCAGACCTGCTTCCACCCACGTGAGTAAACGCAGAAAAATGAGAAAATATTTAATTACCATTAGTGGGATTGAACGTGTAGGGAACACAGCGCCTAAGGGGAGCTGCCCCGGAGCAGAGTGACCCGATGGAGCACCCAAGCGTTTAACCTACCCGGCAGCCCACAGCAGCGTGGGATAGCACTCACCGGCATTTGCCGGCAGCTCCCAAAGCCTTTGGGGCTTACGCAGGTCCCCCCTGTGCAAATTGCCTCCAGGTGGGAAGCAGGTACGTTGCATTTTGTGACCAGAGCTGACAGCAAGGATGAGACAGCAGCAGGAAAGCGCCTGCACCGCCGCTGCGGGAAGGCACGGCCGGGAACCAGCCGTCCCCAACCTGCGGGTGAGCTGGAATAGCACTGGTGGGTTTTGCCTACCTGGGGCAGGTAAAATGCTGTTAGATTTATTTCATCCCATGGCAGGGTTGTTTCAACAAAGAAACAGGAGCAGAGTAGCGATGCTCTGTAACAGCTGGGTTACGAGACGGCCGTTCTGGCGTGGGAATTCATACTGAATTTCACTGCAGAGGCACACAGCAACACATGTTCAGGAAGGATAACAGGCATAGGAAATTTAAAATAAAAAGTTAAACATTGTTATTACTAAAAAAGTAAGAAACTGAGAAGTATGGCTATGAACTTCTGTAACGGTAAAAAAGGATTTTATAGCCAGTTTTTCTCAAGCCCAAAACATGTTTTACATAGAGCCATTTACCCACAAAGCCGCACCAGACATCTTCGTAGGAAAACAAAATCCAGTACAATTTCTTACAGCATGGAGTGTAAATGCAGTAAGTCTATGTGACTATCGACTCCAGAGATTTCTCAAAGCAGTTACTGGTAGTGATGAAAAATGCTCTTGTAAGTTATGTCAAAACAAAACCACAGTTCAAGCAGTTTGGGTAAGAACCAGCGCTGATGACACCAACGCATCTGGCTGTGGCCAACACGCTGTTTTCAAACACTGAATTGAATCAAGACATTTATTGACACCAGATCAGTATGTTTGCCTCGACTGCGAACAAATATTTGGCATGTCCTGAAAACAAGCTGGCTGCAGCTTGGCAAAACCGCGCAGTTTCTGTACAGAGAAGTTTTTCTGCTTCCTTCAGAAGGGGTTTTCTCAGCGAACATGTTTTCGAGTTGTTTAACTGCACAACCCAGCCCAGCTGGCAGGATCACACCACTCGTTTGCATGACATTATTCTTTGAGCAAACACTCCTACGGATGAATACATGTCTGCTTTTCTGAGGAACCACAGGAGAAGTTCTCATCATCAGCTGCTAAACTACAACTCTGCTGACGATGCCCTTAGAAGAAGCGCAGGTGGCTGCCAGGAGAGCAGGCAGCTTCCAACCAGCGACGAGTGACGGCCGTACCTCCGTCAGAAAACACTCTTTAAGCCATTCCTTGCTGATAAGGCAGGTGGCAGGGCCCACTTTTCTGTAAAAACAAGCAATTTAGTGGCAGTGTATGGATGAAATGTTTGCGATTGCTAATGAAGCAGAGCTTCACTACGACCACTGCGCATGTCGTATGTGCTACGTTCAAAACCTCACGTCAAAGCTTTCTTGGTTTTGTTGTATATTCAATACTTGGTCACTGAAGCACACGAAGAAACTCAGAATTTCTGAACCGTTTCGACACACTCTCATTATTTCAAAGCTCAGTGTTTCTAAACAAATGCTGGCCACCAGGGAACAGAAATTAAATTCAAATCCCTGTTTCCCAGTCCCCAAGAAATGACCAGACCAACCTGGCACTCCTGCCGTGCTTCAGCAGAGGGTCTTCAGCAGCTCTCGTCTCACCTAACACCGGAGACAACACCTCAGCCCTCATTTCAGCTCATTTACATGAACTTCAGAATGCTTCAGTGAGAACATTTTCCTCATTTGATCTGAACAGGATACGACACCGATGTTTTTCAAAGAGATTTCAAAAGACCTTCCCACAGCCAGGCTGTCTGGGATGCAAAGTGGAGCACTTGCAGTGCCAAAAGTCCTCCGAGTCAGCTCTCCTGTTCGCCGCAGCCTTCAACCCTCTGGCTTCGCGGAGAAGCACTCGCATGTATTTTATATAATGTTTTTTGTTTTGCTCACAGTTTCCACTGACAGAAAGCACGCTTGGGAGGTTTCCTCCATCTTGCTCTTCAGTGGACGCCCACCTTGTACCCATCCCACAGAGAACACCACGCCACCACCTCCGTTGTGAGCACGTGCCCAGTTTCTCCTGCATCTTCTATTGCCACCTTGAGGCATCATTTTAATCTCAACAGTATTTCTGTCTTTCCTTGCCCCATTTTTGATCTGAGTGAGCCACATACCCAGACACGCGCTCCCTGGGCTTTGCCTGGCCATCAGTAACCTCATTAAGCAAGAGACTGTTGGTTCCATCTGGCAGCAAACACCCTTCTACACCCGTTTCTTAACCGATGGAAATTCATGATTCCTACAAGCACTCTGGCAAACTGTGGCTTTAGTCGTGAATCATATGATACATTTCAAATCTTTATTTAAAATATAAATGACCGCAGCAGGTATGGCTCAGCAGAGCAGTAGGTCCAGCAGCAGAGACATGTGTCTGGTAGACTAAGGACGCAGCAGCCCTGATTCCTCCTGGGAAGAAAACTACCCATTTTAATAGTGGCCATTGTGCTCTGTAGTTAATAATTTATCTGAGGCTTAGCCAGCACTATTTGGGAAGGAGAAAATGTGCATAAAGGAGCATCAGAGGTGGTCTTGAAAAGGGGGATGGACATCAGAGCAAAGCCCCCATGGCCGGGAGGAAGAGAGCAGCTCACGTTGTGCACTTCTGTACTGATGCACGTATCGCGCTCCAGAGTCGCTTTCCAAGCATGGACTGACTGCAGACTAATAAATTGTTAACTTCTTACGTTTAGAAGATACCATTGACATTAATCCCAGGCTGCATTTTCAATGCCTTTGGCACAACACGTCCAGGAGAGTCAGTTAAAGTGGTGTCTGTCACTTTTACAACCCAGTCGGCATCTGGGAGCCGCTCTTCCCCGGGCGGCACCGTGGCACAAGCAGGGCTGCGGGCACACCCGCAGAGCATCCTCGCGCGCTGGGAGGGCTGTGAGCGCCCTGTCCTGTATCCCTGCATCCTGGAGGAGATGTGACCCCCATCGCCGGATAACCTGTCATCCGTGGCACTTGCTTCTTTTCTTTCTTAATACTTTTTTGCTTCCCTGTAGGTTAGGATTTTTCTGAATGCTCAAATTACTACTCATTAACATGAAAAAATTAATTTCCATTTGGCAACGTTACAATGAATAAAACATCACCAATAACCACTGGGATAATAATCTGCTTGGGTCTATAGGTGCAGACCTTCAGAAATGAGGACGGAAGACCTTGAGTGGTATTCAGGACTGAAAAAAGACAGTGACTTCCAATGTTCCTCAGCTTGGCGGAGACCGGGGAAAATTTTCCATTGCTGAATATTCACATTACAGGCATTTTTGAGCTAATCATTCGGTTTCAGAATTTTTGCACGCTGACTGCCAAAAATAAATTACTATGAAAATGGGATGCTGTATATGTATGAGCTGGCATAACACTGCACATTTTGGAGGTCAGTGCAAAAAAGGAAAATACGAGCAGCCAGCCCAGACAAGGCATTGGCCCAACGTCAATCTCTGCTTATGGGAGGCATCCAGCGCATGGAAAGGAGGTGCAGGAATCTCACAGCAGGTTAAGGGGGCAGGGGGCTATCCATCCATTTAAGAGGTCTCACCTTGGTTTTTTGCAGACTGGTTGAACTATGGAGCTCAATATCTTCTCTGAAATATTTATTACTCTAGGTTTTCATACCACATAATTGCAATCCTTTTTTTGAGTCCTGTGTATTAGGATCTCAATGCGGCAGGAAATTCAGCTATTTGATCACAGCCTGTTTCTAATTAACGTGGCATTCTGATATTCTCCATGTGATCAGGGTCTCGGGTCCGTATTGGAAAAAGCTCAATCTCTTCACTTTAACTATAGCTTTGGTAATGACTTTCCTATTGCCAATTCGAACGGGGACACACAATTGCTTTTGCAATTCAGGACAGCGTACACAGAAGTTCACGCTCCGCTCCTGGCTGTTTGCCATATTTCCCTACAGCTAGTAACATTCTGTCTAGAAACAACCAAGCCGATAATTTGCACCCATCAACCTCGTGTAACATAACGTGCCAGCTATTTAGTACTGGAAAATTTATCACTCAAGAGTCAAGGATCTTGTGCCAAGCAATACTCCCACTTTCCAATTCCTGTCATTTCACTTGCTCTACACAATTTGCCAAAACATCTCACTCCCTAGTCTCTCCGCAGATTTAAGACCAGCATTTATCTGTATTAGACTGGTCATAGAAAGCTAACTATAAATTTATCTATAAAAGCTAGCCACGCAATGTGTAACAGAATACTCAGATGTGAGTAATACGTACAAATGAATAGAAATATTGAACTTGGACACCAGAGCAATTAGACACTGTCACATTAACAACACCGTCTCCTCCATGTACGGGAGGGAAGGAAAGGGGAGGGTTTTCTTTCTGTATGGGACTCTGGCCATGTGTCGTACGAGTGGTGCAGATGACCAGTAATAAAATGTGGGAAATTCATCAGCATAATGAATGACCATGAACGCAATTCCTTTTCATAAAATGTTATAATTGCTCTAACTAACTACCTGGTTGTTCAGTTGCGTACCATTGCTGTTGCACTTAATCCATCACAGTTTCCAGTGGTAACAGCACGTTAAACACACCCTCAGCTACAAAATTCAGTAGCCTTAGCATGGCAGTGAGTTGCCAACATAACCGATCAAATGGTAATCTCTGCAGGAAAATGGTGACAAAGGCTGTGGCCTGAGTGCCCCTGCGTTCAAAAGCAGCAAAAGTGACTGCACAGAACTTCTTTTTAAAATTTGCAAGGAGAGGAGTCAGGGCCACTCGCAGCCGTGTGCCATGCGTCTGCCGAGGACTGGTGACTTCCAGGGGAGGAGGAGTCATTTCTGCAGCTCTTCTGGCCCGCTGCCGGAGCTGTGGTGGGCACGCTGAGCTCGGGGATTGGCGCTAGGAAGTCCAGATTCACGTTATGTTTCATAGCTATGCATGACAAGGGGAGGTGCCAGCCCTCTGGCATGCCAAGGTTACAGCTGGGGGACCACGTCCTCCCAGGGACAGCAGCCGAGCGGGGCAGTGAGAGGGGCTGGCGGGGAGGTTGCAGCAGGCGCAGGCTTGTTCGGAGGAGCCCCAGGGGCAATGGGATGCTGGTGTGCTTTAGTACCCCCCCAGCAGCTCTCTCCATAAGGACAGGCCATGTTTGTCCTTCACATATGCCCTGGTTGGGCACTGCCCATGGCACGCACAGAGCTGCCTCTGGAGGCGGCTGCACGAGCAGGGGCTGCCGCTGGGAGCTAAAGGATGCCCTGCCTTGCGTGATTGCAAATACAGTCCAAATATTAAATAATAAACCTTACCATTATAATAGAGGACTAATAGGTTCGCTCTAATGGATAGCACATTTCCGTGCTGCTCTGTATCATTACAGTCGTATTGCTCCAGGCAATAAGAGCAATTAAGTTGTAACGAGCTGCTTCCTCTGCACACACAAACCTGATCCTGAATTTCCTAAATTAAACTGTAATGAATGATCCAAACTGAGAGGAGTCAACAGGGGACAGCACGGGGGGTCTGTTGGGCGTAAATCCACTTGTGCTTTTTCCTTTATTTCTGGGGGACACTGGGATGGGCAGAGGGGCTCTGGGATAGGTGAGGAGGAGGGCTGAGGGATGTGTGTTACTGGCATGTCCAAACCACACCTCTGTCCCCACGCACAGCGCTGGAGAGCATACCACCGAGGGCAGGGTGCTGCCACCGCACACGGGCAGCCAGGCCGGGGACCGCTGCTCGCAGCCCCAGCCCCTCCTTTCCTGCATCCCCATCTGCACCGTTGCAGACGCGGCAGTCCGCAGCGTGGGAAAGCACAAGAGAGTTCAGTAAACATTTTTTCCTTCAGGTAATGGAAAGAAGGTCAATGGCTTTTCTGTCTTACAGAGCTGCTTTTTTGTATTTCTACAACTATTTGAATTCTCTGTTTTCCATCTTTCCTGAACAGGGGAACCCAGTCACGCAACCAGCTGCTGCTACAGCTCCAATTTCCTTTGCAGCTGTAAAAACAAGCTTCACAGCCCATTTTTTGCCCTAATCTTATATAGTACTTCCATCTTAAGAGAATCTTGCATTTATTCTGATGAAAGGATTAACTTGGAAGAGAAATTTTAAATATCTCAAGCTCATGCACATCTGGTTTATTTTCCATAGTACGTCATTTCCCCTCAACAGGAGGAGTTCAACCCAAATAAATATCCAAGGGGTAGACAATAAAAAAGTAGGGATGAGAAGAAGATTGAATAAAAGCGCACACAATACAGTTACATGATCACCAGGAATAAGAGTTGGTTATTGCAGACAAAAAAGATTAACACAGCAAGACGCTGGATAATTACAACAATTGTCCTTATGCAAAATTCAGCAGATATTCCCAAGTGTCAATGCCAGACAAATTGCACCACCTGGTCAGCGAGATGAAGTCTTTTAAGAACTTTGTAGACTGAAGGTTCTCATCCATAAAAACAGGTCGTGCTGGTACACTATCATTTTCCAAATCGAGGGCAATCTACTCTTCCTCTTCTCTCCTACTTCATCCCAACTTTAAAAAGCACATATGGTGCATCCCCAAAGTGATAGTGTCCAAAAAAAAAGGATTCAATCTTAACTCTCTCTTTTCTCACAGTGATTCAAAATTCCCTATTTTGCCTGATTCCAGATGCCAACATTATTGTTGAAAGACCATTCATCCTATTAGGAAGCCATATAAATAATAAATAAATAACAAACATATTATATAATAAATATATATGGTATATCTTAATATATACGCTTTAACAATCTATTATTATATGCTATCATAAAACAATTGTATACTGTATGAATAAATGTAATATAATAAATAATTAAAATATATGTTGCTTTACAAGACGCAATGATGTCTAAACTATTCATGTAATTTTGACCAGAAGACTTTTTTATCTATTTGGAGTATCTGATATCTTGAAGGCCTTATTTGTTATGCCCATCGAAAACTATTCTCTGAACTGCCTTTGACTAACACAAACAATTTTCCTGATTCTCAGCAAAAGTGCTCTGCACAGGGTTGCTGCCTGCCGAGGCAGCTGAGGCTCAATCCTGCTGCACAGGATCCAGCCCTTTTTCTTTGAGGTTGCTGTAGGGTTTTGTCCCTCCGCCTCACACGCAGTGTCTGACATTTGCTCATGCCCTCAATAGCATCATGATTTCCCAAATAGACTTCAGGGTGTCTCCAGCGCTTCTGAAGAAGAGCTGGTGAGTTCTGCTTAGGAAACATTTTGCCCTTTTGTATTTTTGTCGCTGGTTTAGCAAGAGGCAAGTCGAACTGTGGGAGCCACTGGGTGCAGACACGCACCTTCTCATCAGACATTACCCCTTGGACATGGTGGGTCTGGTCATCTGCTGCACCGTGCCCTCTGCCGAGCCACCACGCATGTGTGAAAGGCAAATAAAACCGCGCTCCATGAGCTGATAACACCATAAGAAAACTTTGCTCAGCCCTCAGGACACAAAGCATCTGGGAGGCAGACCACAGGCACGTGAGGGATTTTTCCAAGCCCACCCTAGCACCTCTTACATTGAACAGCATTATTAGAGGGGACCTCTGCATACCCAGAGGTGCTGGGCGCTCCCAGGCTGCCAGCAGCAGGGTCTGAAGCCCTTTCGGCACTACCCATGTAACTGCACGTTGATTTCTCACGCCATGTCTGCAAAACGAGCCTGGGAACCACAGGTATCCCCTCCCGTAAGACCCAATAAATGAGCCGTTTCAGGAAAAGGCAGAGGTAACCTTTCCAGTTATCTCAAGACAGCTGGAGCAGCCATTGATGCAAAAACCTACTCACCTTCCCATATCAAACATCTGTAAATTGGCCATTATTTTGGCATGCCTAGACATAGCTCATAGAAGTCGGCCAATTAGTGACAAGCATGAAGCCTTTACCTGAGGCGTTGATAATGCCAGAGTATCTTGAGACAGTTGTTCATAAGTGGTTGAACCTTCAAAATTCATTTTGAAGAGACGATGAACCAGGACTACATAATAATCTCAAAGGCTGAACGTCAGGAGCACTGCAACAAAAAGAAACAGCTTTGGGGGGGGAAGTTCTCCTGCGTCAGTATGGGTTCAGAAATCTAAAGGCTTTAATTACTGTTTTATACATAGTATTAATTCCCTTGATTATGCTGTGAAATCAAAACACCTACTGAAGACCTTTTTCCCCTCTAAAAAAAGCCCTCGAAGTAAATAAATATTCATACACATCTGCCCATTTGAAATGAAAGGAGAATGAATCAGTAATTTTCATAGCTTAGTAACCTCCCGCCAAGTGCCCTGTTACTTGAGATTTTTATGTGGAGTTCGCCTTTATGAAATTCTGTTTAATACAGGTTTAAAAGTCAGACAAGCATGGTACGCCAAATCAAAGCTGTTTTCTAAGCTATATCACATGGCAAAATATCCATCTGTTCTCTTAACACCACATTGCGACCTGGTATTTTAACATTCATAGCAGAAAGTTATTTTCAGATATCCAGAGTGCAGCTACAGCAGCGCCGTATCCGTTAAGACACCTGTATATATCCTCATTTCTATACGTTGAATAAGTTACTGTGCGTCGGAGGCCAGCCCCGTACACGACACTGGATTTGTTACCCCATTAGAGTTACAATGGGAAAGGCAATCAGATGACGAACTTAGAGATCTGCTTCAGATGATGTAAGTGATCTCATTTTTGCTGATGCGCCTCAAGATTCAGGGTGCAGAGAAGCGATATTTAAAGAGGCATTTGAAAAGAGAAGAGAGGCTACAGGTGGTGCTCGTATTTCCAGGCGCTGAAGGGTTGACAGGCCACGGTGAGTCAGGAGAGCGTAACCACTCCTGGAGAGACTCCGGGAGGACGTGAGTATATTTAAAGATTAATTTGTAGTGCAAATCTAACTACTCTTTGTCACACGCAGTCTTGTAATGGAAACGTACACACAGTACTGGGAATGAGAAGGAATAATCAGAAAGGTAAATGCCACTTGTGGCGCTGAAGGGTTGACAGGCCACGGTGAGTCAGGAGAGCGTAACCACTCCTGGAGAGACTCCGGGAGGACGTGAGTATATTTAAAGATTAATTTGTAGTGCAAATCTAACTACTCTTTGTCACACGCAGTCTTGTAATGGAAACGTACACACAGTACTGGGAATGAGAAGGAATAATCAGAAAGGTAAATGCCACTTGTGGCTTTTTTTTCTACTCATGACATTTGCAGTAGCTCGTGTTCTTCCTCCAGCTCCAACTCCTGCTAGGGTCAGGAGAGCGTAACCACTCCTGGAGAGACTCCGGGAGGACGTGAGTATATTTAAAGATTAATTTGTAGTGCAAATCTAACTACTCTTTGTCACACGCAGTCTTGTAATGGAAACGTACACACAGTACTGGGAATGAGAAGGAATAATCAGAAAGGTAAATGCCACTTGTGGCTTTTTTTTCTACTCATGACATTTGCAGCAGCTCGTGTTCTTCCTCCAGCTCAAACGTCCTGCTAGGGCAGGAGAAGCAGCTGGATATTCTGCGTGTCCAAGCTGCCAGGAATTCAGGAGGAATGGAGGCGGGGGGTCACTGCAGATGAGCAAAACATTAACGAAGCAAAGGACAAAGCCCACGGAAGCAGCAGGACCTGCAGATTCCCAGGGAAAGCCAACTCCACAGCACCACGTGCGTCAGATGTCCTGACAACACATCACTGCAAAATCTTGCTGTAAAATCAGTGACTCTGCCAACGTCTCTGGTTCTAAGACAGGGTGATGATTTCAGGCAGTCATCAGTAAGCAGACTAATAAATGTAAAACCCAGAGCTTTACCAAGCAGAAACTCCATCTTGACCCTAGGTTTGCAATCAGAGGCATTGGAAAAAGTCAGTAGTTTCATGGTCAGGTTTATGAAAGCAATGGTATGGGGGATATATATACATATTTTATATAAATATATTCACACACATATATATCTCAAGAAAAGGAAAATCAGTCTCATTCAGAACCAGATGCCAGACATAAATTTATTAAGAATGAAGCTACCTCATTCAGCTTTGATGCCTGGAGGTTGAAAACTCAGGCAATCTTACTTCTCCCTGGCATCAAAGCGCTCTATTTCTCCCCCCTAAGTTCTCAATAATAATTCATGTCTCTATGTCACATTGATCAAACCAGTCTTTGAGATCCTATTCTTTTGTCTACATCTTCTCCTATAATCAGCTCCTAAGACCACGGGGAGGTAAGGTTTCTGGCAGAAAAGATAAGAACTTTTTATTGTACTGACCTTTTTGATTAATAGGTAGAGTTAGGTATAAAATCATTTTTATCGTGTGAACATAATGACTTGCGAGACAACAAAAGGGCATTTCAATTTTTTATCAAAACCTTTAGTGAGAGCGTAATCCCCCAAGGTGAACTACTTCTGGGACAACCCAAGTAGCCAGGAGTGAATAAATATCTTATAACTTTCGTATTAACCAAGAATTAATTCATGAATCAGCAGGGATCACCTGAAGGAGCCAGCCATTTCTTATCCCTGACTAAGGAAAGCAGTGGCTGGCATGAACCTGTGCTGCAAGTAAATTAAGTCAGGGGCTAGCCCTGTTTTAAGGGGAGTTCAGATCAAGTGGTGTGCAGAGAGCTGCGGCTCCATCGGTGCCATCAGCCCTCTCCAGCATCTCTACTCTCCCTGCCAAAAATAGCTGTGTGAAAGAGTACTATGTGGATTTACAGCACATCCAAAAAGTAAACAAATACGTGCAAGCTCGAAATAGCAGGAGAGGAGTAAGCAGTCCCTCCGCGAGAGCGAGCCGGGTGCCTGAGCTCCACCGCAGAGCAGGAGCTGTGCAGGGCACGGGTGCCTGCGACACGGGGCCAGCGCCGGGCTAGCAGCGAGGACAGGGCGCAGCAAAGCAGCAAAGCTGAGAAGGTGCAGCTCTGAGCAAGGTTTGATCTGCACCTCTTTTGTGCTAAGCTGGCGAAACCGTGAGCGGCACTGGTGAAATGCCCTGGGAGCTGGATGAAGGTGGGCGTGATTTGATGGGCGTTAATGCAGGCAATGTTTCAGTTTGCATGCAAAACCTTTTGGGCAAACTCAGAAACACTCTGGATTTTCTAAATAACAATGTTATCAACCATACCTCCACTGGGCTTCATGTTCTGAAATCTTTCACTGGAGCCTAATTAAGTAGACATTAATTAGATCACAGTAGTGTCTGACTGTGTATTAGACTCTAAAAAGATGATAGCAACCTTCCATTTTTCCCCACAGTACTGCATAAAACCTGTTTCCCAACATTTATCAGGTACAAAAATTCCCAGCGAAATCATAGAATTGCTTCCATCGACTCCTATGGAAACCAAATTAAATACGTACAAGACACGATTATACCGGGCATTTAATAATCCACTACACATAGAAGTTTTTATAAGTTAAAAAATACATTTTAAATCACTCATTGGATTAATGAGTACTCAGTATCTACTATAACACTTCCCTGGCTGTACTCACCGTAAGGCGAGAAAGCAGATCACCAAGGGAAAGGCATAGCATAGAGGGAGAGGCAGGGAAGGCAGCCACGGGCCACGAGTGCCCTGCATTATGATACATCTGCACCATTAAGCTCTGTGCTGGCACAGTGTGTATTTTGAACTGGAAAACGTAGGTATAGCAAAGGCTTGTATTGCAGTAGCGAGTTACAATCCTTTTGCTGACCTAAGTACATCTTTTACAGCATTTCCCTTCCACCGGGAGATGGCACAGGCTGGGGCTGGACCAAAACCCTGGGAAAGGACCGGTCTGCGACGCTTTTTTACTCTGAGAGATATTGGGCAATTATTCAGAGGCGCGTACAGCGTCATGGTTCCCAAACACCATGCTGTTCCGCACAGCAATAACGATTCTTTCAAAAAAATGGGGCAACCTTGAAAGTACCCAAAACTGCACATCTTCTATCACGTTGGCTGCTATTACAGTAAATTGAAAAGGACAAAAGAAAGCACCCAAAGCGCTTGCGTTGCCAACGTCCTCTGATACCACCATCCCTGTGCAAGGGAGCTGAGGACAAATTCCCCAACAACAAAACCTGGAGCCGTTTTTCTGCAGAGCTTCCCAGGCTACGGAGAGGATCCATGTCACAGGGGAGAGGAATTGACTTGCACCTTTAACCAAACGTCAATCTCTGAGCTCCCACCAACCCACATGAACTCTCACTTGTATCCACTGAAACAACGTGCTTCACCAACAAAACCCCACAAGTTAAGAGCAGTATCTCGTCAGAAACACGCTGATAAGCGCATCAGGACCCAGCTCCTGACAGCTGATCCTCCACATCAAGCCGGAGAGCAATGCTTTGTCTTTGCTGCTTTGTAGCACACAGCAGACGCTTTCTCACGATTTAAAAGTTGTTCAAAATTAACACTTCTGACCCAAGACCCACCAGACAGAAGTTTCTAGCTGAAGAGGGGCTGTGCGTACTGAGGGACTGAATTCTCCCAGACACTGGAAAACTCTTTTTCTGTCTGAGACTTAATTACCTTCCATTTTGATGCATCATGATTATATGAACAGAAATGCACAGACCTAGCTATGTAAGGCTTTAAAAAGTGACAATATTTTAAGGCAAAAGAGGCCTTATAATAACATTTTTAAGCACAGCGTGGCTGAGATTCCAGGCTGTCGTAAGAAAGCAAGGATCCTCTTTTAGCAGAGGGCTGTAAAGGACATCATGTCAGACAGTATTTTGTCATCTTTGTACCCATCAGCCTTCTAAAACCAGCGAGAGCAGATGATATGGAAAGCACATGCAAAACGAGGGCTTGCAAGATGGTCCGTAGGGGTGGAGGGGATGGGAAAGAGAGGACCATCCCCGGGGGTTTTGGCCCCCGAGGGTTTTCTCTGGTTAGAGGGTGCTGGGTGTGCTGGAGCTCAGAGCAACTCCTGGGGTAGGGAGGGACCACGCTGCCTCTCGTCCCCGCCGCCTCCTGCGCCCCGAGTGGTTTCCAAGTCTCTCCCACTCGGGGGCAAAATTATGACGACTTTGGAAATCATTACTCTCTGCCCGTCTCCATGCATAATTTCAAATAAGCCTCCCAGGCAACCAGCAAGAAGGGCTCCATGGAAAACAGTGGCAAGCTTTGAAGTTCGAGCCTCTGTTCTGTTTCCAGAAAGATTTGGATTTAATGATAGATGCATACCCTGCCAGGAAAGAAATTTCGTAATGGAAAGCAAGTTATCTGGGTATAAATATAACCCGACTGACGAGCTGCAGTGTAGAGCAGTCTCCAGAGAACAGGCAGGACTTTGGGTCCGGCCCAAGTGAGCTCAAGGCTGGGCTCAGCCACTCCCTCAGGCTAAACCCTGGGGCTAGAAAGTCTGCTTCTGTCTCATTTTCCATACCTATAAGGGTAGTAAAGATAGCAATAACCTGAGCACGGTTGTGAACCAAAATGTTTGTCTAAGTTGTGCGAAACACAGGTTGATGCCAGCAGTTGTGCTGCAGTCAGCCTGACCTCAAGCATTAATTTGCACCAGTTTTATTCCTTTCTGAGGACTGCATATATACATCTCAGTTATTCAGAATGTGGAATGCCTATAAGATGTCAGCAAATCATTTAATGGTTATTATAAGTTACCTTTTATTACTGCTTCAGTAACTATAAATTCCATTTTGTAACATCAATTATATTAATATAAGCACCCTTGGTTTACTCATTATAATTAAAGCAACTCCTAAACAACTAACTTAAGAAGAAAATGCCTTTCTTATCCCAAGGCAAAGCTTGTTTTTTGCCTCTCCCTAGGCACTCAGTCACTTTATTAAGCCATAACAAAGTACACAAGGCTAATTATGAAAGCAGTAGTTCCGAGAGGCACAGTTTTCCACTGTATTAAAACACACTGAGCAATCAGAGTCAACAGAGACTTCGCCTTTCGCAGCCTCCACCAGGTAGATCACAGTAAAAGGTGTTAAATGGGCGATTTGGGTAGTCATTGGCCACCGATGGCTTTAACTGAGAACAGGGTTTGACCCCATGATTATTTAGATCACGTTTATGTTAAGAGAGCCTTTCCATTCCCTTTCTAGGGGACAGCTGGGGACCATTACCTTTTTTTAAAGAACTGTGATGAAGGAAACAAAAAGTGCTGGGGGAAGTTGCAATGTCCAAACCAAGCAAGGGTTAGCCAGGCTTTGGGTACATTTTTCACATCTGTCTTTAATTCTTCAGCTCATCTCAGTCTTGCTTCACCCTACCCTGGGGCTGGAACTGGGCTTATCGACTTTTTTTAAACTGCTTTTGCAGAGGGGAGACCACCAGTTCGTTTTGCCTCCGAAGCCAGATTTGAATTGCAGAATCCAGAGACAAAAGGCTGGTGCTCCACACTCAGTGCACAGCGTCCTCTCAAAAAGACTTACGCTCCCTTTTTCCCACACACACAAAAACATTTTTCACACTCCGTGACTTTCTGGTTGGGCTATTCTTGTCTCTCATCTGCGTTTCCAAAACCTTCACTCTACCCAAAGTCCCAGGGACCACAGGCTTGCTGAGGAGCTACTCACAGATTACAGGGCAACTGAACATGAACAAAGCCAAGAAAATGAAGCCAGATCTTTCCTTCCGCTTGCATGGATTTTGACATTATTAGAGCAAATCCCCAGATGATGCAGGGAAAATAAAATAATATCAGTATTCTTCACCTGAGCACCAGTACCTCTTAATTTTAACAGCAATTGAAGGTGAAGCTGTCAGATCATTGCTTTATAAAGGAATTTTTTAATATATACTCTGGTAGCACTTGTGCAGAACCCAATAGCTGGGACAGCCAGGGACACGGCAACGCAGGGACAAACCCCTCTGCACGAGGACTTGCACGCTGGGGCACGCAGCTGGCAAGCACCACCGGGCAGAGGCATCGTCCTCAGTGTCCAGTAGAGCCCCGCCGACCCCTCCATACCCCTCACTACTGCTTCTCCCTTCATAAGCTCCCCAGCCTTTTCTTGAAGACTTCGAGAAACAGAGATCTCACCAGGTTTATTGCAGCGATGAGCCCGCATCGCCGTTTGGGCTGTGCGCCTGCTTTCCTGTTCGCATTGCTCTGGTTCCCATCACAACGTTGATTCCTGTCAGAGGGATGGACCGGCATCACATCTTTCACATTCAGCTTTAATCACCTTTGATCAGCTGAGACTAGAAAGCTCCTTTAATCCATTTTGGGGGAAAATAGCCTAAGAAACTGAGAAACTACTTCAAATGAGCATCACCCAGCTGGTTTACACGAGCTGCCAGAAACTGGCTGGGAAGGAAACTCCTCTCCCGATTCCCCACGTTTTCCCCCGTGCACAATTGTGTGCAGCTGTAATTGCATTTGAGATGTGCCGGTGTAAAACCCACTTCCCTTACCTTTAAAGATATATCTTCCAGTTGGTGCCTGTGGTGCTGATATTTATCTTAAATAATGTCAGCAAAATGAACGCACCATGACTTTTATTTTTCAGATACAATATTCCCGTCAGCAGTAGAGAGCTTAAGTGTTCTTTCCTTTCATACCTCTTAGGTTGGAACAAGCTTTAAAAGCATAAATAACCTTCCCCATAGCATAATGAAAGACCTTATTATAGCCTGGGATTAATTTTTCTAATCTATTTACAAGCAAAGAGGTCAAACTCGAATTTGACACAGAGGAAAGGAGGCAGGACTCATTATCTCCAGAAAGACTCAAGGAAATCAATGAGCATAAACATATGATAGTTTTGGAACTTGAATCCATGTCCTAGCTTCTAATTAAAAATTTTCCAGCAAAGCACTGCATTGCAAACGTCATTAGCTACAGGAAAAATGAAATTCCTAATTACTAAGCAAAAATGGTTTGATCTCAAGAACTTATTTATTTTAAAAAGTCGTCTTAACTGCTCAAAAATGCGTTCCATTCCTTTTCCTTCTCCATGTAAAAACTCTGCATTACCCTTTTATTACTGAAGGATCAGTAGGACATAACCACACACAGAGCAGTTGTTCCTAGGAGTTGCATGAAAGGGCCCTCACAAACCTCATCTCACCGCCCATGAATCCCACCTAACTCCCCTTTTGCTGAAGTGCAGCTGTGGGCACCGCAGGCACCGAAGGCAAAGCTGCTTTAGCAGCCAGCCCTGCCAAGGCGGTACGAGCCCCGCTCGTCGGGCGATGCTCCAGCCCGGCTGCATGGACAGACAGCCCCGGCACAGGGGCAGAGGGAGGGGATGCTGCTACACGGCTGCTGCACACAAGCTGCCTTAGGTGAGTACCCAGAAAGGGCATTTTTGCAAAACAAATCTCACCCCAGAGATTTGGGAAAGGGCTCAGTTTCTGCCTCCGCGTGCCGCACACGGCTCAGCTGTTCCTGAGGCTGTGCCTCCCTCTCCAGGCAGCCCAGGAACTGTAATTGCTGCTGGTTGTCGTTTCATCAAACCGTGCTCCAAGCAAAAGTTAATTGACATGGGCTCAAGGTAGCCAGCAATATCTGCTGGACAGCCCGCACGGTGGCTGCGAGCGCTGATCGTTTCTGTCGTGGGTAACGATGCGGAGAGCCTGCCAAACAGCTCTGATGGAAATCATCTCATGGAGCATGAGAGGTGTCATGCTGAGCTCCAGCTCAGGCTGCAAAGTTGCAGAATACCAAATACAAGACCACTACCAGTGTTTTTGTAACTGGGTATTTTTGTCCTGTGCTCATGACAGCTTTGCTCAAGTCTTTGGGATTTCACCTTGCGATGTCTCAATCCACTGCCTTCCCAAATCGTGTCCTCCAGGCCGTGCTCTCTGGAGGGTGCAGAGCAGAGGCACCCTCCCTCGCCCTCCAGCAGCCCTCCCGAGGCCACGGCATGAATCCTGCCAACACACACACAAATACCAGAATTCCTTCTGTGTTTGCCATCCCGGAGAATTCAAAGTGCCCCTGCGATAAGGTTGTCAATGCTTCCTTTCCCCTCCCGTGTGACAGGGATCTCGCTCAGGGACACCCACAGGGCTTTTTCCACTCATTTCTCTGAACTTTGCTTGTAGGACTTTACTCCGAATTGTATTTTTGCGAGGAAGCACAGCAGGGATTAGCATTCCTAGCTGTACGGCCTCAGGGCAAGCCCAGCCCCCCCATAAGCAGAGCTGCCGCTGCCAAGCTTGTCCATGGAAAAGCAACCCTAACTCATTCCTGGTCGTGTCTGGAGAGAAGCGCTCTGCAAACACACCGGTGAATAACACTTAACAGGTACTAAAATACTCTATGAACATGAAAAAAAAGTTTTGTAAATACTACTCATTTTCCTCAACCGGTGGTTAATAATACTGAATTTTGTCCTGCATACAGTCTTCACTGCTCCTTAAGAATAACGCACATTCTTAAAAATGTGAAAGTGCTTTATGCTTTGCCCACTAATACCAAGGACTGTAATAACTCTGGGATAATCCAGCAACCGAATAAATCAAACCCTGCTTGTAATAACGCCCCTCCCAAAGAGCACTCAGGGGCATGTTCACAGCCAGCGCGGGGCTGCACCACTTGATAGAAGTATTTGCATTACTACTCCCCGAGTAGCTGACTACACTCCTTGGACATCAGAGGGAGTCAATGTACAGAGACTGTACGTGTATTCAGTGTGTTAACTGTATTGGTATGTGTTTATTGCATTTATGTGTACACTTAATGTATTTATTTAACTCTATGAAAAACGTGCCTGGAGATTTTTCGGTTTGTATCCATCTTCACCAAATGTAAATAAAACCAACCTCATTATGAACCCTGCATAGAGCACTGTTTCCATTCATACTGAAAAGTGATGCTGCCAAAATTGATATTATCTTATTTCTGCCACAAGAATCATATGAAATTTTGTTGCCTAACAAAGCAAGAAATAAATGTAGTGTGAAACCAGTGTCCAGTGCTCCCGGAGTTAGCAGAACAGCCTGTGCAGAGCCCAATACACCATTGTATACAATTCCTACCATAAGAAATATGCAATATGCCACTCATTTTTATGAGATATTTCTTACCGGTGTCAGGCAGAAGGATGTGGCTACTGGGAGCACGGAGGATGCAAGTGCATCTCATAGTAAGCTGCATTCTAGGAGCAATCTAGGGAATCATATATTAATATAAACCTGTTGCTTTTTATATTCTCCTTTTTAATACAAAGAATCACTTTTTATGCATTTGAACAGCTGATTTTTGAAAAGGACAGGAGAGGGTGGCTGGGTCTCAACTGCCTTTTGCCTGAGAAGTTGAAATAAGGACCATGAAACAAGAAATCCTACAGCTCCAGTCGTAAGAGCTTCTTTGCTCTGTCACTAGGGGAAAATCAATACCACCCTCAGCTGGAAAACGCAGCCCATACGCAGCAAATCGCTCATCTCCTCAGTCTCTTCCAAAATCCACATTGCTGCAGATACCGAACATTTTGGGGGAGCTGAAACACACCAAATAGACTAAAATGCACTAATCCACTACAACAAGCAAAACCATAAAATACCCATTTTACAGACTGTGGATATGTGCTTACATGGGATGTCTCCTTCCTCCTGCGTTCATCAGGCTCTTATTCCCTGAGAATTCAAGTACCTGGAGAAAGAGATGAGGAGTTCAGTAGTTAGTCCTCTGGCAGTCATGTTGGGTTTTATTCTAAATAGCTCTTGCAATTCCTTAATGCCAAAGAAAAGGGGGGGGGGGGGGGGAAAACAGGGCACAAGG
>NW_008794173.1:1847053-1853817 GCF_000699145.1 Aptenodytes forsteri | reverse complement strand
CAATCAATTCCTTAATGCCAAAGAGGGGGGGGGGAGAAAACCAGGCATCAGACTTTTATTTATGTCCCAGACTAAATAAACACGCAGGATTATAGGCACTGCCTGAACCGAACAGGCTTCCTGCCTGGGGCAGGGAAGCAAAGGAAGGTTACATGCTGGAGAGCGAGAGGGGGGGGGGGGGGGGGGGGAGAAAACCAGGCATCATGAGGACTTTTATGTCCCAGACTAAATAAACACGCAGGATTATAGGCACTGCCTGAACCGAACAGGCTTCCTGCCTGGGGCAGGGAAGCAAAGGAAGGTGAAAAAACTTTGTGCAGCACATCCAATGGCATAAATCGGAGCAGCTTTTAGGTACAACCTGTTTTTTCAGGCACCACACGTCTCTGGAATATTGAGTCTGGCCCCAGCGCTGCTTTGCTGGGCATATAAATGGGGCTATCGAACTACTGAGCCAGTTTTCTGGATTTACTACAGAAACCGTACTTTTGAAAACTTCATCCCTGCTGTGCGCATAATCAAGGGATAATTAGGACTTAGTGAAGCCCACAACCTTTCTGCCCTCGCTCTTTCTCTGCTTTTCATGAAAGGGAGAAGATAAGAGCTTGCACAGCATGCCAAACTTTTCCTTTATTTTTGTTATCACCTTGTTAACTACTTTGTGGTTTCCAAATCAGGCTACAGAAAAAGGCTCCCTTTCCACCTCCTCCCCACACCCTTCCCAGAGCACAGTAAAACTCCGCAGCAGATTTCTTATGATTATCACTCTTTCACTTTCTAACATGATTATCAGTAAATGGCTCTCAGTAACGGTTTGAAAGCATTTACAAAATTTACTTTTAAATAAGATTTATAAAGCCCATAAAATTCCTTCCCAAAATCCAGGCATCCATTTATGAAAACAAGTCGTTTCTGAAATAGCCTGTTATCACTGTTTAGGTCTTCATTTTTTGACTTCACAGCTCATTTTTTGACTTCTCTCCCACGCCAGCCAAAAGAACCAAGCCCAGCGAGCGGGGCCAAATGTGGTGGGACCGAAGGAAGCAAAAGGACCCAAAGCTTCAGCCCTGAACACGCTCAACAGATTAGCGGGGCATCATTACATCTGAGCAAATGCACCTTTCCTCTCTGTTGGGCTTACTAGCACCGCTCGGTGACTGAAGATACATGCTGGTGATTAAAGAAGCGGTATCGGGGTGCAGGGGTGGCCAGGAGTCGGGGACCCCCGGACATCAAACTCCGAGGACTGCAGCCCAGCCACAGGCGGGCGCGGATGCTGGGGCGTGCGGGAGCGCAGAGGCGTCCTGGAGCAAAGGCAGAGCTATTACCCAAGCAGCTTGCATCACTTTACACGTGTCCTTTCCAGCAATCCTCTCAGCTATTCCAGGCTGTTAGGGTGGCTCATAGGGTGTTCAAACAGTTTGGCTGGGTCCTCTGGATAATTATAATGAGCTACAGCTTACCAAAACCCCCCACAAAATGTGATTCTACTCATGCTGACTTATCTGACTGCAGCACTCATTCTGTCCCCTGGGAATATTTACAAGAAGCAGGGGACCTCTTGCCAAAACAGGCGAAAAAAAAGAAAAAAAAGCAGCCAGTCGTCGCTGTTGCTTGCCTTTCCGTACGCCTGCCTACCTGACATCTCCTACAGCCTCTGGAAAACCCACTTCAAGTCACAGCAGTGTGCCCTGCAGCAACACATCTGCCGTTTATACCAATTAATTTACTGTAAAGATCCTTTTGGGCTTGCAAATACTGAACGTAAAGTGACTATAAATGTGAATTATTCGACTTTTATAAGCCTGAGCTCTCTGTATCTGCAAGTCACTTCTCTGACAGCCGCTGCCAGATCACTACACAGGTCAGGGAGGGTTTGCATTCATTTTGCCCCTTGTGCTTATCCCCGCTCCTTCGCAGCAGGGCTGGATTTTCACTCCGGTTTGCCCGAGATGGCTGCTCCATCTGCTGGCTCCAGAGATGGGATTGCCTCCTTCCCCTTGACGGGGAGGATCAGGGCCGGCCGCTCGCTGCCAGCCGCCGGGCTCAGCCCCACTGCAAGGCACCAGCTGCAGCATCTCCCCAGCCCGGAAGAAAAGTGCATCATCCTCCCACCACAGTAATAAAACAAACTTTAAAAATCCTCCTGGGTGGGTGGTTATGCTGTAGGAATGGGGCTCCAGAGGCACCAGGAACAGCGTGATCCCTCGCAGCGATGCCATTTCATGAGAGCTTTGCTCCCACCCAGGCACTGCTGCTTTGGGAGGAAACTGTTTTTATGAAACGATCACTCAGCTTACACTAAGAAACATATCAACAGGCTCTACTACTGCTTAAGATGATTTGGACTTGAGCTTTCCCATGGTGTGCCACCTGCTTATAGCCAAGAACCCAGAAGGGACAAGAAAACGTGAAAAAGGTGCAGGATGCTGCGCAGTCATCTCCTACAGCAGAACTGAAATGGGGAGCGACTTAGCTGGCCAGGACCAAGAAATGGCAGAAAGATCTTTCTGCGATGGCAGGGAACACGAAAGGACACATGCAATGCCACAGGACCGGTAAGCAGCACATCCTGTGCAATGGTGTAATCCAGTATTTATTAGTAGTAGTATTTGTATTTTTCTAGAAGCAAATGTAGACGTGGCATACAGCTGGGGACAAGGATGGCGTTGAACTAAGTACACCACCGTCATTAATGGATTTGGCTGGCAAGGCACTGAAAAACAATTCATCAGCAATCCCTATCGCCATCATCCTAGGCCAGCTATAATGACTATCTTACTACAGCATAAAGAGCAATCCCATAGATGCATGATATATGAAGTACAAAATGTGTTTTCCTAAACATCTGCGAGGCAGGCAAGCAACAAATTAATTTGTTGTAATTAAGTCTCATGATGCGATGATTTGAGCATGGCCTTTGTAAAAAGGGCAAAAAAAAGTCTACCATCATTCATTAATGTTAATAAAGCCGTTGAGCTCTTTACTAAATAGATGTCCATCAAGGGTACATTGCCAAATTGCTACACAAGTAGTCTTCATTAGTGTCTAGCAGGGCAGGTCACGCTACACGTGGGCTATACAGCAAAGAAGAGTTCAGTTTTAGGCATTAAGAATTGTATTGGTGTGGGACAAGATGAGAGCTTCACTGGTTTGTCACCCAAATCCAGATGGAAGCAGCTGGGGTAACCCTCCACAAACACCCCCAGGACAAATTCAAAGGAGACAAGGGGAGAGCTGCAGCTCAGAGGAATAGGAAGTAATTGCGGGAGGGGAGCAGCGCAGGGTTTTATGGAGGTGGCACCATCCATCCAGTGACCAAGCACAGCCAGCACCGACCCTGGGCAAACAGAGCTGCTCAGATTCAACAGAAAGAGCCTTTGCAGGAATTCTTCACATTTGCCTTTTTAAAAACAGATGGGACGTTATTTAAGTGTGTCACAGAGCATTTTAAGAAGAGCACGGACATTACCTGGACCTCTCCTATTTGCTACCCCTGTGGAAGATGCCGGCTTCTGTAGCAACCCTCCACGCCAGCTGGGGACCGAGACCCATAAGGAGTGGGCAGACAACCCAGCAACACCGTACACCTGTGGGAGTCATGAGACCACCCAAAAATAGTCTGAAACACCTGAAATTATGCCAGCAAGGCACCGCCACTTCAAGCTGCGTCTTGATGCTCCTCGCTGCCCTTCTCTGCCAAGCCCGTAGCACAACACTTGCCAGCATAGCAACAAAAACAGACGGTATAAAAAAAGCCGTCTCTGAAGTGTTGCTTCACAGCTCAGTTCCTCATTTTTGGTGCCTAGGGCTGCTGGCGGCTTCAGCACCAGAAGACTGAACTTTGCATTTTGCATGCGGAGCCCAGCCAGAAACCATGGATTGCAAAAACTCAGGCACCAACAAGAGACACCACAGACCGGTTTAATTAACGGCAACGTCCTCTCTACATTAGTCAATTTTGTGGGACCAAGGTGTGACTTAAATCATGTTTAATGGGTGAATAACTAAGGAGAACTACAAAGCTATTAAAAAACACCCCAAACCCTTAGCCGTGCCCGCTGGCACCCCAGTGCCGCAGAATTACGATCCGCAGCGAGCGCACCACGCCGGGGAAGCAAAAGGTGTGTTGTGAAACAACAAAAAGGAGGACATTAAACCACGCCTGTGCTGCAGAGGGTTTGTAAAGCCTAATTTCTTAAAAAGTAACTTTGGCTGACAGAGCAGATACGTGGCCGCATGTCTCTGATAGGAAAGTTCTCCACCACGACCTCCCCTGTCAGAGTGATCGAATATTTGTTACTTGCTATTACTCTCATTTTCCTCTGGCATTTCAGCACAGGGCCACAGCCTTAAAAAATAACGGGGTTTACGGCCAAACTTGAGAGTGCTCTCACCTTCTCTACTGCTAGATTTTTTTAATTTTTTTACTGGAGAGGGAAGGAAATGAAGGTGGTGGCATTTACAACACAAACACAGCACTAAATTCACCTGAGAAACACACCAGCCAGGATGCTGGGCTGGCGTCACAAGTGGTTTACAGTAAGAGTGAGGCAACAAAAACAGCAAAAAAAAAAATTAATTTTGCTCAAAATGAGAAGACAGACATTCTCTAGAAATTGAATAGGTTCACATCCTCAGGCATAAAACAAGAACAACTTTTAAAAGGGTGCTTTGATGTGTAAACCTAAAATATATCTAAATTACTTTTAATTATTAAAATTATAAATATATTTTACTGTGTTAACATAAACAATACCATACCCTAGAGGGCCCCTTGGAGGTCTAAGTAAGCTAACTTTCATTATCCTCTCTTTTAGAATGGTAACAGGCATCTGCTTTCTAATTTCCACAGCAGAAACATGACCAAGGCCAAGAAACTACCTGCTGCCCAGGAAGGACCGGAGCGGCTTGAGCTCCCAGCTGCCTCCCTGGGGCTGAGCCCCGGCACCTTCAGCACAAGGTCCCCGCTCCCACAGGGCTGGGGTGCGCAGGGGGTGCAGACCCTTCTTTCTAATTTAAAAGCAAACCAGGTTTTGGCTGGTTTTCTCAACCCACGTTCCATCACCGCGGGAATGCCCAATTCCTGTGCCGTACCCAAACACCGAGGTAAGGAGCCCATTTGCTTTTTGCCTTGGAAAAAAAACAAAGAGAACACTGCAGATTTCGAATAATTTTTCGTGGCTTGGCTGTGCAGGCTTTACCCCCCCCAGCGCCCGGGGAGCTACAGGCGAGGGGGTCTCAGCACAGGCGGGCTCAGCAGCTGCACCTCCGCGGGAGGATGCTCGACTGCGTCCCTCGACACTTTGTGGTGCTAAGTACAGCACCGCTGCCCGCAACCAGAACGGCCCCCGCTGAAGCACGCAGCAAACTCTTCACTTCGCTGGCTTTCATTACAGCAAATTTCCAGCGACAACCAAGACCCCCAAACCACCTCATCTTCGAAACAGCCAGAGGCCAAGAGGTAAAATATAAACATTGTCAAGACAGTTTGGTATTAGCAGTCTAACATCATTATAGCGCTAAGTGCTAGGGAAGGAATCCAACGAGCCATCTGCAGAAAGAATAGGTATTACACACCCCTAACAGGCACGGCCAGTAAATATATTTATCAGTTTAGAAATGCTAAATGAGTCTATGGGTCTGTTCCATTTAATTTCTCTCACAGAATAGTTCTCCAGATAAATACACGGAGGTTGAAAGCTTTTCATCTTTGCAGCTTGTTAGGAATCTAGATTAAAAAAAAAAAAAATTAAAAAAATCCAAGGGTCTCTGCAGGGTTTTTTTCTAAGGCTTGCTCACCGTAGGAAAACGCACACACAGCCCTTTGCTTTCAAGTTCGTGAAACATCTCCTGAATAAGCTTGTTCATTGTTATTAGGATTCAAAATAATTTAAGAAAAGAGGGCTGTAGCCCTACACCCTAGTACAGACAAGGTATCTCCCAGTTCTTTCTGAGACCTCTCCTCAGGCACAGTCCCTATCCTGGCAAAGAAGTGCTGTTAATGTAACTACGGGTTTATCATACTCATCCCCAAATTCCCACCTGCCCGTTCTCTGCTGGGCTGGCCAGGGTGGCCAGGGTGTCCCTGAGGTCAAGGCCACCAGCAGCTCTGTGCGTGGCACCGGGTATCTGATTTCACAGCCCGCTTTGTGCCGGATCAGCACTAACACTTACTTTGCTGTTACATCAGGAATGAAAGCAGCAGGTATTTTATGGCTTGTAGAGGTTAAGATGCTGCAGACGTGGGATCATGTCTCCTCCTGCCCTGCGAGGGAGCTGGGGAAGGGGAGGGATCGTAGGGACGGTGCAGATGAACTCAGTGCCGCAGGGCTGGAAGGCGTGAAACCAAAAACCCTCGGTTGTGTCTAGAAAATGCATGAGCTACACACTCTTACAGAAATGAAGTTGTGACGGGCAAACATCCCAAGTCCAATATCACGTAGATACCATCACATTTAAGCGTCTGCCTCACCTCAGCTTTAAACCTCCTTTCAAGCAGCGTCAGTGGAAAGGAAGATTATCTGGTTTTATGCTGGCAGAGATAACACATATCCTTTCTATTTATTAAGGTTCAGTAACAGTTTGAACCGCAATGTTTTTTATTCATAAAGTGATCTGCCTTTGTGGTGGGTTGACCCTGGCTGGGCGCTGGTGCCCACCAAAGCCGCTCCATCACTGCCCTCCTCAGCTGGAGAGGGGAGAGAAAATATAACGAAAGGCTCGTGGGTCGAGATAAGGACAGGGAGAGATCACTCACCGAT
>NW_008794173.1:1827330-1846385 GCF_000699145.1 Aptenodytes forsteri | reverse complement strand
AATCTCTGCTCCGGCGCCTGGAGCACCTCCTCCCCCTCCTTCTTCACTGACCTCGGTGTCTGCAGGGCTGTTGCTCTCACATATTCTCACTCCTCTCTTCGGCTGCAGTTGCGCAGGTTTTTTTTCCCCCCTTCTTAAATACTTTATTCCAGAGGCGCTACCACCATCGCTGATGGGCTCGACCTCGGCCAGCGGCGGGTCTGTCTTGGAGCCGGTGGCATTGGCTCTATCGGACATAGGGGAAGTTTCTAGCAGCTTCTCACACAAACCACCTCTGTAGCCCCTCTGCTACCAAAACCTGGCCACGCAAACCCAAAACAGCTTTTCAGATCTGTCAAGCAGACGGCTGCGTTAGTGATCCAACCTGCTTTCACCGAGTGAAGGACAGGGGCTGATTGCTCATCCCCAATATTTTCGCAAATGCAAGTATTTATTGTAAAAGACAGTGAGAAGGGAACCTTTTAAACAGAGTTGTGGTTTATTTTTTAACTACTTTAAAGCAGTTTGTCCCCAGAAAGAATTGTTTAGACATGGAGGGCATAAAAGTGATCATATTCTTATCCATTTTTTCTTCAGGAAATGATTACTAGGACATTAGCCTTGTATTGGGGATAGAAAACTCCCAGGACACACAGAAAGCATGTTTCCTCACCCTTTAATTGTACTTGCCTTCCTAAAATTGCAGTGTGAATGCTAGACAAGTGCTTGGTCCCACACTGAACCGGCTTTATAATCCCCAGCACCCAATATGTCAAGCAGATGGTCTGGGGTGTCTTTATTCTCAGCCTTATAAATGATTGATTTAATTCATTTCTAATACAGCAGGGAAAACTCGAGTTTCGCTTGTATGATATTCATAAATGATGCATCAATGCAATTCATGATTCATTTCTACATGCTTTTTACATACCTATCCATCACTTCAAGCATCGCCGGGCACGGAAGCCACACAGCCTCCCCAGGGGAGTCCCCCAGGTACCTCCAAAAGGTCGGGCAGCTGTAAATCAGGCGGATGCTTTGCCCTGGGAGCTCGCTAGTTCGTTCAGAGCCGCACCACAGAGCTCTGAGCACAGGAGCGAAGCGAAGGTATGGTTTTCAAAGGAATCTGAGCAAGTCGTACATCCAAGCAGGATTCCCATACTCGCCCTCCCTAAGTTCCCAGCCCAGGTGCTTAGATCCAGCTGCCCTGAAGCTGTCACCCATCGCTGCCGGCAGCCCATGACATACAAACCTTGCCAGACCAGGCGTTGGGAGCTACCATGCAACAGCCGTGATAGCTGTCTGGTACGTTATTTCACTTTTCACATTGGTAGTGGATGAAGGGTATGTGTAGCTAATGATTTAAATCTGCACCGAGCTTTCTCCTCTCTTCTGTTACCTTCCTAGGGAATCACAGGACAAGATTCACACGGTGAAAGTCTGCGTTTCCACCTTGAATTCATTCGCTTCTGCAACCAGCTGCCATTTTATATGCAAAGCTAGACAAAACACAGCATAAAAGGAAAAATCAGTAAACGCTAAATTGACTCACAATTCAAAGGCTGCGAGAGAAAAGGGTATGGTCCTATGATGAGGCACACGTCCAAACCTCTTTCAGAAATGCATCCGTTTAGGTGAGTTAAACCATCTACAAGTGATGTTAGTAAGTCAGCCATGTTCTTGAAGTTACTTAGGCACTGGGCTTTGAAAATTATCCCAGCTTAACTGAGATATTTTGGGAAAACTGTATCATAGAGAGGGGCAGACCCCTCTCCGGGTGAGAGGGGAAGCCTGTGTTCCACCAGCACGCCCCAGCTATGGCTGGTGATGGATGCTATGGGCCAGACCGTGAATGCATTATCCACATCACTGGGAACCACTCACCAGAGTCTGATTAGGCCAGTTTCACTAAATCATCAGTTTTACCATCATTTACTGCACTAATGACGGTGCAGTTTGGCACCGTCATTAGTGAGCTCTGTTCTGAACCGCTGCCGTGGAGAGCCAGGGTCAACCGGACCCCACAGACGCTGGGCCAGGAGCCGCCCCGGGAGGGGACGGATGCTTCCAGCTCCTCACACCACAACCAGTTCTTTGTATGCTCAGTGCTTTTTGAAACATGGACCCAAATAATCCATTTCTGCAGAAAAGATAAGCCTACATAATTATCTGTCCTTTGCACTGCCAGGCAATGTATATTAAAATGTTTCAATAGAGAATACTGCAATAAGTCCAGTTTTGATTTATTTTTTGCCTTCTGGAAAGCGTAAAAAATAGAAGTGAATAGAATAACCAATAAGAGATAAGAATTCTCGTCGTCTTTCTTTTAAATTGAAGTTTACCTAAGGTACACCAATGCAGCATTTTAGCAGCACCTTTTACACTTCAAAGGATTTCTATGTTTATATTAAAACCTTGATCAGTGGGATTTATTATTTAACTAACTCCATTTGCAGGAACAAACCAGAGATACAGCAGTCTTCATTTTAGTCAGTTTTTCTTTGTAATATGTTTTCCGTTTGGCAGGCAGAGGAAGGGAAACCATCAGTCACCAAGCCCCGCAGTTCATTTTATCAAACTCACAGAGCTCTGACTGAGCGTGGACTTGTAACACGCTCTTCCCACATCCCACCCTGAGAAACACTATTGCTAAAATTACCAGGCATGCAGCGTCCACCGCGCTCTCAGCACACAACTTGGCTAACTCAGTGGAGAATCGCATCCAGCTCGTGCAGCTGTTTGGGCTTTAAAATTCATACGGAATAAGCAGAGCTTACACGTGATGCACCGATAGCCGCCACGCCGAAACAGTCCACAGCTTCACAGAAACAGCATTCAAAATTGCCTGCCTCTTCTTCTTGCAGATCAACAGGAACATCCCGATCCTTTGCAAAATAAGTAGCATTTAAAAAAGGATATTTAGAAAAAATGCACTGGAATGAACTATAGTGTTAAGAGTTTATCCACGTGTGTCAGAATGGAGGTGCCAGTCGGACGACGGGGCAAACCCCTCCGGGTCTGCAAGTCCTTGCAGATGCATGTTAGAGAAGCGGTGAAGATAAATTCATACAGAATGCGCTCGTGCTCTACATACTCCAGTGTGGGGAAGCAAGTCTGTCTCACAGCGGTGCCGCTGCCGGGCCGGGGTTGCAAATGTCGCCGGCGGTGACACGGTGTTTAGCATTCATGCCCAGCATAGTTAGCACTGTACAGTTTTGCTGTAATTATATATTTGAGGAAATAAGCCCATTAGAGAGTCGCTTCTTGCTTATACTAAGCTTTCTTTGAATGGATGCTTTTATTCTGACATAATGGTATAAACACGTAACAATTCTTATTAAAAAAAAGAGCAAAAACTACATAAACCAGAACTTAACAGGGGTAAGTCAACATAGCTCAACTTAGTGCAATTAACCTTACTCCACTTGCCAAGGCTACTGTTAACCCCAAAATGACCTGTTAACCCACTTTCTCAAGCAGGTTGTCAAAAATATCTGAGGGAATGAAGCGCTGAAGTTTCCTGAGTCTCAAGTCACCCCTATGCTCCTTTCACAAAATTAGGCTATCCCCATTACTGGATCACCCAAGAATAACTTGTGATGAAACACCAACATTTAATTGCTACCTTGGTCAGAATTTACCTCTTGGGAAAGCATCTTCAGACAGGATTTGCCCATGGAAATGTTGTGCACGTGCAGAAGTCCTGCACAACGGTCCCCAGGAGGTGGGTTGGCACTCATTCCCGTAGTCATTAACAAATGTTTCCCTTGTCCTTGAGATCTTTCCATTAAATACACCCCTGTCTCTTGCAGAAAGCAAGCTTGGCCTTTTCTCTAGAATTAAGAGCCAATTTATTGCATATTTTAAATTTGTAATGAGATCAAAAGGGATAATACTAAGATGACCTGGAGATCAGCCCAAGACATGAGAGATAATTGTTTCCTTAATTGTGACGCCCGAATTAAATTACTTTTGCACTCTGTGTACTCAGGTGATATGTAAAATGGAGGTCTCGGCAGCCCCTGGTCATTCATGCTCCGCTGGCAGCTCTTGCAGGAGGAGGGGAGTTAACCTCTCGGCTGCGGTTCAGGCAATTACCTGCCTGCGTGTCTATGCTCCTCGCCGGCTTGCAGACACGTACCACTTTCTGCTCCCAGCAGCCGCTCACCGGTGCGGCCACTTGTGCCAGAGCCACCAAATCCCAGCCAGGCACAGCTGCATTTCGTACATTCCTAGTAGTTAAATTTAATCCAGACTTTGCTCGGGTGGGGAAAGAAAAAAAAACATACATCCAGCGAGGCGTTTAGAGAAGGACCAGAGGCTGCACCCGTCTTTGCTTATGAAAGAAAATTTTTAATCTGAGAGTGACATCTGAAGCCATTCATTTTTCCTTAGAAAACAAACATTTTTCTTAAAAACAGCCAACTGCTCTGTATCAGGAAAAATAAGCCACATCATTGCTTGCAGGGAAAGTTTTGTTCAACGATACAGATAACTCCCAGAGAAACCTATGAATTAGGGCTTATCTAGCACCCGCAGGCACAGGGACAGGTGCTTGCTTGATGTAAAACCAAAGACATCAGGCTTTACAAAAAAGGTTTACTTTATGAGGACTTGATAAATTATTGTCTAAGGTTTTAATGAGTGGGAAATCGATAGTTATAGGCTGGCTGGGTGCTTATAAATGATGCTAATTGGTAAGCAGGCGTCCTGCTGTTGCCCTCACGTCCCTCTGTAGCATGTAGCACTCTTGGTAATGTATTTATAACACCTATGGATTGTTTATTAAGCACTTGCAGTTATGTTTTGTAACTCTACTGTTTGCCCAGTGAGTGTTTAATATACAAATAGGGAGTTATTTACTAATCGAGCATAGACAGGTCGTACTGGCTGAAACACCCTATCCTGGGATACGGGGCTCCAGCTCCAGGCATCACAGTCACTGCGCTTCGCTCCATCATTCGAAAGCTGCATCTTAGAATCACAGAATCATTTAGGTTGGAAAAGACCTTTAAGATCATCGAGTCCAACTGTACACCTAACACCGCCAACTCCACCACTAAACCATGTCCCTAAGTGCCACATCTACACATCTTTTCAGTACCTCCAGGGATAGTGACTCAACCACTTCCCTTGATCTTTTGCAGATATCTTGATCTTTTACAGATATCCTCTTTCCAAACTATAGTGAAAAACTAGAATTATTACACAGAATTGCTAGTATAAGCCGCCAGCTAACCATGACCATTTGTTCTTGAAATACAGGTTAAAATTTCAAAACGTACCAGGAGATTTTGACTTGAGACCCCTGAAGAGTCCCTGATCGCCAGAAGCAGACGCAAAGCCAAGATGTTCCTATTATTAGACGTATTTGGAAAACGCTGAACGGTGTTAATAGCACACAAAGACAGACAGGTCTCACTCCACCGCCCCGAAACTGCAGCGAGTTGGAGTCACAGACATTTTATGGTATTGTCATAGAGGCCTCTGGTTTCCTTTCCAACCCCGCGCGCGAGCGCTGGAAGCAGCACGATGCTCCTGAAAGCGTCACTGGGTCCATCCCCCCGTTCCAACTGCACCAAGCGATGCCTGAAGACGCCGGTGCCAGCGAGAGCCTCGGTGACGGAGGGGGCTCCCCGGCAGGCTCATGCTGCCAGCTCCCGGCTCGCAGGGGAGAACAAGCAGATCAGAGGCACAGCCAGGCAAATAGACACGGCTGTGCAAAGCCACACGTACCACTGAGCTTTCCATGCTCAGTCCCGATTCATAACTGCGTGGTGTTTCTCAGCTGCTTTGCCTAAAGAAAAAACTTCTATTTTCCCGAAACGCACATTTTCAAAAACAAGGCTACACAATTTGTCCTGTTTCTTCCATAATATCAGTATGCTTGTAATTAAAAAAAAAAATTAATTAACCAACAAATTCCTACCAAAAACCCACCAGGTTCAGATCCACACGAAACGGCTCCAGCGGGCAGATCAACCACCCTGCTACTTCCACAGCAACAGGCAGACTCCCACCACGAACCTGGCAGCGTAATTCTCCCCCAGCCCCAGCTAAAAAGTTGGATTTCCCACTGTCATTATTCCAGGCATCTCTGGGCTTGCTGACTAATTTAGACATATAAACTCTACTGCACCTCTGGAACAGCGCGTCATTATTTACAGGGGGAAAAATTAAATTAGATTGAAGCTCCCCCCAAAAACAGATTTTATCACTACATCCATTTTTTATGAGCAAAGCAAGCATCTCACCGAAAGATGCTTGCATTTGCAGGTCATCATTTGAGTACAGGCTCTAAAATGGAAATCCCTCCCTCCCACGGGTGACTCCAAATCCTCTGTCACTTGCCCTTTTCCTTAATCGCTCTGCTTCCTCGTTTGTCCTGCACATCCCCAGTCGTTTACAGGACAGGCATCTCATGCACTGGTACAGCACCCAGCACAGCGAGGTCTCAATCCCACTTGGGACTGTAAGTGCCACTGCGGTGTAAGCAATAGCGTGGCGTTTTTTCACGCATAAATAATATATCAATGGCCATTTGCCGGCTGATGGTAGCAAAGTGGTATTTTGAAACCATTCATACTAAATAATTAGCTAATACTTGTTGAGCCAGCAGTGTAAAAATTAGATGAATTGGCTTCATATGGAAGTCAGCCCTCTAATCAATGTGCTTTAGTTCATGCAATTCATACTGAATTCATAAGTACAACAATAACTAGTGAAGATTATGGCTCTGTGACAGCTCACAACAGCTTTACAGTAATAGAGCTGGGGTTTGAATAACCTTTTAAAAACAGCCCACTGCTATCCTCTTTAAAGAGTGAAGTAGCTGCAAGAAGGTCATTATTTCTCATCTCAGACCTAATGATCATTTGCACAAGAGCAGATACGGAGCAATGAACTATTTGTCCTAGAATAAATATCCTCCCCCCGTTGGGGTGAACAGGATCACAGTCACCCCAGCAGCACTTCCTTCACACCACGCATTCTCCAGAGACTTGTCATAAATCCCTGGTGACGTGAATTACTTGGCTTCTTCCAAAAACTTGGCTTCCATTACCAAACGTCCCAAGAGTTAAACAGCCACCCCAAAGACCTACGGTCTCCGCTTTGGCTGCAGAGAGCCACAGCTGGACCAGCCCAAGAGTTACTGCAGAGCTTTGAACAACATTAAAGGCTTCTGGACCTCATCCCAGTTGAGTCCATTAAGAGTTTCCTTTAGTTACAGAGTACAGAACAGCATCCTTGCTAGGTACCTGGTGGTGACTTCTCTGAGACCCAAAGGGGATGTCAGTCCTGAAGCAATTTCTTCGCAGAGGCAGTAGAAGCATCCTTTTCTCTTCTGGGGCAGAAACACTCATTTCCTTAACTCACCCCCAGTTTCCCTGTATGACGAGAAAGCAACACGCCGGCTGGGTTTAACGTTCATTTTGACAAGAGGCTGCTTCTGCTCAAAATCTCTTTCAATGAGGGCTGGGGGATCAGCGCAAGACTCCTTTAAGAGTCCTGCAGGAAAACACTCAGCATTGCTGCCAAGTCCTACCTTGCCTTCGGCATTAAAGCAAAGACAAGCCGTGTGTGTCGTGCCAATCCTGAGGCTGCCAGGGAGCGTCTGCAGCCACTGCATCGTTCCATGTCGGTGATGGGGCCGCCGGCCACCACCATCACTGGCAGCGAGGGGCAGGAGAGCATTTTTCACGGTCAGCTTCACCTTTGTCCACAGCCCTCAGCACAGGTTGCCGTGAAAGGTGGATAGAGACCTTGATATGCTTATTACACGGTTTTTTATACATTATTTATAAGTGGTTAAGAATTTAGAGCTGTTATAAACATAGGCAAATGTGAATAGCATTAATTTTAAATAGTTTGTAATAGCTATCAAGTGGTTACGGCTTTTATTATAAATAGCTTATGGATTTGCGGAGTTCTCTAACCTGCAAAAACAACTGATCATTTCATAAAAACATTAATGTGAAGCGCAACTGCAAGTTATTAACCTGAATATGAAAACATTTAAACCTTATAAGAAGGTCCAATTAAAGATAGAGAAGACATAACAGCATGTCGCTGTATTTTCAGTATAGGTGATTCAAAGAATAAAGAATTAAAAGATAACATTAAAATGAATAATATATTAGCAACCTCTTGCATATGCCAGATTCCAAGCTCGCACTGGTAGGCAGCCAAATTAAATCTGCTGAATTGCATCAATTTACACCTTTGCAAGGGGTTTGGCCCCAGCCAGATGCAAATAACTTCACAGGCCTGTTCTCATGGCAATAGGAGTGCCGGGGTAGATGAATGAGCTGTGTGGGAAGTTATAAGGTCAGGCAGAGCCTCAGGTGGGAGCTGAGATGAATCTTCCAGGCGGGGAGAGCTACAGGGGGGTGACAGCTGGGGGGGAACTGGTTGTTTAGGTGGCTACAGACAAGAATACAAGTACAATAATGGGACAAAAAGGACCAGTTCATCTTTCCTTATACAACAGCACTTAAGTAGGGAAAGGAGTATTTTTTTTACTGAAAATATAGCCATGCAGGCTTCATTTAAGGTACCAGCGTCCCACAGCCCCACTGGCAGAGCACGGGGCGGCGTGCTGTCGCGGGCGATGCAGCTGCGGCACCAAGAGGCCGGTGGAAACGCCAGCTCGGGCAACATGAAAGAGAAACTTGTTTCATCTCCCCCCTGCAGCTGGGCTCACC
Organism: Aptenodytes forsteri; assembly: GCF_000699145.1. Lineage (NCBI taxonomy): Eukaryota > Metazoa > Chordata > Aves > Sphenisciformes > Spheniscidae > Aptenodytes > Aptenodytes forsteri. The sequence goes on along the minus strand of NW_008794173.1, from coordinate 1,837,701 downwards.
CAGCACAAGACCCCTTTGGGAGGCAGACACGGCCTCGCATCGTCTTTGTGTCCATGACATTGCCGCCTGACGGACCGGGGACGGAGCGAATCCAGTAACACAGGAGCAACTGGCGGGGAGCACAGGTTTAGCAGGAGAAGCAAGACCCAAGGCTGGCATCAATCAGCACCGCTTCGTGGAAGCCAACAGAGCTAATCCCTGTCACCTGCTGAATACTTGTCCCCCTAAACGTGCCCATATAAGAGTGTGTGTGAGCACAGACGGCTCCCTCTCTGCCGTGCACACTCACTGTCTGCCAGTCACACCTTACACTTTACAAATGCATTGAACACATGCAAACTGCAAGCAAAAATTACGTAAGCTGTCCTTTTTCTGCTCAGAATTACATTTTTATTCATTTTCTCTAGCCAAAAGATACATTTTTTATACACACAGTGGTGGGAGCACACACAGACGTGCGTGTTACACGTTCCCACCCACATGAACTAATGAGAAACCATTCAGATGGAAACAATGAGATTGTATCTTACAGCTAAATGGGTGAATGGCATGGTGCGCTGAAACCTGGAATAATAAACCTGGAAGCAAGGTATAAGGATGAATATCACGTAAATTAAAGGGTTTGTGGGAGGCTGATCGGAAAAAAAACCACTCAGACAATTACCATCAAAAAAAATCCCCAGTGCCTCTAGCTAGAATTCCAGCTTCAGTAGAGGAAGATGAAATCAAAACAGAAAACAGGATTGGCGGTTGTAAAGAGTGGAGAAATCTGTTATAAATCAGATAAAGATGCTGAGGTCCCCAAGAGGACGCTCTCTGGTAGCATTCACCTACCGCAGGGAGGAAATAACTGCTTTGGAGGAGGTCAATGCAGAGCACTCAAAAGCCCATTAAACAGTATAAACCTCATTAAAATGTGAAGCATCATCAGCCCAGGTGAGTCGGATTTCACTTCCGCAACCAGGATTCAGAAGAGGGAAGACACGGGTCGCTCCAGGAAACGAAACGCGAGGTCGCCGGAGCGAGCAGCACCCGTCCCAGTGCTCCCCTCCGGCCCCCTCCTGCCAGCGCGAGCATGGGGAAACACACTGCTCAGTGCACCCGCTGGAAAAGTCCACCCCAGCAGGCAGTTTTACGCCCATCTGTGTTATCTTAGTGCTGGAGAACTGCAGCCAGGACCTGGGTCTGCCCGGCGGAGCCCCACAGTCCTCCCGCAGCATCGTCTTATCAACTGCATGCAAACCCCCCCAAAAAGTGTATTTTCCTTAAGCTGCATTTCATGGACCCTGCAAAAACAAGCAGTGGACCCGCCGAGTAGTTCACCACACCGTAACCTCCAGTACTGGCCAACAAAATGCAGCTTCAGTCTTTAGCCCTCTCTCCTACAATAGCATGTGTAAAAGACACATAAAAATTAAAAATAATCCCTAAATTTGAAAGCAGATGTGCAACTTCAACTTCATTCAGGGAGCAGAGTTAGGCGCACACATCATCTGCGGTAACATCATCTAATTTTGGTCCATCTGCATTTGCTATGTCAAGAGAAAAATTCTCTTTTTCAATAGATTTGAATACTTCGTCCGCAGCGTATTACCTTGACTGCAAGCTCCTGTCCGCATGCATTCACTTTAAACAAGTCTTTTGACTCCACAGAGGAGCAGCTCCAGCCGAGTCTTCTAAGACCTGAGCTTCCTCGTTGATCTCACTGCGTTATAAATAATTTCCATAGAAACTGGAAATATTCCCTAAACCAACCGAGACTTCCTTATTTCCAGCAATTATCTTAAGGTCTGATTTGCATTTTAAATGTCACCTGTATAAATTAAAACTGTTTACTGCTAACACTGTCATTATTCTGAGTCATCTGGCAATAGCCAGCTACAGACTTCCTTTGTTTCCTCCAGAAAGCTCTACCACAAGTACATCCCCCAAAACGCTCGCTGGGCCTGTCTCCTCCAGACACCAGTGCCTGGCCCCTTCTGCAGGCAGTTAAGCTATAAAACATACCGTTTTTCCCTGGTCCCTTGCTAATTCTGGCAACGCAACTATTTCAGAATATCACTTGGGACACGTTTTTAAGCTGTTGCTGCAGATGACGCAGCTGATCTTCACTGCTGAAAGGACATACAGGTGACGAGAGTCTCCGGTATTTTCAGGCGCTGGTTTGGATTCTCCTACAGTCATTTTTTAGGTTATAAATAAATTCTTTCCTTATGCTAAACTTTCATGACAAACAGAAGGTCTTCTCCCCATTTGAAAAGTTTGAAAACCGCTTAACTAAAATAAGTCAGGTAACCGGCAGGCTGTGCTCCTAACGAACAACTGTCAAACTGGTCGGCTCCCAGCTCAGACTGGGAGCCCTCTGCTGATCCACAGTGCACGCAGGTTAGATAAACCCTGAATTACGCCCCGTTTCCTTGCCAGCGAGGCTCTGCACCCTGGTTAACTCCCACCAGATTTGGCCCGTGGACAATATTGCTTCTAATTTCGAACACTAAAGCCAGCGAAAGGCAAACCGTACACTGAAATCCTACTATGCTCAGACCAATATTCTGTAAGCTTTAGGTGTGGGGAAAACAGAGCCCAACCACGTCCACCTATATCACACAGATAAGAATAAGCAACGGTGATGATTTGCAGTTATACAACATCTTTTTGTCCTCTGACCTGAAAAGGGGTTATAAAAATGAGAATGCATTTAGTCTAACCCAGGCCGATGGCAGAGACGGGGTCAAGACCTTTCATCTAAACTTGTGCGATGCCCTCACACCCCTGAGCGTAAACCAGAGCACGTTTCCTCTGCAGCCTCAGACCCCTACTGCTGAGGAACATCTCCCCAGCGTTCCACTAACAGCAAAGTCCCTTGAAGACAAGGGAAGCTAGAAGTGTCGGTCCTGACCACGCGCAAAGACCCTCTGATGACTGGCTGGCAATCACATTCCCCAATTTCTATTATATCATTGTAACAACTTGCAACATTTTTCTTCAATTATTATTCTGGTTTTTTCCACCCTTCAGACAAATTCTGACAGTTTTGCCTGTCTGCACCCGAGACTGAAAACTGAAGAGGAGCTGCTAAAATCACAATTCCTTCCTGGAAATTAAAAACTGGGAGAAGAAAAACACTTTCCTCAAATATTCACAAACCAAACCTTTCCATTTTTTAAAAAAAAAAAGGAAAAAAAAAAAAAAGAAAAGCAGAAACATTGAAGATCTTGGAGACCTTCCCATACGGTCTGAGACCCACCTCCGCATCCACAGCTGTGCACATGTGCTTCGGAGACAAAATGTTCCCACTCTTGTTTCTAAAAAACAACAGCCACACTTTTTCATCTTCCTTCTCAGATGCATCGTAAGTGGGTGTCAGAGCCCCACAAGGTTACTAGCTGATGTCCTTCAGCATAATCGTTCAGGAAAATTATTATTCTAAGGAAGTTTATGAAATGATTATTTTGTCCAACTTTCCAGTTCAGCCTAGAGATCAATCTAGGTGAACTAATTTCATCTCCCTAATGATTAAATGCTTCATATTAACATAACCCTGAGAAGGCAAGTTCAAGAAGCCTGTTTTTTCATTCCCTGGAATAATTAGATCTTGAGAATGATTTTGTACCTCCTTGGCTTTCTCCAAATTCGTTATTTCTTTAAAAAGCTTTCCTGCACCTTCTGTTGCCATCTGTCCTAAAAGGCAAAACAGCATTTTAACTCTGGGTTTACAGAGTAAATAAACTAGAAAAGCAATGAAGAGCCAGGCTCAGAGAGCTGAAGTGATTTACACCAGTATCACTCGGCAGGGCCAGGCTACAGTCAGAAACATACCCCATTCTTTAACAGCACATTCGAAAACAGCGAAGTCAAGGTCGTTTTCTTTGCCATGTAGGTCATCAGGAGAAACAGATATTGCCAAGCAGAAGACAACTTTCAATAGATATGACCTTACAACACAGCACTTGCTGATTTTCCAGTGATGCTGGCGAAGCAGGGCAGAGCATGGTGGCTCTCCGAAGATGTCTGCCGACCTGCGTCCCTGGTCCCGACTTGGGACCAAGCTGTGAGAAAAGTTGCTAAACCCATTGATGTTTTCAGAAGTTAGGGAAATTAAATGCATGTGAGACTACTAAAATGAATGAAGATCCTGTAACAAGCTTGAGGCTCTGGGGCCCCGTGCAGAGCAGACACCTCTCCACCTACAAACGCCCCGCACACCAGCGCCAGGGAGGTGGCCTTGTGGACCCGGTGCCTACAAAACACACAGGGACTGCTTTTGTCAATATCAGAGGACTTTGTGCAAAGCCCTAACTTAAAACCATATCCTTTCTCAGGCTTTTATTCCCCTTTTCCTAAAGCTTATGCTGTAATCTTGCACCACAAAGTCTCTGAATTTGCCTTCATGGAGGATGTTTTTGACCGGTGGCGACAGGGGACTCTGCCAGGGCTGGAGGACAGCATTTAGGGTCTGATTGGACTCAATTCTTCAATATCTGTTAACATGAAAACATCACTTAAAGAGAAATACTCCGCTCGTCATTAATGAGTCCCTGCAGACAGACCAACACCTTGCCAGCAACCCTTGAAAATATCGCTCTAGGGCTTGGTCCTCCAGCAGCGCCCAGCCTACAGTGCCCTGTACAAGCCAGGTAACCCAAGCATGACCTTCGCATTAAATACAGCCCAAAGCGGCAGCCGAAAACAAAGTGCTTTCCTTTTAACCCTGCAGTAGCCTGCCAGCACTGAGCCCTGACTGTGCCCGGTGAGGCGGGCAGCAAAGGAAGGGCAAGGACAGCAAGGAAACTTTGCAGAGTGATGCTGCCGGTCTCCGCTATGTCTCAAAAGCATCCCATTTTAGTTTTCTTTTTAAGCTATTAAAACTGATACAGAAGTTGTTAATTATGTCTTTGTTTCCTTTGAGGGCTCTCAGCTCAATTAATTTCTATAAAGCACCAAAGTTCCAGTTCAATCTTAATGACAAGGTCTCCCTTCACATACCACCGATTCCAGCCAGCACTTAATTTTAATGATAGTTACACGAGGAAATGACAGTTATATACTGCCCGCGCCCTGCTTAGGAAGCACAGTGTGAAATTTCCACTGTGATTTACAGCACTATGGATCTTGTCTTTCTGACCTGAAGCTATGGCGGTGTATAAGTTGGCTGCACTGATTTCTATCAGGAAATATTGCCGAGGCCCTGATGGGAGCCGCTTTGTTTCACTGCCGTTCACACGGAGATATCCCGCATCACAAGTCCAGCTTTGTGCTGACCTATAATCCCAGGATTTCTTAACACCTTCACTTGCAGGAAACACGACTGACAGTTCAGGAGTTTTTCTTTCAGTAGTCTGGGATTAAATCTGTGCATAGAGATAAGGGAATAGCAGGGCAGAAATCCCATCTTTCATATGAATCGCCACGTTTCTTCATGGTCTTTAATGGAAGAGAGCATTAGGGTATGTTGGTCATTATGGTCTCAAGCCTGTTTTGGGTTTTTATGCATGACCAGGACAAAACCAGAAGAATAAAACAAAAAAGAGTATCAGATATTTATTTATGCTCAATTAAAAAAAAACTTTTGAAGTCAACATTATGCAAAGTTCACTGCTCCTCTAGGCAAAAGGAAGATACCCTTTTGATATCTTCCGAGTTAAATACATCAGATCATTTGTGTCACCTCGCAGCACCTGCTCTGCTGAGGTTTGCAGCACAGCGCAGGGCTGCCGCGGCCTCCCCACGAGCAGCACGCACAGCCCGCACCAGCCAGAGCGCTGCAGCCCTACTGCAACGGCGGCAAGAAATCAAGCTCACACCTTCGCGCGGGACACGCAGCACTGAACACACCAGGGAGGCCAATGCCTTTCATCCTCATTTATAGAGCAAAAGCTGTTATTATTTGCTTTGAAATAGCACCTAGGAGCTCAGCGCGCTTCCCCTCCAGGGATCAGGCTGCACGGGGCGATGTGATGCTCTGGCCGTAGCAGGGAAAGCTGCTCCCTACGAGTACGCGGCTCCCTACAAGTACGCTTACGGGCTTATATGGCACCACGTTTCCCCAACAGCTGCCTTTGCACGGCAATGCATAGGTTTATAAAAATGGCTATACGCACCGTTTAAAGCAAGAAGCAGCATGTCTAACTCCTCTGAGAAACAGGAGCCTCCCAGGTGACCAGTCCGAGCCGCAACCTGTGCCCTGCTCGGAGCCAAGGCGGCTCCAGCCCGTGTGTTAGGGCACTGCCCTCCGCGGACACGCCGGGGCGCGGGGTGGTGGGTGACAGCGGGGCCGTGCACAGCACTGCGCTGCCCTGGGACACCCAGCAGCAGCACTGCCGCAGGGGCAGCCTCCGCAGGGAAAACCACTGGAGCTCCTCTTCACACTTCTCCTCTTCTTTCTTTCCTTTTTCTCCCTCTCTTCTCCTGAGCAATTTTCATTTTTCAAAGCTTTCATAAATCTGGGTTCAGAAGCTCTCACAGCCCCCGCTCAGGGCTTGCAGCACAGCTAATTAGGATTGCGTTCATTGAGCTCAACCGCATGATTCTTACAAACCAGGATTTGCACAAACTGCAAGAATCTAAGGTTAGAGTAGCCTTATCGATTGCTGCTTTACGGATAAAACATCATTCTACATAAATATATCCCACACACATCACCCGTGTTGAGTTCCAACCCCAGGATTACCTCCCCCTCCTCAGGTCCCAACAGCCATCCCGATTTCCAGGTCAGTTACTGAGCCCCGCAGCCGCAGGAGCCAGGGCTTTCGGAGGGGACCCCTCCACTCACCTGGCTGCTCCAGCAGACCGCGGCACACGCGTTTCCACAACAGGAGCACATCCCAACCCGCAGCCAAACCGGAGGTGAACACTGCTCCCTTTCAGTATAGTGTGCCTTAATACGTTTTTGTTTAATTTACCTTTCATTTTTACTGTTATTACAAGGCAATGCAACTTTCTCAACCATGCGTTCATTATCGTTTGAGTTACCCCTCCAGGAAATTACGCTGGAGAATCTGAGAGCCAAAGATAAATTACACGTTGTAATTATAGCGGCAAGCTCGCTGCTACAATAGCCTGGAAGTTGCAACAGGGAAGCTATAAAACAGACACAGGGTAGTGCTGCTCGTAGCCAAAGAAAATAAGATCAGACCCCAAAGCCTCACTACTAGGAAAACAGAAATAACAATGCGACTGTGGTTCAACAGGAGTCAGAGCATCGCACTGCGAAGGATTACAGTTTGTCTCTCTGTTCAAGAAGGATTTCACATAAACAGATCTAAAATTAAATTGCTGTTGAGTATTTACTCCGAAGGCCATTCTCATCTCTTTGTATATAATGTCATCCAGTGCAACTGAAACAAATTCCCAGTCATCAGGTTTTATGTTCTTTTTTCAAGGTTTGAGTGAAATGTAATGGGTCACACTGACATTTTCTCTAAATTCCCTTGGTTGTGTCATGCCTGCTAGTACCGAGACTAGCAGACCTCCTCCGAAACCAGCATTTCCCCATCAGCACCGGGTGCATAAAAGCAATAGAAGTGCTTTTATGTGCAAAGAGGCATAAGCTTATCCCCAAAGCCTCTTCACTTACCTGCCAAGAAAATAAACCCCTCCTGCTTTTAAGCTGTAGTTGATATTTAGAATGCAAATGATAAGAGGCCCAAGAATCAAAAGTAAGGGTGTAATAACCGGTGCAATTCAGGAAGGAAAAGTGGCTGCAGGGCTGGGAATTAAACCTCCTTCCAGGGACCAAGAGCTGCCAAAGCGGCCGGAGGAGCAGGAAGCCACCCAGTCTCCCGGAGGGACCCGGGTTTCCGCAGGGGCTCTCGATTCTTCCTTCTGCTCAACGGCGGTAGCTGGAAATATAGAACCACCTTTTCTTTTTGACCAAGACAAGTATCAGTAGGAAGACCTCGTGACACAGACCTCAAAGTAGTCCTTAATCTAACAGTAAGGTTTAGAACAGCATTTAAAAACCATAACCACTAAATTAAAAAGGCGAGTATACACAACCTCCAGCATTGATTAAAACCCCACAGCTTTATCACCAGGTAATTGCTTCGTGATTGGTTTTTCAGCAGCACAAGCCTCAAACTTCCTGAATAGGAAATTTTAATTTCAGGGTACCGCTAATTTATTGTGCCTGTTATTGCTGCATTACAAAAGCTAACGCACTGTCTCTACAGGCACGACATTTTTCCTTCTGGGCTTCGGCTCAATTCACTCCCCCATTTCCGAGTGACAAAACCTGCATTTCCCTGTCCCTGCGGTGCAGTTCTGCATTTACGCTGCTTTGCGCTCTCACCGCCTTCCCGACACACCTGAAAAAGTTGCTTAATATAAAGGGTCACGGGGAGCACCGCGCTCCTGCCCTTGTGACCGAAGCCCCTCCAAACCCGTGCTCTGCCTCTGGGGGCTGACTGCAGACACACGACAGACCAAGAGACTCGGGAGCGTTTCCACGTGCTGCAAGTTTGCACGCACCCGTTACACGAGATTCACAAGCTCAAAGTGATGCTCAGCAGTTGACACCACTGCAGCGCTGCCCTCAAGAGTAGAAACAGCAAAGAAAAATCCCTTCATCGTGTCAGACATCCTTTACGCTTACAGACACCCGTGCGGCGACGGCACCAACGCTTCGCTCTCCCAAGCAGTGACGACGGGCAGCGACTGCCCAGCCTGGCATAAGTGGTATTGGAGGAGAGGAACTGGTGGAAGGACCTTTCCCTCCATACAACCATTGGGCAAATTACAGTTTTCAGAAGCCTTAAATGTGCATTTGTTATTTACGTGTCTTTTTATCCATTTCTTAATGAATCTGGGTTTCTTAGCAAAAACCATTGGTTCTGTGATGGTAACAATCTGAGGGCCGTAGCATTTCAGCATTATTATGGCATTTTTTTATACTACAGAACAGCTTACCCAGCAATAACATCTTTTGGTTTGATGTTCTTGATAACTGGTGACACAATTACACTAATTTATACAACGTTGAGGGGTTTAATTGTTACTTTACACTCGTTTACCTTTACTTTAAAACTAAGGCGGCTATCACCAAAGGTGATTACTCAGAAATAAATGTCAAGCTGCCTAATGACTTATTATTTTTTTTATTTCCTACAATATTTTCCCTTTACACAGCCAAGCCCAGGACCCAGTAAAGTCAATAGCAAAAACACCCGCTGACAGCAAAGGGGGATGTAGTTTGTAAAACTTTATGCACAGTGTCATCAAGATTATTTTCCTTGGACCACCATATGCCAAACCGTAGCACTAAAGGAAAATAAATCTTGCTATTGCTTAGAAAAGTGATCTCCCTCTTGAAAGAGCAGTGATAAATTATGTAGTACCCCCCTCCCAAAGCACCCCTACCTGAGCTCCGAGGTTTGAAACATCTGTCTACGCCTGCACCGCTTTTGGTTTGTACCAGCCCTGCTGTCACTTGCTGGTGACCATCGGCAGAAGCCACGGGGCGAGGAGGGATCCTGCGTCTGCGCGCAATGATTAATGTCATTGTTCCACTATGGATTGCCATTAGAACTGTTTTTGACTTCTCCTGGGGCTGGAACACTACTTTCATCTCCTAGTTTTTTCTCCTTTTTATTGTTTGCATTTATCTTTTTTTTTTTCTTCCATGTTGCATCCACTTATATCTTTTTAATTATCTTTTAAACAGAGATTAGAGTCTCCTCCTTTCCTCAAAACTAATTCAGCTGCAAGCTGTTGCGCCACAAGTCAGCCAAACCACAGGCTTAACCTAAGGAGTCCGCTGCAGCACTTACCTGCCCTGTCACCTGTGTCCCCCTCTGCCCCCAGTGAAAACAAGCTCCTGGCTTCAGCCGGGAGCCGGTGTGCAGCGGTCGGTCCCCGGGCCGGCTCCGGTGGCAGCAGGTGCCCTCCCCGTGTGCTGGGCTGCACCGGCAGCTGCCCGAGCCCCCCCGCCCCCCCCCCCAAACCCCCCCCCCCCTTTGGCCCCCCAGCCATAAATGTTTTGACGCGAGAGGGTGAAACACATAAAAAGAGATCCTCTGGATCCTTTCAGTATTAAAGCCTCAAAACTGCTGCTGCAAAGAATTCGCTGAACTTTTATCGCAGCAAATCCCAGTGAAATCCCTGGCCCCAGGCAGGAGGAAGAAAAGACTAAGGCAGCACACTGGAAAACAAAGCAGAGACTTGTTTTATCACATCCCTCCCATAACACACGTGGCAGCACCACGTTAGTGCTCCATCCAGCACTAACCTGTTGAAAACCTGTAGGGACCAAAATAATTACGCACCAGAAAATATGGGGGCAGGAAAGGGATGAATGCATTCAGACTGTGCAAATTCTTCAAAACTACGTCTTTTTTGTACAGCGCCTTTGGGATGGAGGCAGGTGTAGTCCCC
>NW_008794173.1:1805753-1827153 GCF_000699145.1 Aptenodytes forsteri | reverse complement strand
CCCAGAGAACACCCCCCCCCCCCCCCCCCGAAAACTGGTATACAGTGTATCAGACTGGATTTTTTTTAATAGTAATACAAAATGCCTGGAACAAATTGATTTTGCTGCTCCTGCATTTATTATGCAGGAAGAGTTGTCCCTAATTAGATAATATTAGATTTCTTGGCTCACACAAAGCAGTTCAGAAATAAGGCTCTCGGTATTGACGGGACAGACCATACAAGGAAACCGAGCAGGGTTTAATAATGCAGAAAAATATTAAAAGGAGAAAGGTTTTAATTCTTAATAAGTAGATCCATGGGTTTCATTAACCAGCATTCAAGATTTTTTTTTAGGGTCACTTTTATTAGCTAATTAATTAAAGCCTGACCAGTAAGATAGATTAATCTAATGGAATCGCATCTTGTATTAAGAGCAATACTAATTAATCACCAAACTGAAACATGCCTCACTCGCTGAAGAGAAATCTTTCCGGTGTTAAGCTAGAGAGACCACTGAAAAAGAAAGGGAAAAGATGGGCTGAGCACATTTTTCTCCCCCAAAACGTGGTTTGGGGGGAGCTGGGAGGAGAAAGCAAAGCTACGGCCCTGCCAGCGAGCGGGACGTGTGACGTGGGCTGCGACATGCGTGTGACATCACGCCCCTGCCATCGCACAAAGGTCTAGCATCACCCGCAGCGGATGAACACAGCCAGCCCAGCTGACAAAACCCAAACTTCAGGGTTTTACTGTTTTGGAGTCTCCAGGGCTTTTGTCGTCGGCAAAGAAGACAAACCTGCACACACAGACAAGGGGGGGGATGGCTCCCGCGGAGCGCCGTCACACCTCGTCCAATCCCCCTCTGCGTCCCAACAGATCAGCCCTACAAAAGCCATTTGCTTGTTTTGCTAAGAGGCAGGCAATCAAAATATAAATATGCATTCAGTTCGGGATCATCAGGATCACATTACAGCACAAGTCACCCATGAAATTGCTACTGTATATTTTTAGGCCCAGTGCATGCTAACAGGCAAGGCCTGTGTGTTCTTCTTTACCATCGTACTGATTACTAAATCGCTTCCTTGGTTCAAAAGGTTCTGGGGCTCATTTGTGTTCTGTCAGTAGCGAAACAAACTCAGGTGCAGTAATCCTCCAAACCTAATAATCGTGCGTCAACAGAAGTGAAAGGCTACATTTTTCACATTATGAGTAATACATTTTTAATGGCGCTTTCATTTCTGAAATTTTAAATGTATCATCTTAAACCCCTTTCCAGGGTCCCATCCTTGCTCTGCCCCTGTGTGTTATGTCTCAGGGCAAACGCACTCCCAGGATGAAGGCAGCCACGGGTAAACCAAGACCGCACTGAAACACAGGCGACCCTGTATTTTTTTTAAATCACCGTAATCTCCATTCACACACGAACTGCCTGAACTTCAACGGAGCTCAAAATTAACATCAGACCTCCTTTCTTTCTCCTCGTCGCCCATTTTCAGCCAGCACCAGATGCTGAGATTTCAGGATGTTTTAAGACGAGAGCCATTTCAGGAGCTGAGGAGTCATTAACCTTATCAAAGCATCCCCCGTTAGGAGCTGCTTTACAGCAGCTGCAGAGCCACAACACCCATTATGCCGACGTTTGCAATTAAAGCGGGTTTTGAAGGATTCAGACCGCTGCCATCCTGCTGCAGTGCCTGGGGCTGCCCCGATGTCCGAGGAGACCATCAGGCTCAGATCCGATCCCTCCTGTACAGCCAGCACCACCCACTGCAGCCTCCCTGGTCACCGTGAAGATCCCAGGCTGGTCGAGGCTGGAGGCGCCTCTGGGGGTCGCCTGGTCCAACCCCCTGCTCAAGCAGGTCCACCCAGAGCTGGTTGCCCAGGACCGTGCCCAGATGCTTCTGAGCATCCCCACGAATGGAGACTCCGCAGCCTTTCTGGGCAACCTGCACTAGTGCTCAAAGAGGAGGAGGAAGGTGCCAAGCACCCGTGCAAAGAACCGACCTAACTCATACCACTGATTTGCACTGGGAAGCACGGCCCCACGGGACCTCCCAGCTGCTCACACTGGATTTTACATCTTCATTTGCAATATCCTCCAGGAGCACGAGACGAGGAAAAGGGTCATGCGCTCACAGGAATTTTCTAACGAACAGGCATTTGTCACATCGACGGGTTGAGCACGAACAGAGCGTTTCCAGCCCCCAGTCTGCCGGTGTTTGATCAAGGTGCCCCGTGTCCTGCTCCCACCGGGTGACCACAGGTACGAAGGGTTGTACCGATCAGGTATTATTCAAGGTTTCTTCTAGTTGAAGACTGGGACGCTGCTATTGTTTGAGCTTCACGTGGGTTTGGCAGCTGCCGAGATCTGAGGAGAGGTTTTGCGAAGGCTGCCCTTCCAGCTCCCCCGCAGACAAAGATGATGAAGCTGAAAGCCAAGCTGTAATAGAAGCAGCAGGGAGAACCTTCCACCAACTCCAAGGCACAATTGCGTCTGTGCCATAATTCAACTATTTTCAGGAATTTCACCCATTTTAAATGAAAAGCATCGATTCCAGTATCCTTACGGAGCTTTTCTCTGAGTGTTTTGCAGGTCGGTGCCCAGCGGCTCTGGCTGGTGGCTGCAGCAAGCAGTGATCAGCGCGTTGCTCCCACACAGCCTGAGAAACGTCCGGAGCTTCCCCGGCTGAGCCGCGGGGTACAGGGCACTGCCTCATGCCCCGCTCCGCAGGTGGCAATACCAAAGCCTCTCATTTCCAGCATGCCCCATCCCGCCAGCCAGCATCTCCATCTCTCACTATCTGGGAGAGCAGCCGCCCAACGCCAGTGACCCGGCAAGCATAGAACTGCCGTCAAAGTGTCGCTGGCTTATTACTGCAGCTTTGCATAGTATCATGCAACCCGCTCTGCCCTGGCAGGCAGCAAAGGACTTCAGCCTGTCAGTCTCCAATCACTGTGCAATCAGGTGCAAAATGCACTGGCTGAGGCTTATATAGTGGGGAAAAAAAGAGAGGAAAAGAAAGAAAAAAAAAAAAAGAAAAAGGCTGGGAAAAAAACCAATCCCAACTCTGTTGGATCTGATTTTTCTTTCACTGAATTATGGATTAATTATTCTTACTACACTCTGCAAAGTACCATACTGCTTAATGACAGCACATTAAAATGGCAAAAAGCCTGTTGATGTGCATAAAATGCAGATCCAGGCTCTGCTGTGTTGTATCAGTGCTGCACTCAGCAGCGGGTATGGAAGCGAAAGGAAAGGAGGAGTAATCATTTGCAAAAAAAAAAAAATCTGTAGCTACCGCATAATTTGTTTTTTCATTAAGCAGCATCCGAGAGCAAGGGGATATTTGTTCTATTAAAAATGCTTATTTAAAAACTCCTTTTAGAGTTAATTTTTCCTCCTGAAGGCTGCTTTAAAAATCAATCTCCTCTGTAAAAGAGGAGGAAAAAGCAGTATTTTTTTCTAAACAGAGTTTTGTATTTCATCTGAAGTTAACGAAACACAGCTCCTTGACAAAACCATATCATGCCAGATTGCTAGCACTACCGTTACATGATGAAGATAACTGATTCATGGTAATTTTCAAGAGCTATTAATGTTAAGAATTACTTATTCCACCAAATGAACATTATAAAAAATTAATAGTAGCCAGACTGCCGTTACTGCGAAAGCCTCTGGGCCTTACAGGGCAAGTAATTTCAATTATTCAAAAATATTAATACTTTTTTTTTTTTTTCTTCATTTTTCTAATCTGTTTCAAAAATATTAATACTTTTTTTTTTTTTCATTTTTCTAATCTGGTTTTTCACGTTTTTAGAGCACCGGCCTCGAGTGTGCAAATGCCGCTGTATTTTGTGATCTGCCTCTAAAGATGTGCAACAATGTCCTCCAAGGAGAGGTTTGCCAAGGGAGCCGTCAGTATGATCTCTGCTCTCCCCCCCCAAGGGCAGGGGAGGTCGCTGGGGCGCTCCCAGCCACACTAATTGCTCCTCGTGGGGACTGGAATACGGTGCCGAGCCGCAGCACACTCAGAAAGCTTCTTTACACGTATTTTTCATTTGAAGCGGACGGTGAAATCATTTGAATTTAAGTATCCGCTTGATGAATGCTTACACTGAGGTTGCAGCAGAGGCAGAGACTTCAGACCGATTTACGCTGCAAGACCGGGCTGAGCCGCACGGAGCTGCCTCTCCGGGCGGAGAGAGAGATGGACAAGGAGCGGGTAAGGTCTAAAGTTCCTCCAGCTCCTTCCCCAACCCGGTAAAATCCACACCTGATCAAAAAGCACGGACCGTGGCTGGTCCCAGCTCTCCCAGTTCACCCAGCCACCGCGGCAGCTCCTACCCCCGGTCCGTCGCCCAGCGCCATCGGTAGCGTTCCTGCCTGCGACTTATGCAGCTCGCAGGAGGTCGGTGCCTCTTCACCGGTTATGGGCTGGGACATACAGGTACCTTTTTCACCCTTATTAGCACTACCTAAATAAAAAATGGCTTTACAGAACTTCACAGAGTTACTATTTTAAGAATCAAACCTGCACTCTCCTCCTGGAAAACAGGAGCAACCAACTCTCGTTCCTGCAACGCCAAGCTGTGCTAATGAGGCTACAGCAGCTCTCCCAAGCTGTCATCTTCTACAGCCATGCAAAATTTAAGGCAACAGAAATTGCATTGTCTTTGGGGGGGAAGAAAAAAAAAAAAAGATGCTTTTCAATATAATCTTTGCAATCAAACGGCCTTCTCATCAGTATAAGTTAAGTGGGGGACAAATAAGGCAGCTTTCTGCGAACACTTGCTGATCTCTCTTAGGTGAATAAACGATAGGAGTGGTGATCAGTGAAACAAAATTTCTCTCTAAAAGAAGCAAGGACAAAGGTAAACGTCTCTAGGAACTAGAAGAGGTGATTTTTCCACACCCGCGGGGAGAAGCACAGCAAGGGAGCGGAGCGGCTGGGATGGGCTGCTGGCAGCTCAACGCATCTTTGCCTTTCACACTCATCTTTCCTTAACACTTTGCAGCTCCCCCCAGAGGAGAAGCGGTGCTCCACAAAGCTGTGAAACTACATTTTCCGACACTCCACCTTCAAGATATTACTGTTGTCTTGCTGCTATACAACATGCAGAAAACCTTCAAACAGTGGCACAAGAGTGGTCTCTGGTGGAAGCAGATCAGATCTACAGCATTGCCACCAAATGCACAGGAACCCAAGCCAAAGACCTTTGTCCGCAGCTACCAGAAGTCACTTCTTTTTAGCCTATGTAATACTAAGTTAGCCTGATACACTACACCCTAAAAAAAACCGAGTTCTCACACATGCTTTTGGACTTTAGATCTTCTATCACATACGGTCTTACCGTACTCAAATCTGCCAGAAAACCAAGAATGGGAAGAGTGGCTTTTCTGAGGTATTTTCTTAAATGTGGACTTAAGAGAAACTGCAAATCAAAACACTCAGTCCCCCTTCAGAGCTGTAACACATTGACCAACCATCTGACAGCAGATAACAACGCAAGACAAAAATAAGGAAAGACAGAAAATAGTAGCTCAGGGCAGCGACACCACTAGTAAATGTGCAACCACAGTGAAAACATTAGAGCTCTGGTTCTTTCCCCAAAATCAGGATTTCAGCCCACTTACGCTTACTTCAGAATTGAGACTTCGAAGTCTGAATCCAGCAAAATAGCATCAGATGGGCAAAAATCTCATCCTCCAAAAATTCAGAGGAACTTTAAAAACATTACAAAACTCCAATCGCTCACGTTCAGTAGACATTTCCTTGTAACTTGGAGTTCGATCAAGACAGACAACAGAAAGTGCCCTGTCAGCTTCAACGGCCTTTGAATCAGGACTACAAAACAGCAAACAACAGAAGAGATAATGTAAATCAAAGAGAAAACAAATCCAGGAGAGAAAAAAAAAAAAAAATATATCAAAGTGATGGTCAGATAGCTTGTTTCCACAACCCTGTTTTTAAACACAGCATGAGCTATTTCCCAGGGTACAGTTATCCATAGACTGGAAAGAGCCCAGCAAGGTTCTCGGTGCAGAATTCCCACCTGCACTAGGTTCTTCACGGACCAACTTGGAGAAAGCGGTATTAGGGACCACCAGCAAGTAGGTCGGTACTTACTTGGGCTCAGCTACCTGCTCACGAGGCCAACACCTCGATGACACCACACTTCATTTCTTCATTCCACGTCAAATCACTGCTTTCAGCGCAGGCTGCCCCTTGAATCATTATGCAGGGAAAGGGAAAGGGAGGTGGAAGAAAGAAGCTTTTTGTTTTGGAGGTGGGGTGGTTTTTTTATTTTCCTGCAGTAAGCAGCCATCCCGTGTTCTAATTAGATGAAAATCCAGCATACATAAGAAGGCATCTCATGTCTAGTAACCACGGCAGATGAAGCTGGCAAGAAAGCCCTCACCAGAGAGTAATCCCTTCTCCAAACCATTAACTTATTTTTGTGTGCTATTGCAAAGATATAGTTGAGAAGTCTCATTTCCCCCAGGGAAAATAAAAGCTATTTCTTGCACATCTCAATTATACGTTCTTGAGCTAACCAGGTCTAAGGCAAAGACAGAGCCGAGTTACCCTTGGAGACAAAGAACTGTTAAGTTCTGGCTGAGGCAGTCTTTTCCTTCCTCCCCAAAATACCCAGCAGTATGCCCAACCTCCAAGAAAGCAGAGCAACGTGGTATTTGCTGTAATAGACAGCAACGCTCTTAGCGGCATCAGTTCATGACTAAGGCTGGCTCACAAAAAAAGTGAATGCCCAGCCTACCCTCTTTGGGGCACACAATCAGAGACTTGCATTCTCCACACACAACAAGACTGCCACAGGCACCTGCAGCAGAACTAGAGAACTGACCGGGGACTTTCGGTACTGAAGTCAGAGGTCTTGAGCTCTTCAGATGGGCCAAGTCACGGAGAACTTGAATGACAGCCACAAATCTGCTCGAACACAGACTTCAGATATGTTTTCCTTTACTCACCCCTACTCCCCGGTCACCCTCAACTGCTGAAGTTTTCCTGCCTGGAGAATGGCAAAGATCAGGTATACACAGCTCAAATTCATCTTTTCCCTGCGTTTGGGAGATCACCTGCAAGCTTCATGATGGCCTTACAAGAACCACACTATAAGAAAAACACACATAAAAGCGGTCAAATACACCATTTTTAATGCAGATTTGTAAAATTTAAGCTCAGTTTTGAAAGTTTAGGACATTTCATGAAAGAGCATTTGGTCCTCTTAAAAATTTCCCACCCCCAATTAAATACTTTATGGAAAAAAAAAAAAACAATTAAGCATACATTGTATTTTTAATTAGGAAAAATTTATATTGCACATTATACCAAGAAATACAAAAGTCTGTTTCAGCAAGTTATTCCAGCAGTGTTATCAATTTCATTTTGATATCATTGACTTTTACACAAGTTTTAATTTTAGTGCATAACGTGCCCTGTCATTACAGAGTAAAAATGTATCAAAGCATTTTTAAAACAAAGAGGAAGAAAAATTGGCTCCTTAAAGAATACAAAACCTTTTACCACATAGTCAGCACCAGTCTCCTTGTAGACAAAAGCCATTCCTATGGGAAGATGACTGTCAGATCACCTTGGCAACACAAGTTTCAATGCAGTTTCCAACGAGAAGCTGACCATATACTATTTGGCACTGTAACTACCGGTCCAAGTCACTCAGGGCTGAAAGGCTGCAATACCTGCCCATACCGCTCCCATTCTACAGCCACCTCTCGCTCTCTTTCTGGCAATACACAAGAGGGAAAAGCACAGTGGCAGAACAGTTGTGCAACTTCATTATAGTCGTGCAATTCTCTGAGGAAAACTCTGAAACAGATTTCTGCGCGTAACACTTGGCTGGAACCCCTAGCAGGGTTCAGGTGCTTCAGAAGGCACGAAACACTGAGAGGCAATTGCAAGGTATATAACGCACGTTCGGAGAGCTAAACTGCCAGGCAGGGAAAAATCACTACCAGAAGCAGGCACCGACACGCCCAGGGCAATGTCCGTCCTGGCATCTGCTGCGCCATGATTTTAAATGGCCAGTTGTGGAATGCTGCGTTCGGCTTCCACGCTGCCAAGCGCTCCTCCTCTCAGAGCTACAATCAGAAGATCTGGCCCGGTAGCAGCGTTTCAGAAAGTCCGGACATTTTTCCTTTCTGCCTCCCTCGGTCGGCAGAAAGCACTCCCTTTACGCATCCTCCTGCGCTTCTTTACATGTTTACAAACTGAAGCATACCGGCATGCCCAGGCAACGTTTACTGGTTAAGAAGCTATACCTTGAACCTCTCCCAGTACCTCTTTGGATCGTAACACTTGGATCAATTTATGTTTTGCTTTGAAATAGGCAACTAAGACATTCCAGTAATAGGTTTGCAAAGCCAATTCTACAGGGGTTGGAATTGCCAGCTGCCTCAAATATCAAGGCAACCGATTCTATTGCAGTGTTTTGGAAAATCTTAACATACTTCCCTCTCTCCTCTCCAACCCTCCCCCCCCTTAAAACACACACAGTAAGACTAAGAAGACAGGATTTTTTTTTTTTTTTTTGCCTGAATACAAGATCCAACTATCATGGAATAGAAGATTCTACAACAAAGTCCCTGAGATGCATCTGTATACTAAAAGATTCAAACAATAACCTCTTCAGCACTAACTTCATATTTATTAGAAATGTTTTGAGTTGCAACACATGGTTTATGAAAACCGATGTTGTTATAAGAAGGTGAAAATACAGCAGATCAAGTTTGCCCTTATATTTAAGCCTTAATTTAAAAATAATTAACCCAACAGTAACATTCAACTACTTCAACTGTAGTCAAAAGTAAAAAGCATGTAAGAAATGGGGAGCCATTGGGGGAAAAAAAAAACCCACAACAAACTCTTAGAGTAAGTGGTTTTGGCCTCAGTTTGTTTTCATCCCTCAACAGCCCTGCCTGAATTTAACTGCTTTCTTCCTGAAAGTTCATAGACAGTTATTCCTCAAACATATCTGAGCTGTATTTCAAGATGGTGGGATGAAGCAACAGCGTTTTTTCACCATCCCTCACTGGAACCAAAAGGCACAACTTACAGGTACAGTTCAGCACTACAGTCAGCATCACTAGCTGCCGCAGCCGTGGCCCTGTTACGACGGCATGTACCAAACTGTCGTGTGGCAGAGGGAAGTTAGCACGCTGCCGGCTCAGACCTCTTACGAACGCCATTCCCAGGGCGAGGCAGCGGCAGCCCCGTCACTAACTAAACCGACACCGAGAATACATCCAGCCCACAAGTACTCTCTGGGGTGGGCACAGCAGTTGATATTCTTCCAGTATCTTTAAGAAAAAAAGAAGTCATCTCATAGGTAAGTTACTTTTTAAGTTACTTTGGGATCCGCTGTATTTTGCAGCCAGCTAATCAGAAATACTTTATCCACCTTCCCAAGCAAGCTCAGTTTTTCCTACTAGTGAAGAAAACTTAAGGCACTAACATATTAATGCTGTCAGGAATGTGAAATAGTTTGTTCTTCATGTATTGTTATACCAGTTCTTAGCAGCATCTCTCCTAAAAAGGCACTAGATACATGGCAAACAACAAAACTTTTGGAACTTCTGCTCAGCTAAGCTAAAGTTAGCTGCTTGACAGCTGAGTGGCTTTGCAATTTCCCCTTCCCTCCCACCCATTCCCTTACAAAAAAAGGCACCTGATTTGTTTTATTACTGGTTTCTGTAGCCACAGGCTCTTGTGACTGTGCAGTTCTATACAACTGTGTATATGAGGGTATCATGACTATACTGATAGCTTCTTATATGATCAGGAGTTATCTTTTCAAGATACTATTCTCGATACAGCGTTTTTGTTTCAGCAAAACCCATTACCAGTGGGTTCCTACCTGAGTAGTACTTAAGGTTGTGTATTGCTAGTCAGAATAATTCAATGATTAAACTTGGTGTAAGAAATTGCACTTTCCCATTCCTTCCCCAATCCCAAGATCATTTCAAATTAAATACTAGACCCTTTTCTAAAGGGACATTTGTAATACAGCTACAAAGAGGTAGCTAAGTGGCACACGCCAATTTTCTTTTCTTTTTCTTTTTTTTTTTTTTTTCTTTAAGTATATTCAGCCTTCATTTGCAACAACATTTTTCATAGGAAGTCTTAAAACAAGAAATCTCTATTCAGGTGGCACACGGAGTTACCGCAGTTCAGAAGACAGAACTCGTAAGAGAACTTGGATCTCCCTTCATCTCCGTAATTGAAAACTAACAAGCACGGGTATACCCAAGTGACTCAGCGTATGCAGGTGCGTAGCTGAAGAGGAGAGGAATGTCTACAGCCAAATCCCATGCTCCTCCTGACATATGATAAAAGTTACTCTGAAGAACCATTCAGATCAAGCCCACCATTTGATCAATCTGTCTCATGTAGTTACTCTTCAATGGCAGTAAGTATCTCCTCTCGTCAGGAACCCTGTTACACTGTTAACAAAATGAGAATATTTTTAAGAACTCAAATACAAAAACAGGCAATCCCACACCCTCTGTAATCTAGCAGGCGTTTCAGCATCAGCAACCACAGATTTCCTCCCAGTACAGAAAATTGTACCCAATAGCACTTTTGGTCCCGACTCTCCTTCGCTCTTTGCAAACTTACAGCACAAACCACATAAATGAACAGCAAGTGTTTCCTTAGTGCAGGCTGCAAGCTTCCAAATACACGCCAAACTACTGCAGCTTGTTATTCAACTGAGACTTCCTTCACTATGACAACTGTGAATGTTTTTTAAAATAATGCTCTTTTTCTGCAGGACTGGGGGGAGGAGGAAAGAAACCACGCTAGAACCTACTAGCAGAGATTTTTTTTTTTTTCTAAATTGTTCTGTATTAAAAACATATCTATTTTGGTTGGTGATAGGCACTGGATCCATAGCTCTGTACTCAGTTGATGCCTAGCTAAGAAAGGTCACCTTTACATGTCTCAAAACCATTCTGAGGAAAAAAAGCCCTGTTTAAATGACGCTCTGCTTTTCTCTTTCCCCATCACAGCAACACTGGAAGATTTTAAGGGCAAAGAAAAGGGGAAGGGAAAAATAACTGGAAATAAATTAACAAACTAATTGCTGCAAAATACTTAAAAGGGGACAGGTTTCACCCTCAACATAACAACTCTCACATTATCCTAATCCATTCATTCCACTACTGAAAGTGTTTTTCACAAGGGAGCTTCTCAGATATTTGACACTCATAAAGGAAACACTGCAGAGCCCTAAAGTAACACTTCCAAACGGCTCTTTTTCTACTGCCTAACCCAGTTCAGCATACATCCCTTCTCCAGCAGCACAGCCAGGAACGCTCTGTGTATTCCTTACATTAGAACTGAAGTTGACTGCCTTTAATTCGTTAGGTTTAATTTTATCTGCGCTGTCCTCTTCTCCAGGGAGGATGTCTTGCCACAGTGAGTTACGGAAACGTTCATCCACAGACACAACATGTCCCTCAGTAGTAAACATATACTTATTTCCAGATTTATGCAGTGGATTCTCTTCATCAAACAACTAAACGAGATGAGAGAGACAGCTATAGTATGGGTGCAACATTCTTCATGTCCCATCAACAATAAGTTAAAACGCACGCACTCACGCATTTGAAGGATCACACAAAAAGCATACCTTTTAGTGCTAAATGGGTAACTACTCTTAGAGCAAATGGAAATAAATAGTTTTAATGCAAGGGATTTATTTTATCAGTTAAAAGAGGAGAGCAAAAGAAAAACTTCGCACACAACTTAAACTGCCCTTATTTTTCTAAGCTGCACTATGCAGGCATTTCCAGGCTGGCATCCACTGTTCCCATTCAGTCACACATTTATTTGGTTTTCTACACTAAAGGAGATTGAGAACAGTAGCTTAAGCAGTGTTGGCTCAAATGTTTTCTCCTGTGACTGCCAAAGCCTGATGGGGAGAAATCGGAGGCTGCTGTGAGGCAGGCAAAATGGCTACAAGCAGTAATTTAGCTCAGAGCTGAGCAGCAGCTTCCTTCAGTCTTGCTTCCTCTCCTTTCCAGCTCCCCTGCAAAAGAGCTGCCAGCTCTCCAGCCAGCAGCTGCCCAAACCTCCAAGATTAGGGCAGGGGCAAAGAAAGAAGAGCAGCGCATTCTCTGATACACTCTGATACCTAAACCCCTCTCTTCCCCAGGGCGCAGCACAGGTTCTAATTAACAATGTCCTGCCTCCTCGCTGTGCCATGTCTGTGCACAGCGCATGCAAGAGAGTATCTTTGAAATGAAGAACATATACGTACCAGGTACAAATATTTACATGTTTCACTGAGAAAAAAGCTCTCCATTCTATCTTCCTTTGTCTTCTCTACAACGTGGTGTAATGTGGCATAGCCACACCTGCAAGATTTAAGATTAGTTTGGGTTTAGCTCCCACGCATTCTGATCTCGAAGCACTCCCTAGATATTCCTTAACTTCAGACCATTCCAACTGTCACTAGGGGTGAAGTTAAAAATGAAACAAGTCTCTCTTACAAGTAAGCACCGATTATTGGTCTCTGGTATTCTGATGAGACTGTAATCGTTGACCCTGTGGTTCACCTATTCCATCGTGCAGATTTGTTAAGAGTTTCTCAAAGAAGCAAGATACTCCCAAGGCACCCCGCACAAAACAGGCGATTTCCCCATAACGAGCACATGAGAAACCCAGGTCTGGAAGCCTGGTCTCATGCAAAGGTTTCTTCCCAAGCTACCTACTCTTCCCTCCCACCAACACTTAACAAATGACGAAGCTGCAAGCTGTCACACAGTGCACTCGTAATTCTTTCAGCCAAGCCCCTACACAGCATCTAAATCCCACTTAACCGCAGAATGGCGCAGTTTTATACTGTCCTATGCTTAGTACAGACTCATCTACAAAATCAGTAAATGCCAATAGTTGAATAAAAATTCACTATCTTCCCTCTGAGTCTTGCAAAAAGTTCAGATACTCAGTATTACAGTCAGGATTCACTGTTACTGTCTTGAGACGAAAGCTGATATGCAACAGCATCTATCTTAGAGGACATCCCTCCAGTTTAGTTAAACGCCACGGGCCCATGAGGTTAGAAATATTTTTGCAGAATCCATAGAAAAAAAAAAACCCACACCTACTAATTTTACCAGTTTTTAGCAACTGATCATCAACAATGCATTTTGAAAGGCAGTTATAACATTCTGAAGGCATAAAGTTGTCACTGGACTATAATTTCATTTTCAGATGAAAAAGAAATAATTGCTCAATAAATAAATCATCACTTGTGGCTTTCATGGAGGGTTGGGTTTTCTGGTTTACCTACATTTGGCAGATGGGATTCTATATATTTACATAATAAAATATACGTATATAGCTGTGAGAGAAGACAAAGAACATTGAAGACTGACTTTGCTTTTGTATATTTTTCCAAACTCTGCAGAATATCCATTCCCACATGAAGGTAAAATGGGTTCTTTGTGGCCTAAATAAGGAAGACAGACAAGAGTTAGAGTCAGCAATTTCAAAATCTTGTAAAAATAACACAACAAAGGCCTAGCAGTATCAGATTCTCGTGTATTACAGTAAACTTCTCTTTATAGGAACACGACTTAGATTACTCTGTGCAAGCTTCTCACATTTGCTTTAGTGCAAATCCTAATAAAACCTGTACTAAATTCAAACTCTGATAGCTTTCTTGAAGCCAGGAAGTTATTCTACTGTACCTTCTGCCAGCTGCAGACAATATAGCAAGGAAAGCTATTACATTTACTTCAGCAATTTCTATTAAGAAGTCACAGGTCTCTACCTTGTAAAAATCTGCCAGCTATTTTTTGAAAATGTTTAGTCTCATTTTTGTCTGTCTTATGAAAAAGGCTATTTTTTTTTTTAAGCAAACAACATAGCAACTACACTGCGTAACAATCTAGTGCCTAAACAGAGACCTCCGTCTAAGAACAGGCAGATCCAGAGGCACCAGGTTTTAGCAGGCCAGAGGCTAGGGGAAGAAAAAGTGACTTTCTGATAGAAGCTATTTTTGCCGAAATATGAGCTGTAAGCTCAGAAAAGTCAAGTACCTGATAGAGAAGGTATGTGGATTCCACTAACTCTGGCCTCAGGGGATAAAAGGGAACATCCGGTGCTTGCAATTGCCAGTTGTATCTTTCTGGGAGAGCTCCGTATCGTTTCCATATGGCATAATAAAAAGCATGGAGACAAATAGCATCTTCCACGTCTCCTATCAACACCTAGGCATAACAACAGCCGTAAACACGCACGCTTAATACCGCAAGCCAGCAAATTGCTTTCCGCTCCACGTAAGAACATGCCATATAATAAAACACACCCCTCATAAGGAGAGACAAAAAAAACCCCACCCCCACCCCCAAAAAAAGCGAATGTATTAATTCCTTCGCACGAAAAGCTTTAGCGGAGCTCAGCCTCACAGCATGGTATACAAATACTGAGGTTACACGAGAAAAGTTAAAAGTATCTCAAATCTAGTAGGCCAGGCCTTCCAATACTGTTATGCCGATGCAGAAGCTGAACCGCCCTAAGACTCTCTTACCAGAGCAGCCAGATGTAAACCCACAGGTTGAACCTCATCTCAGAAGAGATGCTTAGACTCGTTCACAGCCTAGGATTAGAATGAGCCTTTCTCTACACCCCTTTACTGTGTCATTTTGTCTTTAACAGAATGAAAGCTTACCTGTAGTCCAGGAAAAAAGGCTTGCAAAGAGTCAATCCACGTGTTCATCAGCTGTCCTGTGAACATGTTTACGTTAACGTACAGAGGAGGGTCACCTTCACCTTCATTGCAAGCTTCTCGACTGCCAAGTAACAATAAGCATGTGTAAATATTCACTATTTTAGAAGAACGCAATGCACGTTTCATTTCACAGCACTGCCACCAGCAAAGAGAATGAGCCACAGATTTGTCGTGCTAGGCTCAAAGCCGCTTTGAAAAGAACCAAAACGCCAGTCATGCTCTCAGAAAAATTAATTCATAAAGGTATGTACACCATATCCTAAAGTTATGCCAGCAGAATCTCTACCAAAAAGTCACGCTAGGTAAGATCAGGCCTTAAGAAGTACTAAACCAGCCAATTTAATACATTTCCCTCGCAGTTTTACAGCCTTCTCTCAGCCTAACGTTTACTAACTTGGACGGTAACCAGTTTAGCTTCTTTGCACCAATAATGCTATACAGATCAGTTGACTAAGGAGTGAAGGGAACGTTAAAATTTATTTCCACGGTCATTACCACGGAAATAAGATTTTGTTTTTTAAAGAAAAAAGAGAACACAGATTTTCTAGAGCATGACACAAAACACTATACAATCTCTTATATCTTGCTGGAGTACTCATTGCTTAAGGAATCGATACTCATATGAAACAACATACCCTCTTCTTAAGTGGTTCTGAATGTTCCGATAAGCATCATTGAACATATCCAAGTCTTCCTTTTCTCCAAAGAGGATGTAAGACTTCAGAAGGTATTCATAGAATGAATCCGACCCTGCTCCCAATCCACTTTGCTTTCCGACCCAATGACCAGTTTGAATATTCACAACATTTCCTTTCAGAACAGACAAAAAGTTTAGACTAAAACTGCCAAGTACATCAGAGAAAAATAATCAAGAACCAGAACTTAGAAATATTACGTCTTCGAAAAGTCTTAAGGAGGAATGATCAAAGATCACTATCAAAATAAAGTGTTACAGTGCATTCATCCAAGGAACTAGCACACACATGCAGTTGTTTTAAGTACTTTTAGTCATCTGCCAATCTAAACTATATTAACGGGGATACAAATGCAAGAACTTCAGTCTCATTTCCCAGTTACATGAAAAATCTGTCCTTGGAAACCTGTGCCCTAAGAAGTAATACAGATGCTCCATTTTTCTTACGAAATTACAAAGTGCCATTTGGTCAACACGAACCATGAGTACGCAAGGAGAGCATGACTTAACAGCTACAGAGGAAGCAGATCAACAGAGTTTACGATACATGAAAGAAACCTGTGGCATGATGGCATTCTGCTACAGGAGACTGAGGTAGGTTGAAACATGGAGCCAGTCAATATAGCATCACCTCAGAGGAGATTACCTAGCAGTCCGGTGTTATTGCTCCTGAGACTCCAGAGTGCTTTGACAGCCCTCCTGGCCACCCATTCAAACGTGGAATCGCCAAGCAGCCTGCTAAGGATGCCAAACTCCACCAGCAAAGAACCGGCTCCTGCAGTACAAGTTTCATTATTGCTGTCTGGAGGTACCCCCTTCTTCAGATTGACCTGTGAAGCAGGCAGAGAGAGCGCTAACAGCAAGAAGGCAGGCTGCACCTCATACAGCTGTGCTCTCATCTGCAGTCTTATATTTATTATAAAGCCTTTTTATTAGTTTCTGCAATACGTAGCGTGCAATGTGTGTATAGTTAGAAAGCCAGCATATCGCTGCTTGGTCAAGAAGCTTTCCTGAAGAACTCCTGCAATTCATCTTCCAGCTTTATAACATCATGCTCAAGGTGGGCAACCCTTATTTTGCTACTCTTATACTTGTTAATCCTTCCAAATTTCAGTCCACTTCTCCACCATTTCTACTAAACATTCAGGTTCTTCCAAGGGTGATGCAAGTACTGCTTCCTCTCAGTTAGTACTCTTGAAATCAAGAGTTTCCTCAGGGAATGCTCCTCAACTTCCCCGCAGAACAAAATGCTGAAGGGAAGTTACACCACCCTTCAACCGCTTTACCAGACTCCGAACAGAAGTGAGAGTTCATGTTTCTACAGCCTGACAGGTCTGGAGGAAAAGCAGTGCTGCCGTCCCCAGAAATTAATAGTCAGGCAAGTGCTAATTAGTTTTACAGTTTAGAGTTGTTCCACTAGAACTGATATCCTTCTCCTTGCAAACTGCATCTGCTTAAAACAAGAGGACGCAGTATTCAAGAATACTGCAGTATTCTTGAGTACTCACTGAGCAGTATTCAAGAAAATTACAAATTCCAAGCCCAGTATGACAAATGGTTTAGATGAGTTTTATCTTATCACAATTATCTCAGTACCAAGTCACCAATAAAGTCACCTTCCTAGGCTGTTTGCCTTTACAGTATTTCTTGTTAACCTTCTTAATGACGGCATTGTTTGTTGCTGCGTGATATATAGGAAGAAAGCGTGGGGCAGGGCACGTTCCAGCCAAACAGCATGGAAACAGATGACTACTGACCCGTATGAACAATATATACAGAGTGAAAAAACAGCCTAAAGAAAACATTTACTAGACATAAGGAGCAACTTATATGTCGTCCATATCACCATAACTTAGCGCAGTTTTCCCCCCACGCCATTTTAATGTAACTTAGAGCAGGTTCAATACCCCAAGTGCACATATAAAGGCACACACAGGGTACAGAATTCGAGCTGTAGGACAGGTGAATTACTACTTTTAGATTATTTCCCCACTGTGTTGGTGTGCTCACTTACCCGAGGATATGGAATTCCAGTTTTGGTGTTCTCAAAGGCTGGAAGTAGTCTCACTGCTAGGTCATGAGCCATATGCAACAGCTCATTGTCATAATCCTTAATGGTCATATCACCAAAAGGCTGTTTGGTATCTGTAATTATTATGTGGGCAGAAAGCAGGCTTCCCAAAACCCTGTGGGAAAAGGAAAAGATCTTCAGTTTTTAAATCTGATCTGAACCTAGTTCTTCAGCTAAACCCTTACCAGTACCATGTTTAACAGAAGTATTACTCTGTGCACCTTACAGGCACTACAGAAAGAGATCTGCTTTTTCCCCACCAGTAGTGAAAACATCTGGAAGTCATGTTGCTTGTCAGCCACAGTAATCCCAAAATCCAGTTCTGCAAAATTTACCTAACCCAGTAGCTCCTTACAACATACCAAGTCTATTGATGAGTGAAGACCTCCTTGCCCCTGCAAATGGCAGCAAGGTTGTTACATAAACTCAGAAAAAAAGAAAGCCTAGCCAAGTTAAGCAGCAATTGAATAAACACTGTTTAAGACATTCAGGAAATGAAGCCATTTCAAATCAGACAGTATCTTAAACTCATCTCCAAGACAGACAGGCCTGTTTTTCATCTAAAACGAAAGCGAAAGCAAGCAGAAGGTCCATGGAAGAAAACCAAAACGCGGAAAACCTGTCAGCAGGGTTGTTTGCTGTGCACAGATCCGAGTCTCCACTGCAAGAGCGACAACAAAAAAGTAGCAGTCTGCAAGCCAAACACAGTTGAGACTACCGTTGTATCACTGCTTCAAGTCACATGTGACTCATTAAAATTGTTTTAATTATGAAAGGATGGAATATTTTCATAAAAGGTTAAAACACAACTTACTCAAGGAACAATTATGGAATAAAGCCTACCAAAGACATCCTTATCAATGATTTTACTTTGGTTCTCCCGTATATGCACACCAAGTCTTTAACCTTGTTACTGTTTTAAAGACAGGAACTTAAGAACGACATACCTGATTGTTGCCTCAAAAACTTGGACCGTTGAGTCTTTATCAAATGAAACCGTCTCGATCACCAGCTTCACTGCTTTCTGGAATTCTGAGGAGTTTCCCATTACCTTTTACATAAAAACAAAGCTATTTTGTCTAATTGTTGCTTCAGAAGAGGGTTGGGGAAAAGAACGGCAAGTTCACATTTTAGACCAACGGTCATATTAACTAGATACAGAACAGAGTACTTCAAGCTCCTGCTAAAAAGACTTTCCAGAAAGTTACCCATCCTACTGACATGTAAAAGTGCATTTTTTAAAAAGTATGTTAAAACAGGGAAATCCACAAAGATATAATTTTGTCTGTTTTACTAATCTATGCACTCATGTATTCTTCCACCCCAACATCAGCCTTCTGGGTGATCTCTTAGAGCAGGAGTCTAAAAACCTCTTAAGATGTAGCGCACTGAGTGTTTTAACTGCTTAAACTATCAGTTTAAGAGTTAAGTTTAGCTTAAAAGGTAACACAACTTGCAGAACAATGAAGTCTGATTTGACATTTATTTGACCAGCGGAGTCCAACCTTTCGGGCTTTTGACTCCACACTGCACGCCATGCCCAGGAGTTCCCTCACGCCAGTTTTCCATAGGCATACCTTAGCACTTGATTTCCACTATATCCAGAGACAGACGTAAATTCAGCCCCAGCTTCAGGGAAGCAGGAACGTGGACGGAAAACACAGGTTCCCGCTTGCATAAGTTCACGATAAGGCTGGGAGTACAGGGAACCTACCTAGCTCTTTAACCATCAAAGCACCATGTGCCAGCCAGCCTGCTCTTTCCATTACCCAGACCTAGTGGGAAAGCATTCACGTGCTTGATCTGAGCGGATGAAGAGCAAAATAGGCCTTCTCTGTGCAGAAGCTTCTGAAACACAGGAGAGTCTAGGAACCAGAAGTTTTGTATTCGAGGGAAAAAAAAGTTACGTACTGCCCCAAAAGGTATGGATAGGACACTGAGCCACTGCTGAACGAGGACAGGAAGGCAACTGTTTAGCCATCACACCATCAGCCACGCAGCACGGATCCCTAACTGCTGTTTCAGTTAAAACCAACGTTTTCCTCACTTCCTGCTTTCAGCCCTGTTCATCACTGCCGCGTTCGGTTACGCAGCTGAGACCTCCTCAGCACAGAGCTGCGATTCCCTGTTAGCAGCGGGAAGTACTTTACACAACCTGAAGCACGCATACAGTCCTTGCACACACCACCTTCTGCACAGGAGGAGAGAAACGCACCACAGATCCAGTGCGTCGGGGGGCCCTGACACTCCAGAAGGCCAAGAATCTGCCCTGGCTGCAAAAATGAGACTCTGAAACCTAAGGGGGTTTCTAAATACGCACAAGGAGTTCAAGGAAGAGGCTCTTCTCCATGATACCGTACTACTAACATAAAACTGAGTTGCTTCTCACGTTATCTTCAAATTTTAACAAACAGAAATGCATATGATAGACTATTTCAGCAGGCGAGAAGCAGCTTTACAGCTTTTCCCCTCCTTCCTTTCACCGCTCTTCATACAGACTTACGTGTCAGTCAGGCCGTCTCTGCCAAGCGAAACAATCAGAGCTCTTTCAGTCATCTTGAATAAGATGAACTCTCTTCCTGACACATCTCTCAGCAACCCATGCAGATTCCAGCTCAAATCCACCCTTCCTGAACACCAGAGTACGGCCATATTCCAAAAGAGATCTCACCCGAGCCTCGGGGAAGAAGATCTCCAAAATTTCCTCCGCCTCTTCTGGAAATCTCTCCTGATACACCCCCACGTACTCCTGCCCTTCCCTGCCTGTGTAACGCTGCTAGCTCGTGATCCAGCTGTTAGCAAGTATACACCCAGCAGCTTCTCCTCAGAAGTGAAGGATTTAATAACCTCTCACTTACAAAATATTACACCCTTCTACTTCATATCGCTGAACTTCATTACAATTTTTAATTGGATCCTCACGATGCCGTCTCACCTTCTCTTCATCTTAAGAATTGATCTCTATTTCTGTCAGCAACTCTGCATGAAACATTAGCACTTTTTGCATTAATAGCGTTAACACACAGAGGCTAAACAGCATTTGCCCCACGGCAGGTCCTTAGAAAACACCGTGCAGTAACTCCCTCCAGTGCAAAACTTCCTGTTGCCATCTTCCTTCAACTTCTCACCAAGTTTCTCTACCAAGTACCCCTCTTCCTCAGCTCCACTAGCTTTTTTTTTTAAATTATTTTTAAACGCAGAGCTGATTCAAGATATCAGAACTACTGTTGTTATAAGTTCAACCTCTGAGCAAGGGACAAGATCAGTGTTGTTCAGTACCAGGGCAGAAGAACCCAGCAAGACCCATCTTCAAGAGAACGCTGAATAAATTAATGCTGTACTACATCCTCATGTCCCCCATTAACTCTTTCCTTCAAAGTCCGTCCCAGCAGCCTGCCTGCTGCCAAGGAGACAGCCCGTGACCACGCTCCCAGCTCAATCCAACCATCCCGCAACCGAGACCTGCACCTCCACAGCCCTTCTAAACGCAGCTCTGAGCCCGACAGCGAGCTTTGACTCCCGGTTTCCCGCACCAGGGTTGGGAATAAACCAGCCGGTGAATGGCAACAGGCGCCCGTTTCGCTGCTAACGGCCGGACTAACAGAAGAGAGCAAGCGAGAGCCGTGCGTGTCCAGGAGCATCTGGGGTTGAGCATCTCTCAAAAGCCTCGCGTCAACCGACGTCAGCCTTTCGGACGTTAACGTCCGTGTCCTGCTAAGACGCCGCCTTCAGAGTTTAATCAGCAGAAGAACCTCTCTCTGGCGACACACCCCAGCTACGTTAACGTACCTTCAAACTCATTTGCAAAATTCGGTTTGCTCATGCCGGCTGCCGACGCCAACCTCCCCAGCTTCCCTCCCGATTAAACCTAACGGGGCG
>NW_008794173.1:1781520-1804054 GCF_000699145.1 Aptenodytes forsteri | reverse complement strand
GGACGCGGGGCTGCCCTTCGCCCAGCGGCAGAGCCGGCCGCTGAACCCCCTCCCAGGGCGAGATGGGGAAAGGGAGCAGCGCCGAGCACATCGCGAGCCAGCCTGCGATGCGGCGCTGGGAGAGAGCTCCAAGGCAGCTGGAGTTTTCAGAAAGCAGCAGAAATAGAAAAGCTGACAAAAGCCACTCGCCAATTGTAGAAATGAAAGTGAAAAGAGAGTCGGGCAGTGCTGGTAAAAACAAAACCCCTCCAAGACAGCCAAAAGAACAGAAGAGTCAATAAACTGCAGCTGGGGGAGGTAAAGAGGAGACACACCTCTCCGAGCCACCCCAGAAACCTTAACAGCATCACTAGTAACTGTGGTTTTAAGCGTGACTTGCTTTATCGCCGAACTAAGGACTGGTGTTCACTCTAGCGCTGCATCCTTTTAGCGAGGAACTGCATGATTCATTAGGAAGAAATTTGATAGAAATGAAAAAAAATTTTCAAGACTTATCACGCATAGACAGACAACCAGACAATAATGATTTGTCTTCAGCCTGTATTTTATACTTTCTATTTCAGAAGTCAGATCTTGCTCTTTGTTTTCCATTCATTGCAACAGAAACAGTAGAACAAATAAATCTTAAAAAAAAAAAAATAAATAATCACAGTTCGGTGGTCCAGCGAGACTTCTGTATGCTGACTCCTGTTAAAATCCTCTAGCCTGTTCAAACATAGCAGCCTGAGGTTGCTCTTTCAGTTCCTTTCCTCAGTCTGTGGCATTCATGCATCTTTTTAATGTCTTTCCCCTTATGCACCAGAAATATTATCCATTCACGCCAAGAAGGGGATTCTTGACTCTAAAAAAATGAGGAAAATTCCTCATTATTGAAAAGACTGAAATATCTTCCCACATCCCAAGTTAATATAGTTATACAGAAGCAACTTAGCAGTTTCACTCTGAGACTCTTGCAAGAATCAAATTTAGCTTTACATTTCACACATCACAACAGCTTTTTGTTTCTCTACTCAGGTATTTGCTTTGTTTATTGAATAATATGGTTTATGAACTGCTACCCAATAGGTCTTTTCAGAGAGAAACACAAATGAGACCAACAAATGGTTTCAGCATCTAAAGCAAAGCTGTAATCAGAGATGATGAAGAGTTTCACAGACCGACTACCCAGAAAGTTGTCCCCCGCTGAGCACAAGGCCTACAGTCACTCTGCTAACACACAGCACACACTGACCAAGCATCAACCAGGCAACAGCATTTTTAAAACAAAAACATGAAATTTGGAATCCAGTTAGCATTAGCCTCATTCATATACTCAAGATCACCGTTTTATGACAGTGTTTAAAACGTGAACTTCCCTAATTAGGCCAGGAAAGACTTCTTGAATTGACTACTTGAATGCATCTGTCTACGTGGAAGCGATACCACCTACTCTCTTCACTGTTAGAAGAGCACTTTGAGGAGTCAACCTGTTTGCTCCTCTCACAGGAGAAGAATTAGATTTTAGCATAGATGTGTTTAGTTTAGCTTGAGTCTAACAATGTTTCCCACAATTTGGTAATGTGGGCTTCTTGTATATTTCTAACGATAATAAAAGCAGCTGTACTACTACAGATGAATATGCAAAAGAATGGTTTTCAACAACACTTTATTGAAGCACTTCAAAAATGATCACAATGATAGATGTTGCCTTTAACAGAATAAAACCTGTAATGTCATAATTAAAAGGCACTAATCCTGGCACAAAGGTCTACTTACCCACCTTCCACTGTGACGGAAATAAAAACATCAAATATTTTACTTCTCCTTTAGAAGAGTATGTGCACACCCCCTTTGAGTGCCATTCCGTGTTTGTCATTTAAGTGACATGTAAAAGAAATTCCCTGATGTTTCACCAAGGCATACTTTAACGTTCAGCATCTGTAGTCCTAAAACAATAGGCTACTCATTGAAGGTTTATGATTTAGTGAGACAAGTCATTCTACACTCATCTTTTGGGAATAAAAGTCCTGAAGCACATACTAGTCTCAGGCATTCACGCATTACTTCTTTAACATGATTCGTTGCTTTGCTGTTCGTGTTATCGGCAATGCACCGCTCTTAGCAAGACAGCTTAAATAACCTGATTTACACCCCCCTATTTAGAATTCACACAGCTCGCTCTGGTCAGGGTCAGTGCAGAAGCAAGCCAGCAGGGAGCAGTGCTGGGGCACGCGACCGGGAGGAAGCACATTTCTTTCACATCCAGTAAACACGCACAAAGCAAATCATGACATGCCATTGCACAGCCACAGTAACTACAAAATTAAACCTTAGAAAAGTTAAAAGCTTGATAATCCAGCTAAGTCATACTTCAAGTTATTATAGATCCCTGCACAACATTCCTATAACCGTATAACCAGAGAGACTGTTTAAGGCATTTTCTCTGGCCTCCTTTCTTCTACCAGAAAGTGAAGATTATGCAGCTTTATATGTCAGCATCCAAAAAGGACCGTCTTTCCAACCTGTTTCCATAAAGATGCAAAGAGAAGACGCAAATCGATAAGAAACTAGATTATTAGTTCCACAGACCATGAAACAGCTCCACATTTGTGCATTTTTCACATTGCCAAGTGGTAGGACCCAATTGCTCTGTGCAAGTGCTGAAGACACTCAGCTGCACTCAGGGTGACGATGAGAATTATGCTGCTCTGTAATTGCACTTAAAGAAACCACCATCCACACTAACGTTGATAGGACATTAATACTCCAAGGAAAGCTTTCACACAGCCCGGTGCTGTGGGTGCACGCACAAACATTTCTTCCTAGTCTAATCTAGAGACGCGCTGCTCTATGATCAGTAAGAGCGATCACTCTTACTGAACAAAACCGACAACAAGTATTTAGAGTTGACAGCTATTTTAAATCATCGGGACACCACACAATACCAACACATCATGAGGTCATAAAGGTATGACCGGTGTCTAACTTGCATGCATATTCATGACCAAGAGTTCTCTCTGGCTCAGTATTTGCCTTTTCACAAGACCCAGTTTTCTTAATATGCTAACGGTCAAGGCCTACTGCAGGTACATCAGAAGAGAGTTTCAGGACTCTCTTGATGTTTACAGTACAGCTGTTGATGTTTAAGTACAATAATTCTTGTTACTAAAAAAGCAACTTTTGTTAAGAGAATGGGAAATTTCATCAGTCTCTTTTTACTGTCCAGGCTCGCTACAGAGCCTGAGACAAGCAATCATCATGAGAGATTAGATTGCCCCAATAGATTTCTAGAAGCAGAACACAGCTATAGCATCCAAGTTCAGCAGACAACACTGATAATGCCTATCTTACCTCCACACCTTTATTAGAACGGAAAAAGTTTAACCTTGGACTTAACTGTGCCAGATGAGTGAGTAGTTTTTTCAGTCCAAGGCTGAAAGGTGGCAAGAACAGCCTCACTTCTCTGGAAAAACTTACTACACTTCCCTTCTGTTTCAAAATGAAGGTAGTTGGAAAGTTAATCAAGCCCTCAAACAGAAAAAGTGTAATCCTCTGCACTGGATTCAAATAGTCTCTTCAAGGTCTATATTTCTGCCATGTGAGTAAAGGCATCTGGGAGAACTGCACAAGAATAGCTGTGAAAACCTGTGGAGTCATTCTTCAAGGTCTACATTTCTGCCATGTGAGTAACTAAAGGCATCTGGGAGAACTGCACAAGAATAGCTGTGAAAACCTAGGTGGAGTCATTTCGTGAAGTAATACAAATGTACTTTTTAGAGTACGCACATCATAGGCGGCCAGTGTAGCTTTCCTTGCTATTTACATTCAGAAGTAGAAACTATTACTTAAATACCACATCAAGCAAACAGCTGTTGGCCAACTTCACACCACAGCTGATTTAAGTGATCAGTACTGGTATCAGACCAACCAGGGTGACAAATCTTACAGCAGTAATACTCTTCTCAGATTTTGCAACTCGAGGCATTTTGCTTTGAATGTTAACTCCAGGTAGCTTGTTTGGCATGCAGGAAATCCCATCAACTGAAGAAATATGCACATAATCTTTTACTCAACAGTTCATTAGTCCTTCCCACCAGCTGAGTTACACATGAAGGATGCTAACCGACCAGTAGCCAGGCCTAAAAACCAACCTGTTACAGCTCTAAGTTTGAAAGCTTACACAGAGGCAGGCTGTGAATAGAAGACATCCAATTTGTTACCATTACTTGGAAGATGTTGACATACGGTCCTGTAAGTTAATCAGCGACCCAAGAGAAATTAACGCCACAAAGCATTTGGGAAGAACAGTGGGTGTAACTTCAGATTAAAATCACAACAAAGACTTTGTTCAAGACCTCAGTCAACGAAAGCCTCACTTTCCAATGAGACAAGAATCTTTATGCTTTAATTGGTAGTGAATGATCAGGCACTGCTAGATCTGACACTTCTGCTAGAAAAGCAAAGGTTTTACTCTAGGCTTGATGACAAGAAACAAGCTTGTAGACACATGCATTTTTCTTCTGAAAACAGAGCTCCAGAAGGCTGACCCTACTTAAGACCCTTCAGCTGACCAGTGCTTTTCATAAACGTAAAAAAGCACTGAAGTCTGCTGAGACTGACTAGCTAAACTTGCTCACGTAAGCTGAGAAAGCCCCAGGCCTGAAAGGGAGTTTTATAAGCGTTTCACTTGAATAGTTGAACCACAGAACATAAAGAAGCTCAGGTATTTACCGAGCCTTCTTCCCCAGCTGTAATCTTGTGGGAGAGGAGACAGACATCCCATAATGTATTTCCATGAGTTAAGCCATATCAACTCAAGTCAGTCAGTTAAGTGTCAATACAACCCTCAAAACATAAGTTTATTGAATAAAGCTGAAGAGCAGTAAACCAACATATGCATCCACCTAAATAAAAAAATTCACGTATTTACAAAGTTCAGTAATTGTATAAGTTGTTCACATGCAGAGAGTAATGCACAGGTTAACAATCGGTAGTGTTTGGATGCCATAAACGCTGAAAGCAGTGAAGTATATAAACACCAAACACATCAACTTTAGCTATAGGCCAGTTAACTAAACAGTGACCTGGTCCCCCACAAAGATTCACACATTCTAGTTTAGTTTCCTTATTTTAGGCACAAGCAAGTTTGCTAAAGAAAAGTAACTGTAGCAGTTCCTGGTGAACTAGGGACTACAGTAGCAAGTTAATATACCCTCTCCTCTACAGCACCAGAGTATGGATTAATTGAAATCATGCTTCAGAGAACTGAAAGGGGACAAAAAGTTAAAATGCAAGTTCAGACTGAATGCAGGCAGCACGTAGTGTCTGTGCAACAGTGCAATAGTTGGTACAGAACAGTAAGGCCATGGCAGTCTAAATTAAAACTGGCTTGTCGTAACTGATACGGACTAAACAGTTTTTCCAACCAAAGACTCCGACATAATGCAAACTACATTTAGGTGAAGAATCACACACAGTGTGAGGCAACACAAGCAGGTGTACCATGTATTTGCATACACTAGTAAGCTACACTGACATTACTGTATGAACAAACCAGTCTCAACAAGTCTGTCCCTTTAAATATACTGAAGTCATTGAGAAAGTAAAGCTACAAAAACATTACAATCTTTAGTTCATATATACTTCCCTATACTGTAGGAGCTAGTCAAGAAACAGGATCAATCTGTTGGCTCTCTTGTGCTTTGACACAGTAGAACATTTCATCTCGCAACTTACAGACTTTGCACATGGTTACATCAAGAAAGCAGGCAGGTCTAGAGTTGTCACAATAGCCTAGATATTCCATAGCACCAGGTGAAACTGTGCCCAGCCATTTCATGAGCAGGAGAGACACTACACAATTACATAGATATTGTGCTAAAGGTCAACGACTGACTCTATACGAAAACATCAGTAATTTAAGTGTCATGCAGCTGCTCAGAATGTGTGTTCTGGTTTCAGATAGAGACCACTAGTATCTGTAGATAGAAAGATGTATTTGAACAAAGTCTGATGTTCCTAGCAATTTGTTTTCATGCTGGAATACTCCAATTTTTGAAAGCTTGACAGAACAGTCCATTCCCATCCCCCACACAAATGTTAAACAGAAGCAACAAAATGATTTTAAACAGTTGACTCTCTCCTAATTCATCATGAGAGTTTTCTTTTTCAAGTGACAGGATAAGATCTCAGCTGTAGATTAGTGATGCTGATCTATGCCTTGTGCTCCCCTCTGCAAACAGTTTCCATTTCTCTGCTTACATACACACATCACATGCATTTGTGAGATAAATCAGTATCCCACAACTCACGCTTAAATGTTTTCTAACTACGGTATGTGGCATCTTACAGAATCTTAATGCTGTCAAGCATCAGCATCTTCAAGCCACTAAACACTAGAAATAAAACACTTGCTGAAAATCATATAAAAACCTGGCCCTGAAAAACCAGAACAGAGTGTACCATCATAGTTAACATGGTAGAGAGATTTTTTTTTTTTTAAAAAGACCCCCCACAACCCTCCCACCACAGATGGTTGTAAAATAAATATTTGTGCTGACTTTATCATGACAACTCTAGTTGTTTTGTGACAGAATAGGAATACAAGTCTTCAGCAGTGCACATGAGAAATGAACCATGAAAAGGCAGATTCTTGATACAGGATTTTTGGATAATATCTCATTATGGAGGGAAGTGGACAACTGAGATTATGGCCAACTGGTACTGGAGATTCCAGGAAGACTTCAGCTTCTTCTAGATTTTGAATGCTGAATAAGCCACTGAAGCGTGATATCTGAAGAGAGAGAGAAGAGAAGTTCCATATTCAAGTGTCTATCTGTATTTGTATAGCTGGCATCGCTTTGGTATGCCAGTGTCCCCAAATACACAACAGGAATATCCAGCCCTTCTCTAGAGGATGGTCCAAGATGGATCAATAGAATGATTATTTGGAACGCTTGCTGTCTGTGCTTTGGTCCTGTAACTGCCCAGCATCCTTTAAGTAACATTTAAAGGAACTGCCCCAGACATCCTGGTTCCTCAGTCAGCTACACCTCTAGGAAAAAGACATTCCTTAATCTGATACTTTGGTATGGCTCACATAATTAGTTTTAGATCAACACTGCTCTATTTAGCCAGTCTGCCCCTCCTCACTTGATGAGAACAAAGTTAGTTGAGCCCTACAGCACAAGGCATCAAGCTCCTCCATGCTTGAAAGAGGGTCTCCTAAGGAAGTGAAATGCACTAACATCATACCAGCCCAATGCTTCCAGCAGCACCTTCCCTATCGCATCAGTGATGCTCAGCTGTGCTGTGAGCCTTGTACAGGAGATATGACAGAAGGGAGTATCTGCTTCTCCTATCCACCATATTTGAATCTTTAACTGATGGTAAGGTGACAGGGGCTTCTTGGATAAGAAGCCAGAAGAGTTCCACAGGCTGTTCATTTTTCCCGGAAAGAAGTTGAGTCCTTAATATAAAGCAGTTCTGGTATCCTCTATAGCTTGTTCCTGTGACCACCAGCCTGAAGTTTCCCTCATCAGTAAACTCAATGAACCAGTGTTAACCTCATGGCAGCCACAAGAAGGCATCAGGAGAAGGATGGCAAGTGTTGTTAAGTACTGTGTTTTCATTCAGTTGAGATTACTCAGTTTACTTACAATACTAGTGTCAAGTACTTGGTATTACACAGTATCATGGTTTCTGCGTTTGAACTCCAGAAATTCTAAAGCAATTGATGTCAGCACCAGAAAAATTTACTGTTTGGCTGCACGGAGTAGTGACTAGCATAGGCCACAACACGAACCACTTTGATAAGACAGCAAGGGAAGATGATTATTTCAAGGGAATGACTGTTGAGGAAAAACTTGCTGCAAGTACTTGCTAGCCTCATGAAAGTGAGGCAGAGTTGAGAGTACCGGAGAGAAGTATAAAATCATTTAGGCCAAGCTAATAGTGAGGCTAGTCAGCTATTTGCTGCAAACTAACTAAAGAAAGGCAGCAGATTTCACAGCAGACTGACATATGTTTTGATAACTACAACCAGTCAAGTTTCCTCACTGCCATCAGGAGTTATACGGAACTTAACCAGTGCACTTACACATTGTTCTTTGATTTGTTACAGGCTTCCTGACTTCAGGAAACTGGTGTTTAAGAAGTTACAATCCCCCAATCCATCCTCTGACAGCTCTTCATAATGCTTAGCATTTTAGGTTAATAGTTACCTATATTATCTTTCTCTTTGCAAGAAATTGAGTAGCAGCAGATTTCTCTGTCCTGAATAGCAGCAAGGTTCCTATGAAAGAGAGAACATTTCAACATACACTTCACTTACAACAAGGACACATACTGAGAATCTAAACTGTTCCCCCTTCATCTCCTCCACCTAACTTGTTTCTACACAATGTTTCAGCTACCTCCTGTTGCTGGGTTTTCTACTTACACATGCAAGCTTCTTGATCTAACAACCCTATGTACATGAATTCATTTATTGAGTTAAAGTATCCTTTCTTAGGAAGGGTTAGACTTACATCTTTTCAATTAGCTGTTTCTCATCCAAAGCATTAGGAAGGTCTCTCTTATTTCCAAGTACTAGAACCTGAAATCCAGAGTAGAAGGAAACGGTTGCAGCTTTGTTTTTTTTTTTAAAAAAAAACAAAAAAAACCACCAACCCCACCACAAACAACAAACTTCAGGGGAGTCTGACAAGCAGTCTGCACTAGGCTATTAAATCCAGCGGGATGAGACATTCACTATTAAACCAGATCAAGAAGGAAGATTGACCTAGTCACAGGGAAAGACGGGGTACAAATAAACTGTTATGTGCAAAAAACAAGCACGAGAACACATCAGCTGATAAAACTGAGAATAATCCCAGTAGACTTTCAGCTGAGATTCCCCAAACTTACTCTATACTTCTGTACTACACTCTGGTTAACCTGTACTATAGTAGACTCCAGAAGAGAGCACAAACTCATACTGTGGAATACTCTACTCTAAATTACTGTTCCAATTTTTTTTTGTTTTTTTTTTGTGGGCACCGAACAAGAATAAGATCACTGAAGGATTGACCGAGGTCAACAATTTGATTTAAGGCACTGGGGGTAGGGCAGGTATTGTTCATGCTTATACTAACCAGTGAGGTTAGGCCTTAGACTTGACTTAAGAGTTCAAGCCAGACTTGAACTCTGAGTTGAAGTCAGAGTTGCTGAAGTTATGCACATTCCTCAAGCAAATTTAATACCGTGTAAGGCAATATTACTTACAGGGATTCCTTGTAACTGTGGCTTATCTAGAAGGTTGTGCAGCTCATTTCGAGAGGCTTCTATTTTTTCACGATCTGCAGCATCTACCATGTAGCTTTAAAGAGAATTTAAGGTTAGGTCAGTGAGACTGAACTACTTCAGAAACAGCAGTGTTTGCTTTACACTGTCAGTTTTGAGCACATTCAACAAGGCTTTAAACAAAGCTAGGTCTTCTGAGCAAAGAATTTGGTTCTTGTAAAAAGAATTCTCTATGATCAGAGTAGATGAAAGATTCTTTCAGTTAGACAGCACTGCCACCCAGTTCAGACAGGAAGTAGTTAGTACTCCAGATCAGACACCGATAAGAAAATAACCCACCTTGAGCCTTGAACTTAAGGGTAAAAAAAGGTCAGTAAGGTTGCAGTACAGTTTCAAAATTAAAACGAGTACTACCGAGTCAAGCATGCACTGTTAGAAAGGCTACACACAGAAGAGAAGCAAACCTGAAGTTAAGTACTAGCTGAAGGAAGATGACACTTACACAATAGCATTAACTCCTCTGCAATATCGTTCCCACATGCTTCGGAATCGTGGTTGCCCTCCTATATCCCAAATCTTAAGGCAAGGGGAAAAAGACAATTTAGCCACACACTATGCTTAAACACGTTGCGCAAAGACAAGAAATCAAAACACAGTTTTTCCTTTCTCCTCGGGCCAGCTGCAGGACCTCTCACATATTAGAACAGGAATAATCCCTTGTACAGCTGCTCAAAGCTTGCAGGCCCAATAGCATAAGATGCAAACTAGAGCATCTTACACCAGATGCAAGAACACACCCGTGTACTAAGTTTACACACTGTGGTATACAAGAAAACAAAATAAGATATATTGACTTAAAACTTTGCTTTTGATGTAAGCCTTCCCTTAAGCAATATTGATGAGCAGAAGAGGAAGATCTCTGGGCCCTACACATGTGAAAATTAACTCAGACTAAAGCCAGACAGCATTATCACAACATTGCTTTAACTAGCCCATGAACCTGGAAATCACACACAGATTCTCATTTAAGAAACCCCATAAATAAACATAAGTGTATCCTTAAGCTATTTGACAGATTTAGCTGAGCCTCTTCAGTTTCCTATATTTGTCCCAATGGTGGAAGAAAAACAGAGCAAACATATAACTTTTAAACTAGAAGCTGAAGACAACCTTGCACAGGTTTAAAAAGAGACAGTCAACAATGGTAACATACCTTTATTGTAACATTACCCTTTGTAACTTTTCTCATGTTGAAGCCCACAGTAGGAATCATATCTTCACTGAATTGACCTGACTGGAAAAAAACAGAAAGTTAAATTTAGTGCTTATCTGATGCAGCTAGTTTACATAGTAAAATATCATAAGCTTTTTCTAACCGTTTGCCTTCCAACCGAAGGCTTTATAGCCAAGAAGTCGTAGATATTATATTCCTGTGTATTGAAGCTTGTGTGAAGTCAGTCAAGTCATTTCTTACAAGCACTTAAATCATTTTTCAAGCCTTTTGTTTTTTTTTTTTTAAAAAAAACAAAAAAAACCACCAACCCCACCACAAACAACAAACTTCAGGGGAGTCTGACAAGCAGTCTGCACTAGGCTATTAAATCCAGCGGGATGAGACATTCACTATTAAACCAGATCAAGAAGGAAGATTGACCTAGTCACAGGGAAAGACGGGGTACAAATAAACTGTTATGTGCAAAAAACAAGCACGAGAACACATCAGCTGATAAAACTGAGAATAATCCCAGTAGACTTTCAGCTGAGATTCCCCAAACTTACTCTATACTTCTGTACTACACTCTGGTTAACCTGTACTATAGTAGACTCCAGAAGAGAGCACAAACTCATACTGTGGAATACTCTACTCTAAATTACTGTTCCAATTTTTTTTTTGTTTTTTTTGTGGGCACCGAACAAGAATAAGATCACTGAAGGATTGACCGAGGTCAACAATTTGATTTAAGGCACTGGGGGTAGGGCAGGTATTGTTCATGCTTATACTAACCAGTGAGGTTAGGCCTTAGACTTGACTTAAGAGTTCAAGCCAGACTTCAGAGTTGCTGAAGTTATGCACATTCCTCAAGCAAATTTAATACCGTGTAAGGCAATATTACTTACAGGGATTCCTTGTAACTGTGGCTTATCTAGAAGGTTGTGCAGCTCATTTCGAGAGGCTTCTATTTTTTCACGATCTGCAGCATCTACCATGTAGCTTTAAAGAGAATTTAAGGTTAGGTCAGTGAGACTGAACTACTTCAGAAACAGCAGTGTTTGCTTTACACTGTCAGTTTTGAGCACATTCAACAAGGCTTTAAACAAAGCTAGGTCTTCTGAGCAAAGAATTTGGTTCTTGTAAAAAGAATTCTCTATGATCAGAGTAGATGAAAGATTCTTTCAGTTAGACAGCACTGCCACCCAGTTCAGACAGGAAGTAGTTAGTACTCCAGATCAGACACCGATAAGAAAATAACCCACCTTGAGCCTTGAACTTAAGGGTAAAAAAAGGTCAGTAAGGTTGCAGTACAGTTTCAAAATTAAAACGAGTACTACCGAGTCAAGCATGCACTGTTAGAAAGGCTACACACAGAAGAGAAGCAAACCTGAAGTTAAGTACTAGCTGAAGGAAGATGACACTTACACAATAGCATTAACTCCTCTGCAATATCGTTCCCACATGCTTCGGAATCGTGGTTGCCCTCCTATATCCCAAATCTTAAGGCAAGGGGAAAAAGACAATTTAGCCACACACTATGCTTAAACACGTCGCACAAAGACAAGAAATCAAAACACAGTTTTTCCTTTCTCCTCGGGCCAGCTGCAGGACCTCTCACATATTAGAACAGGAATAATCCCTTGTACAGCTGCTCAAAGCTTGCAGGCCCAATAGCATAAGATGCAAACTAGAGCATCTTACACCAGATGCAAGAACACACCCGTGTACTAAGTTTACACACTGTGGTATACAAGAAAACAAAATAAGATATATTGACTTAAAACTTTGCTTTTGATGTAAGCCTTCCCTTAAGCAATATTGATGAGCAGAAGAGGAAGATCTCTGGGCCCTACACATGTGAAAATTAACTCAGACTAAAGCCAGACAGCATTATCACAACATTGCTTTAACTAGCCCATGAACCTGGAAATCACACACAGATTCTCATTTAAGAAACCCCATAAATAAACATAAGTGTATCCTTAAGCTATTTGACAGATTTAGCTGAGCCTCTTCAGTTTCCTATATTTGTCCCAATGGTGGAAGAAAAACAGAGCAAACATATAACTTTTAAACTAGAAGCTGAAGACAAC
The DNA here is from genome assembly GCF_000699145.1 of Aptenodytes forsteri. Lineage (NCBI taxonomy): Eukaryota > Metazoa > Chordata > Aves > Sphenisciformes > Spheniscidae > Aptenodytes > Aptenodytes forsteri. The sequence continues at coordinate 1,791,487 of NW_008794173.1, read as the reverse complement.
CTTGCACAGGTTTAAAAAGAGACAGTCAACAATGGTAACATACCTTTATTGTAACATTACCCTTTGTAACTTTTCTCATGTTGAAGCCCACAGTAGGAATCATATCTTCACTGAATTGACCTGACTGGAAAAAAACAGAAAGTTAAATTTAGTGCTTATCTGATGCAGCTAGTTTACATAGTAAAATATCATAAGCTTTTTCTAACCGTTTGCCTTCCAACCGAAGGCTTTATAGCCAAGAAGTCGTAGATATTATATTCCTGTGTATTGAAGCTTGTGTGAAGTCAGTCAAGTCATTTCTTACAAGCACTTAAATCATTTTTCAAGCCTTGAGGCAGTCAGGGGAGCAAAGTTACTTGGGGAGAAGTGCTTTGCATAGCTTAACAGATGGACAGCCAGGGCAAGTAAAGGAAAAGAGCCATTCACCTACTTCTGCTGGAGCCAAGTTCTGTACATCAGGATCTCCTAGCTACCTGGAAGCTAGAAATATCCAGAAGATTTTCCTCTGAGGCAAGCTACTCTATGGACAACATTTACAGTAATAAATCACTTCTGTGGAGTAAGCCTCCAACCCACAGGTATGGGTTAACTCCCTGAGGAGTTTTAAAAGGCTGGAAAGCGGAAGGACCTGACAGGTCTGCTTCCTGCTAGGCTACGCAGCGTCCAACTTGTTCAGCAGTGGAAGAGGCAATCGAAACGCAACTGGAGAGTATTTCAGTCCATTTCCACCAGAAGTTCAGCATCGCTCTAAGCTCTGGCATAACTGCTGCAAAACAGTGTTGTATTAGAGAGGTTCTCTAGTGGCAGATGTTTTACTATCTGTTACACTTTTATCTGTAACAGCTTGAAAGTCAAGTTCACAGCTATCTCCTGTAGCTAACCCAGGAGCCATAACAAGTGTTATCAACAGTAGTACAGATTTCTCCCATGCTCCCTCGGCTATTTGGCAGAAGGTGAATCTCAGCCACAGTGGTCATTATGTATCTCACTACATCCATTATGTGCAATAGAACCAGACAAGTCAACCAGATTTGGAAAAAAGGTCAACTCAAATGCATTCAGTTGTTTAATTAGGGTTCGATACCATAGCAGCAGAAAGTCTGCTTCTCTCCCCTGATGTTGCACAGAGAAGCTAGCCCGAGTTAAAAGTTCTTTAGGATCTATGAAGCAGATGTCACATCACCCTATAGAGTTAGGGCCCAACTGCTCACAAGCTGCAAGTAGTAACTAAGTCTGACCGGACATGCTTGGAGTACATGCTGTTCAGAGCTTGCAACCAGAAGATGGTCAGCTTGTAATACCAATGCTTTGTCATTCACTTCTATGCCTAGAAGCCCACTTTCTTCAGCTTGTTCCCCCCGCCTCACCGCCCAAAAAAACCTGTGATCTTCCACTAGCAAACCAAAGCTGCAGGCTTCACGTAATACAGACTCCAGTATAACGCTGATAAACTTTAGAAGTCAACTGAAAGCATACAGATGATAGCAGTCTCATTTGGGCTTATTTGGCCAAGTCCTTCAGTTAAATGGCATGTTGATCTTGCTGTTGACCTCCAAAACAGAAATACATCCAGAGCTTGGATTTGAAGCCAGCAGTCCCCTGAACAGGTGGTGATGTTTCACATTCAAGATCTGCCTTCCAGATGCATGGCTATACAGACTAACAGTCTTTTAAAAGGAGTAAAAAAAAAAAAAACACTAAGTCCTTGAATCCAAGGAATGCAACAGTAAAAACAGAGATGACCTTAAAAATGGACAGCTTAAACCTCATTAGGCAGGTGTTTGCATTCTCTTTTGAAAGAAGTTTCAACTGTTGAAGCTACACAGAAGAGCATGTATCAGTCTCATGCAGCACTATTTCAGAAACTACTCTAACCTTTCTGCTAACTTAGCAAGGTAGGTGCACAACCTGAATGCCTGTTCATTAGCTTCCTGTTCCTGCCCTGAAAGCCCAGTGTACGAGTTGCCCATTTCTGCCAGTTTGATTATGTATAGCTCAGCAGCAGATGGTTAACTGTGCTTTCCACGTCTGATGCAGTTCAGTTCAGCTCATAAAGCATGCATTTGCCAATCTTGCCTTTGAAGGGTCAGCTCACCGTGGTTGCTCAAGAACCACTGCATTCCTGCCTCTACAGTCACACCCTACACTCACATCTTCCAACCAAACGTCTCCCAAGCACTCCCTGAACCTCCATCTCTTTGTGCTACTTCATATTACGCCATATGCTGTCAGCTATTCCCACTCAGATACTTCCAAATTCTTCACTCGAGAGCTGTTCCTATCAATAGTTCATGCTCTCTCACCGCTCTTTTAGGGTACGGATTCCTTCAGATTGGAGCAGCACCTCATTTGCCACGTGTTTAATGTAATGTTGAAGAAATTACTGTGATCCACCACAAGGAAGCTTTTACAGAATCTTCAGAAAAGCTGCTGCACCTTATACTACTTTCCAAGTACTCTCTACCCACGCTACGCATCCAGGTGCCATAAAAACTTGTTCCGACTTGCTTAAAAACTACACTACAGAGTCGCTCAGTTACAGCTTGAGTTTCAGCCTTCTGTACTCTGCTTTGTAGGCGAGACAAACCAGCGCTATCTGACATACTTTCTGAAGTGTCAGAAGCAGAAGGAAAGGGTAGCAGGTGCCTTCGCTGAGCTGCCTCCAAAACACAAGCACGCCCTTTCTCTCTATAGGAAGTTTGGAGGCTGTGGATTCTGAGGTGAGGTGGGCACTTTATAGCTTTGAGGGGCACACCTGTCTGCAAGTTTTGAGCATATCGATCAACTTAGATCTTCATCTGAAAGACCTTACTCTGATATAAGTGTGGGTGTTCCTCTTCACAGTCAGTGTACCTAAAGCAAGCTACTGGCAGTCACCTTATCTTTTAAGACAGGTCAAAAAAATGGTTAAAGCAACTGTAATGGATTTTGCTAGCAGGCAGCGATCTCCTTTGATAGGTTCTGCTATTATATCCAACTGTCTTGGCCCAGAAACGGTTCTCTAAACCCAAAATTTAGAGGTCTTTTGTTTACTACCTCTACAGAGGAAAAAAGCCAGGAATTCAGCTGCATCTTAGAGTATGCATATGCAAAAGCTACTTCCACAGCAGAACAAGAATATGCTTTTATTAGTAGGCAGTTCTGTCTGAATCAGACTTCCCTCTGCCCCGCCCCCTGAGCAGATTACTCAGCCCTATCACTGTTTGTTCACAATACGATGCTTTCTCCTTCTAAAATAGGCATCAGCTTTAAAACAAGTTTGATAAGCACAGAAATATTTTCAGTTCCCGATCTGAAAGTGTTTGGCTGTTGTCATACACAGTAGCATTGCTCAAACACTCATCAAGGACAGCAAGAGTAGTTGCTTACAAATCTAGCAATACCATCTGTTTTCAGCACCTGTGAATATTCCAATAGGCAGACACTGTACTTCATCCAGGTCTCCTAGAAGCGGTTATGAATTAAGCCATTAGCTCTGAGGTCATACAGACCATACAGCATTAATACAAACTGTTCACTGAAGGTCACAAAACAAAGTTAACTCTTGCCCCTGTGTGAAAGATAAGAAAGAGGGAGGCTAAAGGTCAGGTTGGAGGGGGCTCTGAGCAACCCGATCTAGTTGAAGATGTCCCTGCCCACGGCAGCGGGGTTGGACTAGATGACCTTTAGAGGTCCCTTCCAACCCAAACCATTCTACGATTCTATAAACAGACCGAATTTCAGAGACCACATGCAGAAAGAACCTGCAGGACTAGACTTTAAGCCTCCTGGTTTAAGAGATGCTCCATTTTTAATACTCCAAGCTCCTGGAGAACCTAAGCACATGACATACTAGTTTAGGGCCATCTGATTCCTAAAGTCAGGCACAACAACGGGCAGTGAAGTTCCACAGTTCATATTAAGGTAGTTGAAGATTAGCATTCAAGTTTAACCTGTTTAATGGAGGACAGTACTAGTCACTGTTGCAGTGACCAAGACGAGTTGTACAGAAATGCCCTCTAGTATATATTCTTCACATATCTGGATACTGTATCATGACTGTATGTTTGGCATGTAATGGGTAATGGGCATACAAGCCCTCTTTTGAAAACTCACAACGGACTAGAGTCATCCCCCTCTTATCTGGGCCCTGGTGCAGGAAAACAAAACCTTTGAGCTTCCATATGTCGCTGGGACTTAGTGTGGAATTGCCCAGTTAAAGCCTCCCCGGTCCAACAGATCTTATATTCAAATCACCCGCAATACTAGACCTGAAGCACTTCAAGATGAAGGGGATTACTAGCTAGCTAAGCAGGCAACAACAGACCAGCCTTACATGATGTTTGCTGACTCCAGCAGTTATTGTAACAAGCTGGCAAGTGAGACACAGAGATAAGGTTGTACCATAGGGCAACATGAACCCATTTACCTGCCTGAGTACTGGCTTACGTTGGGTAAGGATTATTCAGAGGAGCAAAACTGTTTCCAGACTGGACTAAGTCCCTGCACTGTATTCCAGTAATGTAGGAGTACAGGGCCAACACCCACCTGCATGAACCACTTTAGGTTCAGCTCACCTCGTATCTAGCATTAGCACTAACTCTTGCACACTGTAGCACTTACAAAGCGCGCTCTCCATCTCACTGCCAGATCCAGGTCTGGCCCACCTGCTACGCACCAGCTAACGCTAGCTTTGGTGTGTGCTCTGAAACACCACCACGCATGCCGAAGCGCAGCCGCATCCACAAGCACTGCTTTTTACCTGTAACTCTGGCAGGCTGCCTCTCCGGGTCTGCGCCCTCTCCTTCAGCCCACCAACAGGCCAGGGGCAGCTTTGCCAGCCGGCACCCGTATAAGTCTTGCCTCAGGAATGAGCCGGCAGCGTGCCAGTTACAGGTACCGTTCATTTCCCAGAAGGGTAGGATGAGAAGACTTCAGACAAGCGTTTAACTTACCAGCACCTAACGTTCCAGAAGTGTACAAAGGATGCAAGTTTAGTCTTTTTTAATACTTAGTTAATATTGAAACAAGCTGCTTACTAAACCTAGCATTTCCAGTTGTCTTGAAAGTCAAAAAAAGCAAACCAAACCACACTCTGGCTACTTTATCTACCCCTCCCGTAGCCATAAGCTACAGCCAGAAGACTGCCAACTTCTAGGGAGTTATGCTTACCAGACTGTCAGCGCCAAGCCCTAAGCAGCTTGATCAAGTAATTGAGCATAAGACTGGAATTCCTGCTTCCTGTATCTTCCTTAAAAATTCATTTCAATACATTAAAGGAACCATTAAAGGCAGAACTCAAACTGCAGCAGTAGAACCGGTGTTCCCTCTTCTTTCTTTCCAGCTAGAGCAGTAGCTCTCTCCTGCTGGCACTGGAACGCATGCTGCCTACAATGCCTACATGGTCCTCAACCACCAATTCACAGCTACGAGATTTTGATTCCACAGCCTGCACAAGGACATTCTTTGTATCAACAGAAAAGGTCAGGGCAGCCTTTAGCTTGCATCTCAAAGCTAACATGATTCATTACCATTATAGGACAAATTTCTTCATATAGGCTTTGTTACTACACAACAAAGATTTTTACCTTTACTCGTAATACTTTTCATCCATCTAGAAGAGATCACGAACAAACTTAGCCGACTAGGAGACAACATCACTGGAGTGTAGATTCCAGTCAGGACACTCCCAATCCACCTGAACTAGCATACTACCTTAAGCCCCGCTGTTCATCACTAAATTTCTTTCTGTTCACACTAAGAAAAAAGCCGCATCTCTCAGAAATCTCTTCTTAAAAAAAAAAAAAAGCAGAGTCATTTTAGCATTATATAAAGCTACCCCTACACTAAGCCTCCTCTGCAACATTCATAGCTTCAACCAACAAGTGCATCATATATGGACAAATCAACTCTCTAGTTTCTGTAGTCTGGCTTCCTTCTTGAAATACTTCAGTGTTTCAGCTACTTGTTGTGATCACATCCAGAAGCTTGAACTCTAGTTTAGAAGCTCCAATCCTTGTGATCTAACAGTCTCTTGAAAGGCTTTACAACAGCACTTCCATGAATGATTGCTGCAGAAAGCAAAATAGCTTAATCTGACATGAAAATGCGTTTTTATTTCCCCAACCCTGACTTCAGTGGAATATTTGAAAGGACATGGACTGCTTATCATGTAACTACCACACAGCAGTGAAACAAGACCTAAAAAGGCATATTTCTATGTAGAAGTCAGTCATGTAAGACAGGACATGTAGGACATTTCATGCCTCTGATAGCCATGAAAGCACCATTCTCCAGGTGTTACCGCTTAAAGCTCTTCCATTGCTTAAAGAGTGCTGCTATACAGGAATTTAAGACCATGATGGAAAAAGTAGATTCCGATTTCAGTCACCTGTTTCAGACCACCTGGGGTACAGCAAGCAGGACCTCAAAGAAAGAATATTAACTGGAGTACGAGTCACCTCATATTAGCTTTATTACCTAATGAAGTGAGGCAATCCATTTCAAGAGACTTCTGTGATTAAGAAACACTTCACTTAAAAATGTATCAACCTTCTCACTTAACTATGCGTGAGAAGTGACAACATACGCTATTTATGACCTACCTGGGTGTTTCAGAAGGCACTAAAGCAGCAGCGAAGCTCTTTAAAGCAATCTTTTCCCACACTTCTCCAGCATGGCTTCTTTAAGTCAAAGTTACTTGTAATGGTCACGAAGACGGAACGAAGTCACAGCTCCCAACTGGCCAAAGGAATCTTTTGCTGAGAGGCACTTAAAAAATTGCCCCTCTCTAGAAACCAAGGCCTCATTCAAAGGCTTGTCAGATATTCCAAAGTTAAAAAACAAACCACACTAATTCAGGCTTTGACACAAATCCTAAAAAAGGAATCTTATTTATCTTATCACCACAAACAGAACAGGTTGAGTTTAGCTCTTAAACCTGACAACCATATCAGGAAAGCCTCTCTCCCACCCCTGCAGTTCTCCTCTCCCGCCCGCTGACAATCGGGCTATCGAGCTTCAGTGTTCCAGTGCCAAACGCCTGGATCAAGGATCAATCTACCAGGCTTCAAGCAAGACTTCACAGTAGGAAACGCCACTCTTCCATGAAGTACTTCTTTGAAACTGGACGAGCGTCCCATTATTCACCAGCATGCACCGCCCGCAGCCTGGAAGCAGTCAGTTTACTTGAGTCATGTTTCAGTTGCGTCACATGGCTGTGGAGCTCGGTTGCCTCTCGTACCTCCCCACACCAGCATGGCTGGGACTCGCAGCTTTGACAGCAAGGCTGATGAAAGCCTGTTCACAGACAGTAGCTTCAGAGATGCAAACGACAGAAGATACTGCAGACTCCAGTAAATAATGGGCACTTCAAGCCCTCAGATAAGCAGCTAACAATTCAAGATGCGATACCGGGATGACATGCAGTTTCTCTGAGTAAGAGCCATAGGCCATCTACATTATGGAAATTAGGACCAGGAAGAAATTATGTCCTCCCTTGTGAGCAAGTTTACTCACACACATGGAAAACTTATGCTTAATATCTAATTAGAGACAGTGACTAATACGGAGCCTTAGCAAAGCAGAAGCTGCATTAGCTGTATCCAGCTACAACTAGATTTCACTGCTAAGGTTGGTTTTTAAACCTTCTAGTCAAACTAAGTTTGGTCTGATTACAAACTAAGTGCTTGCTTACACTGGAGGAATAAATATGATCCAAACCAGCTAACAACCTAGAAAAAGATTATTCTAGAACTGGATTGTCTGCCTTTCACGGCCTTTCCACTTCAGTGGCAGCCAGACGTTGTATCAAGCCTCCTGTATAATTGGCTTGAGTTTTTCCTCTAGTTACATACGCCTGATTTGATTGGCATAGATTACATTAGAGATTTATATTAGGTTAAACTCACTGTTGTCAAGAGACTGGTAACAGCCCTTTGTTAGACTGAATGCAACCTTATAAGCCATACCAAGTCCCCGGTATGTAATCCAGCTTTTAGAGCTATTCTATAGGACTAGCATCTTGCTGTGTCATTCCGTTCATTTTAGTTTTATGGAATCCCAATGCTTGACAGCTACATCCATCCAAACCATTAACTGGCCTGCAGAGAGCAGTTATTCTTTTCCGGCACTCATTTCCAAATGCATACTCTGAATTAGTCAGTCAATGAAGCAACTAACAAGAAGTTAGCTCTTCATGCCATGGACGGCACTACTCCTTCTGTATTGTGCCGATAACTGAAGCTCATGCTATTATTTTTTTAAAACCAATAATAAAAACTGAGCAAGTCCCCTCACTCTGTTTTTTGTAAAGAGTCACTAGATTCCCTAATTAAAAACTTCAGAAATGCGACTTGCTACTTCCAAACCTAAAACAGCTAACTAGGCTGTGTCATTATGCATAACAACTTCCTTATTTCACTCAGTTTTGCAAGGCTATTTGAATGACACTTACTCAGATAAATTTCTGGGTGTGATCCTAATGTGCGGTTGAAACTTTGCAAGATTCAACCCCTAGCAAAGCAAGCTGGATACAGATGTCAGCTCTACGTAGGAGTACCTTCACCATTTGAGACAACTTAGATAGACTAAACTGGCGTGCAACTATTACAACAAATCTGTACTACTCCACATATCCGCAGCACGGTTTCACAGATAACTCCCTGAAGGAGCTGTGCTGCTGGTACTATACAGACAGAACGGTAAAGCGGTACTTTGTCCAATGCCATCACCATCCATGACTCCAGGAGACAAAAAACCTGCAGAGTAATCTCAGTGCCCAAAGTTGCAAGAACACACCAATCGGTATCAGCTCAACGGCCATAGACCGAGGCTGTTCAACAATTTCAGAGTTCCATTTTTAGAAATCCAATAGAAACCCACGCCCAGGGGTCGCGCCAGCCACTACTGCGTGCGAAAGAACAGGCTTCTGGCGTTCTCGGGTTAGTCCAGCGACTTTCACCTAACATAACCAGGCTGAGGAAGAGTTACCTTTTATGAGGGCGGTCCCATTTCACATGATTATCGTGAAGCCCACTGAGTGCTAACATCCTCAACTGCACAAGAGCTTGGTTACATTTTGACAGCTAGTCAGTGTAACGAGGATTATGAATAACTGCAAGAAAATGAGACTTCTTTTCCTATCCAGTAACTCATTCAACTGACACTTTAAATAAATACATTCATAAAAGTACTCAGTAACATTAAGGAGACAGCCTCAAAAAAAAAAAAAGTTGAAGGTCTGCTCAGGTCTGAGGTTGAAGACATCAGCTTTCTCATTCTACGTGCACTAGACTCAAGTCAGTCATGCTCCCTGCAAAACCAAAAGGCACCCCGGTTTCCCCTTCCAGTCTCCCTACAAGGGCTTCCAAATTCCAGCTTGTCTCTTTGAATGTTTTGCCACATGCATCCGCAGAACAGGACACTGATGAAGCTGAATAAGCCATATAAGCAAGCCACTCTTTATCTTGTTCAACAATGGAAAAGCTTCACGTAGGAGGATTCCCACACCCTTCCTTCATCTGCTCCAGGCAGATCATCAGATAAGCAGGCCCAACTTCAGCAGTCTGCTGCTGTTAGGCTTGGAAGTTGTAGTTCTTAGCGCGTACCTTAAGAAAAAGTAGATTATTCAATACAGGTTTCAGCAATCAGGATAAACAAAAATCTGAGAGAGGAACCGTGAGTGGGAAACATTTAAATCATTTACGGAGGACCGCTGAAAGAGAGTCAAGTGGGAGAAAGCAGCGGAAGGCACTCTTCGCATTATGCTAACGTGAGCCCAGGCTCCCTAACGCGCTGACTGAAACAAGCCTTCAGCGCACACCGCAGGGCTCCGCTCTGGTACGGCTACCGGTGCCTCCACGGGCCCCGTTAGCACACAAAGGCTGGCGGAGGCACAGCACGCTACCGCGGCCACACACGGCTGGCTCTGCCGCCTCCCCCACCAGCCTACAGACGCGCAGGGCGAGGGCAGACGCGTCTGCTGCCC
>NW_008794173.1:1767266-1780494 GCF_000699145.1 Aptenodytes forsteri | reverse complement strand
CCCCGCCGCCCGCTGAGGCCCTCGGAGCCACCCTGGCCGCTCTGCCACCCAGCAGGGCGGGAAGCGGGACCCCCCCCCGCAAGGCCGGGCGGTGGGTTGAAGCTCCAGTTATGAAGGACGCCGGTTGTGGGGGCTCTTCGTGGTGTCTCCGGTTCGTCTCTCGGGCCGGCCATGTGGGAGCTTCAGTTTTGTCCCCAGAACCGCTGAGCTGGAAGCCAGCCTGCAGGCAAATCCTGGACTTGCAGAGGACTAGGGGTTAAGAAATATGAACCGTGATACTCTCCCGTGACAACCCCGGAGTATTGTTTAAGCAAGTGAAACATCTCATAAGGCCTTGCGTGTGCTCTTCGAACTTCGAAAAGCTAAGGGTCAGCCCCCACGACCTCGTTCTTCTCAGTTATTCTCACGTAACCGGCCATTCTCTAGAAGTTTCTGCCAGGAATCCATGCATCTTGCATGGACTTTTTCAGGTGATTTACTGCGGACCTTGCCGCTGTGCCGGTCAGGTAACTGTAACTGGATATTTTCATTCCCGGCCGCGTTAAGCCTAGTTCTGTACAGTACAGCCAATAGCAGGTGGAGATTAGAAATCTCTCAACTTCAACAGCAGCATGAGAAAGCAAAGTAATGCGCGCGCCTGCATGTTTTTTGAAAGGAAAGGTGATTGGAGTGACGCAGATTTACAAGCTCTAGACATCTTCATTTACATAATAAATTCCACACCTTCTCTAAACATCTGTCCTCCAGAGAGACGCTGCTGAGGATCCCAGTGTTTGTATCGTTCATAAATCATGTAGCTCCAGCTCTCCGGGTAGTTAAATGGTGACTTTTGCGGTGTGAGGCCAAGGCAGGAGGGACATGAGCTGAACAAATGAAGATGCAGCTGAAAAAAAATCGTGAGGAGTCTACAAGACGCCCAAGGAATAAGAATATCTCCCTTCACCTGAAGTACAATCTTTTTCCTCTGGATTTCATTTGATGTCGCAGAAAAACTTTCATAACTGAAATGAATCATCTCCGTTAAGAGATATTAACGGATATTAAACAGGATTTGTAGGCTGTCAATAGGTTGGAAAACAGCTACTGTTTTGCACTTGTCTGCAATGGCTTTCAAAATATTTACTAAGGACCTAAGCCACTTCCCAGTGTTGTATGAAGAGTGGAAACAGAGTCAAGGCTCTCTGCCATGCTTTATTAGCTTGCTGCGGTTCATTAATTCTGCAGCATTTTTCAGGGCACCACAATCAGGCTGAGGACGACTTTCCTCCCTAGTGAGAGCTGAGGTGCAAAGTAGCCCTGCAAAGCTGGAAACCTTCTGCCTCCGGACACTCACTGACTCCACGGCTGTTGGGGGCCCCAGCCCCAACCCCGCAGCCTCCGTAACCCCGAAGGACTCCCCCAGTGCAGGGGAGAGGCCCGGGCCCCGACCCCAGCACCGCGCTGGGAGAGGAAGGACCAGCACGGGCCGGGCTCCATTCCCCCCTTGCCCCTGGCCGAGCTACCTGGTTACAGACATCCCAGCTTCACGGGGAGCAGGGGAAGCAGGTTAAGTAGTTTTATGGAGGCTGAATAATAAAGAGAGAGGGGCCAAGCAGCTCAGAAGGTGCCGAAGAGCACACAAGGGAGCAGTACGATCAGTACCTGGGAATTTTGGCGCATTGCTCATATTTGCAAAGAGCAGCAAATACAGCACTGGGTATAACCCCGTGCCAGCAGAAGTTAACAGGCCTTCTCCTTTTTTTCAGGGGAATGCTACGGCTTAGCTAGCCCAGTCCCTGGCTTACAAAAATCACATATAGGAAGTGCTTTAAACACGGGCAGGCCATGCTGCAATGAATGCAACTGGCAGATAGTCTTTCTACTCCTGAAGAGAGAGCAGCCGCGTGTGCAGCTGATGAATTTCAGGCAGCCAAGCGCTGCACGCACTGCCCTCCCGAGGCTCCCCTGCGGCACCGCGGCTCCGCTCTCCCCTCTCGTGCCTCAGGATCACAGTTCGCCCCAAACACGCGAGAATAACACGTTAATAGCCGAGACCGACCGTATTTCGAGGTAGAATCAGTCCGTCGCAGAGCTGCGGTTCCTGCGTGGCTTGCCTCCGCGTGCCTTTGCAGGCTTTCCTCTGGTTTGCACTCCTGCATTGCCAGCATTAATGAAGTAAATGCAGCCATAATTCTTGCACATCGCAAGTGTGGATTTTAGCATGGACATACACAAGAGGACAGATAAAACATGCAAGGAACATATTGGCGTATCCCCGTACAGTCATCACTAATCATCGTTATCAACACAGGTCTCATCTGAAAAGACACTGAGCTCGTCCTGGACTGCAAGGCACTCGTCAGCTTGCTGCAGGAGGCAAAATAATGGGTTGTTGTTTATATTTCATTCCTCTTCCGAGGACCTGCCATCTCACAATATTCTTTATTAATTGTTTGTTACGCAATTGCACAGGAGAACAGTATCTCCAGAAGTCCCTTTCTGACTGTGCTTTGCACTTGCATGCGTTCAAGATTTCACGGAAGGTAGAAGCTATGCCAAGGCACTCAGACAACAAGAGCCGGCTAAGAGCCGGTCTGCGTGGTCAGTTGCTTCTGTGTGTCCGTCATTATTTCAGAGGGAAAAGCTCCCCGAGGTACACGTCGTAGCTCACGGCAAACAGATGTGGAACAGGCAACAGCACATCTTATACAGCAGTCATGTTTTCCATTAAATGATAAATGAATATTTTACTCCTGGGAGCAAATCCAATTTGCTAATTCACCCACTAGAACAAAATAGTGCGAGAGGTACCGAGCACTTTTATAGCTGAAAACAACAACATGATGCCCCCTCTCCCTGTATTGCAAAGATACCACAGACACTTTCTACACGGGCTGCAAATTCTGCGCAGAGGAAATCTCTTCTCATATGTGGCGTGTTTTCAGGCGACAGGCTTGCGATTTACTATCAGCTACTTCCAGAGCCAGCAAATGGGGATGCTGTGTCTGTTCTCTCAAGCCTGGTGAAGTCGCAGGGTATTTCAGGTTCTCATATGTCCGTATTTGAACGCCGTGAATATTTCTCCCAATAAAATGCTGCTATAACATGTAGCATAACAAGAGCTGAATTTCAGGTTCTCATATGTCCGTATTTGAACGCCGTGAATATTTCTCCCATAAAATGCTGTGTCTGTTCTCTCAAGCCTGGTGAAGTCGCAGGGTATTTCAGGTCTCATATGTCCGTATTTGAACGCCGTGAATATTTCTCCCAATAAAATGCTGCTATAACGTGTAGCATAACAAGAGCTGTGTAAGTGTGTCTAAACTCAAAGGAATGATAAAACTCATTGCATGAAGTTAACAGTATGTTCTCGGCATTCACCTCAAATTATGGGACTCTCCAAAATGCCTTTCACTATGATCAGAAAGGCAGCACTGAGCACTAATCTGGGTACGTAATTCTGTTGACTGTTCCACACGGGGTTTCTCAGGTCTTTAGATTTCGACTCTGCTTCCCATTTCCACCGTCAGCTGTCTGCGTAAGCACCCTGGGAATCTTTGCACTCATTAGTGCAGCAGTGCAGAGCACTTAGAGCAATGCAATTACTGATGCCGTGGCTTGCAGGATATTTCTGGCACCTGAGGAGGACCAGTCTGCAGATGGCCATATCAGAAGAAGAGAGTACATAAAAACAGGATCAATCATCACTTTCTGTGTCTAGACATTTCCTGGAAATTCTCTGGAGGTTAGAGGTTGCACAACACAAGAGGAGAACCACTGGATTCACCCAGTGATACATCCTTCCAAATGTATTTTGAATGGGTACACAGTTTGTTTGGCATTAGTTTAAATTACAGATTACCTAAATTATCAAAGTTCTGTAATACCATGAAATGGTGTATTGCTGTATCCTCAGATGAAACATAAAAGTTCATAATGTTTGGATAATGAAAGAAAAAATACTCTGTTACTGCTACTAAGGACAAAAGCTGCAGATTTTTCCATGCCTGCTCAGGAAAATGCTGACATCACAGAAGGTAGTAGGGAGTATTTAATCAGCGTTATACGGTGCCAAATCAGCGCTGACCAGTAAGAGGCATATGTGTGTGTGTGTGTGTATATATGGGATGTTCTGTTTCACCCGGTAACCTTACGGTCCCAAGTCATCGCAGTGAGCTGTTTGTCGTTGGGATCCTGTGACCCAATGCTACGTGCCGCCTCTGGGACACCTGCAAAGGGTTCTCCTTCTCCATGACTGCCAGAAGGAAATTTTCTAAATCACACTGCCTTATTTTTCTGAGCCAGTGGGTAAGAAAAAGGGGGGGTTACAGACCAGTTTCGAACAGGTGCCAAAAAGCAACTAGAATGAGATTGGTATAAAACCACTGGGACCGCACGCTAGGGCACGGTAGTCTGGCATCGGCTATGCCGGCCACATCGGGAGGATCCACACCACCCAGACTGGCCCTTTATCTGCTTGGCAGCTCCCCTGACCTTGCTGGGAGAGCTGTACTAATTGGTTTCTCTCCGCAGGGCGTTACGCAGGAGGAATGCTAAGTACTGCAGGCAGAGAAAAAAACCCCGTTTCTGTCCTTCTCGGCTGCACGGGCTGCACGGCATGCTGTGGAGCGTTTGTGGAAGGTGCCTGCCATCAAATGACACTACTCTGTGGCACCGAAATTAGAAATTTCCCAGCTCCCCAGCAGCAGGGAGGGCATCCGTGCATGTGCTTTTCCACCCCAAAACATGGCTTTCCTTTGTATCCGTAAAAAGCCAACTAATACACTCCTTCCAATTAAGCTGTGATATGAACTGCACTTTGAAAGTTCTTAATCCATTTTATGGTTCATTAACTCAGAAAATTTCATACCCATGGTCAGCCGTATCAAAGAGGATGGAATGCCTGGCACCAATTAGTTCTAATAATGAGCTAAATTGTGCACAGATTTCTGAGTCTGTCGTCAGTGTGAGAAAATAGGACAGCTCCTCTCAAAATAGAATATCGTACTGGACGTTTCTTTAATTTGTCTTCGGCTAAAGACTACTCCCGCTAGCTGATGCAGACAAAGAAACTGATCGATTTGATGAGTTACAGAACTCTGCTGTGTGGCACTTTCCCCTGCTGCTGAGCAAGGAGCCATGGCAAAAGAAGAGTGTCAATCTTGCTCTGAGATTTTGCGTTTCTGCTTGTTCATGTTTCGCACTTTAAGGCGGCAAATACACATGCCCTGTTTGTGCCGTCAGTTCGCTTTGACACTGATTTTCTTTCAAGAAGGATTGAGCAGGCCATTTGTAAAACGTCTTAGGAACTGCGGGTGCCTTCCAGGTCAGGCATCCTCCCTTGCCGAGGGAGGAAGAAGCTCTCTGAGCTGGGGAAGCCAAGGAGGACTTGTGCGTACAAACTGGCCCTGGCTGGGAGCCTTGCTCCGCAGCACCGGCAGGTGGGGTCTGTTTCCAGCTCTGCATTTTCAAGTCCCACTTAAAATACTAGCAAAAGAAACACAGGCATACGGTAGCGTATATGAGATATGTGTCATCCTTATGTTACAAATGCTTAAAGGAAAGGATAAGATTAGCAGTCACCTCCAGAGAGAAGGACATTAAAGTAACCGACGGTTCCTAATCTACCACACAGCCTATAACACTGTGTCTTCCCGCAGTTTTAGTCAGGGACTTGCTCTTTTGCAAGACTTTTGGGTACTGCCACAGTATAAATACTCACTAAAGAACCTGAAGAAGCAAAGGAGGGATTTCACTGTGTCTTCCCCACAGCTTTCCTGAAAGAGGAACGTGCCTATTGTGCTATTATTGCTTGAGCTAAACCAGAAATATTCCTTTGCCATTAAGCGGGAGACACGCCTTGAAAACTAAAACATTGCTCTTACTTTCTTAGAGATGTTTGCATGCTGCTAGCATGCCTTTCAGTTCTGCCTCTTTTCTGCAGCCCAGGACAGCATAAAGTCTTCAACACGCTGGGGAGGAGAGACACAGAAGGGGAGGGAGGTGCCAGTGAGGGAGGCACAGCCCTGCTTCCCCAGGAACCCCGGGGGCTGCAGGCAGCAGCATGACTCCCGCATGAAACCTGATGTGAGCAGAAGTATCTCATTTCCCAGTGTCTTGCATGTTTCTCTGAGAGGCAGACTGGTATGTCAGAGGGGTGCATGCTTGGACCCTAGGTTTTCCAAATCTCTAAGAGGACTGCCTATAGGTGAGCCCAGGTGAAAGTCCACAGGCTGGCATGCCACTGAGATGACCCGGTGCCGGGTTTGTTGGGAGGCATTACCTTTCATGCACCTCCTCTACCTTCTGCTAGTCTAGCAGACTGGAAACGTGGCAGCTACGAGGCTGGCAAGCTGTAAGATTTTCCATCACTGACAGTGAAAATATAAATTATCACAGTCGTTTTAGCATTTTGATTTGGTAGATGCTGGCAAACACTTTGCAGTGTGAGCTGCTGCATGCAAGTGATGACCTTCAGGAATGCTGGCGTCTCCCCGTGGCGAAGCAAGCAGGAGCATGAATCAGCAGAAGGGAGAGGGGGAAAAAATGATGGTTAAAAAAGAGCCTGCTGTTAGCAGTAAGTTAAAAAAAAGTTTCCTCCTGGTCCTCCAGTCAGATTTATTAGCAGAGACCTTGGCACTTGCACAGACCCCTGTGCAAAAGCCAGGCCCCTGCTTGCAGATTTATTGCACGGTCAGGGCCTTCGCCAGCTCAGTCACAGCATTTCACCCTTTCTGTAATTTAGATTTAAAATCCAAAAAGAAACAAAACCGTTCTTCCAGTGTTAAGTCTAAGCACAAACAGTCTCCAAGTGAGCCTCTGAAAGAAGGGCATAAAGCCCTGAGCCTCCAGCTCTGTGCAGACACGTGTACTACCAAATTCAGAGGAAGCCAGCACCAAGGGGAAGCCCGTAGCAGCAACCTCGTAGAGGTCCTCGGTTAGGCTGAGCCATGAGCCGCCCACCCAGGCACCGTGCACACAGAGCCACAGTGACGAGCCGCTGCTGCTGCCACAGTCACCCACCTTGCTTGGGGCTACCACGAGCCCTGCGTCCCAGCCCGCCTGGGCTGGCGGAGAGGAAAAAAAGAGCTCCAGCAGCAGTCCTCGGGGTGGGGGAGCTGCCTGCCCTCGCAGCCCGACGGGAGAGGGTGCCAGGCCCGGGGGGAGCTGCCTTTACACAAAACTGCCTCCATACAGCCGTGCCTAGAAATGAAACCCCCCCCCCCGCTCCCTGCCGCTGCATGGAGGACAAGAGGTGATCCACCGGGATGGGCCAGGGGAGGCATTTTCTCCAGCCTCCGGTTTGAAGTAGGGCTCCCGACCGGCTGCTTGGCAAGAAACCGTAGACAGCTCTGCAGCACCCTTGCTGACAAATTTAGGTGCCTATGGTTCAGGTTTCCTTACATATTTAAGTCCCACCAAGGTGTTTTGCACCTCAGTACCCATCAGCCATGGCCCCTCGGCACCACCTGGCCTACGAAGCAGCTTTGAATCCAGCATCAAAGCACTGACCTTGTCCATGCAATTCTGCTTAGCTATGCTCCCGATTTTCTGGCTGCTGTCAGAGCCCACCAAGTAGTCGGGACCTGCCTGACCCACGGTGTCACCCAGCACGGTGTCCCAGAGCCCTGAGCAGGTCAATCCTACGGGGACACCCAGTGCCCAGCTCCTCTCTGTCCATCTCCCCTCTTGCTGACCAGCGGCTGCGTGTATTTGCCGGCAGCCAGCATCGCTGCCCCTGCCCCGCTTGCCCATTCCCGTGACCGGGAGTGGGATTACGCCTGGCACAAATGGGACGCGGTCCCCATTTCCACAGAGGGCCTGATCGTCCCCAGCAAGAGCCCTCTCATCGCGGATGGCAGCGGACGAACCCCCAGCTACAGATTAGGCTGGCTGCCGGCGATGTCCCCTGCGGACCCCGGGGGACCGGGGCTCACTTGCTTTCTTCGCACATTTATTTCCTCTTTTTCTCACCCGTTTTCTCCCTGACCGGCGGGTGCTCGTCTGTCTTTGCTTGGCTTTTCCAGCAGAGGGGGATGCAACCTCACCAAAACTGTTCTCCTCGCCCAAAGCCTTCAAACATGCCCTCACCTTTATCCTCACCCTCACCTGCACCCTCACCCAGGAATGGGCTCCCTGCGCAGCATGACCCCCCTGGCCTGGCAGTGCCGGCACCCACACCCCAGCGCTCCCCGGGCACATGGGCACCATGGGGTCCAGCAAACCTTCTTTTTTATTGCACTTAATAAAGGGATTCGATCTGCGGTAAGCTGTTAAAGAGAGACGAATGAACACAAACAGCAACACGATGCCCACGTGTCAGCCCCGGCCTCCACGGCGTGAACGTCTTTGGGGTTTTTTTCCCCAGTGTTGTCACGGACAAGGGGGGAGATTATCCTGGGAACTGGAACACTTTGAAACGGGGGAAACAGAGGGATGTTTCTTCCCAGCCACAGTGGCTGTATGATGTACATCAAGCCAGAAGGACGAGGCAGTCTCATTTAATGCTTTTTAATCAGTGAAATTCAAAGTGCTTCATAAAGTGTCGTACAGTCGGGGAAGCTGAGGCAGAGATGGGAGAAGCGATGTGCCCAAAGGTAACAGGCAGCCAGAGTCAGGCGCAGATGCCAGGTGTTGGGAGCTGTAGTTTCACTTGCAGGCTGCAGACCAGATACTATAAAGCGATGCACAAGGAGGCGTGAGTCCTTGCTCAGGTGTCACTCTCTGCTGCGGTCCTACAGCATCAGCGTGGAGAAGCTCCCCGCGCTCTTGCCTTGCAGTCGGGGAGTGTCCGACTTGCTCCAGGTGCGAGGGGCAAGTCCCAGGCAATGTCTTTGCCTTTGGTGGGGGAAGAAGCAACACACCTACAGGTACAAACATCCTCACATGAACCAAGTCAGCTGAGCTGCACTGATTTACACCAGCCAAATACTCGACTCATTGCCTCAGCACCTAGTAGGAGTCCTAAACTGAACAGGAGGAACTTCACGTATGTCGATGCTGAAACCGCTTCTTGATCAGGAGCAGAGGAGCAGAAGGGAGCGCCCAGCCCGCTCTGCAGTCTCTCTTGCATTGGATTCTGCATGCTCTGGTTGTCTTTATTGTCCTTTGTCATCTCCTCTGGAAGTTACGTTCCCTGTTGGCATTTCACGGAGCACGGTCGTCTCGGGAAGCTGGGCACCTCGCATGCTGTCATGTCAGACAGCTGTGCTCCAAGGTTATTTCCTATCAAATGCTCCTTCTTCCAGCCATCCAGTTATTTTCTCCTTGGCTAAATCATCTGAAAATAGAAATAGTCTGCAGCCATCCTCGTTCTTCCTGCTTTATATGCATGAGCAGGAAAGGGAATTTAGGATTTTACTGTAATGCCATACACAAAAGCCTGCTGGAGAGCATCACTCTGATTAGCTCTTATTCTACAACCAAGAAAACAAGAAAGAATAAAAATAAGGGAGAGCCCAGCATGTGGCTTCTGTGCCTCGCTGCTTCAAGGCTCCTCAGAAAATCTGCCCGGTTGCTCAGGTCCCTCGTCAATGGCATATTTGTGCATATCCCAGTAATTTGTTGGGTTTTATCCTCTTTTAATAATGAGGAAACGAAGTGCAGGAGCAATGTAATCATTTGCTCGCTATCACATCAGAAAGCTTTGACTCCATTTGGCAATAAACCAACCCAGTGCCTAACCTTCAGGCCTCCCCTTCACTCGGTCGTTGCTATTGCAGGCAGGTAAAC
Organism: Aptenodytes forsteri; assembly: GCF_000699145.1. Taxonomy (NCBI): domain Eukaryota; kingdom Metazoa; phylum Chordata; class Aves; order Sphenisciformes; family Spheniscidae; genus Aptenodytes; species Aptenodytes forsteri. The sequence goes on along the minus strand of NW_008794173.1, from coordinate 1,770,783 downwards.
ACCTCCGACATCTCAGCGTGCAATACAGGGCATAACAAAGCCGGAACAGCTTCATAACTGCAAACAATGCATCCCAGCTTGTGGCAGTCTGAGATGGAAAAATTTGATTTGGATCTGGGAATTAAATTAGCAAAAGGGATGAAAAAGAAGAAAAATACCTCACATCCAAGCACTCATCTTTGGCAGAATTCATTGCTGGAAAAAAATGTTAGGATGTGAATTTTGCAGATAGCTCTGATGCATGATGGACTGGACCGAACTCCTCGTTCTAAACTCCCTGAACTTTGAGGATTTGATGCAGATCCAGATTTAAAATTTCCACTGGGGCCTTTCTCATTAAAACCAGAGGCAGAAGGATCTCATTTCCCTACTGAGGCTGTAACAGATATTAATTTGCCCCTTCTCCTTCTGTGTACTGTCCATCCCCCTTTTTATCCTTTTTCAGTTTATGTGAGTCTTGACATAGGGCACTTAACAAACCAAGTGGTCTTGCTTCTCCCCATACATAGGGCGCTCCGGTTTCTGAAAAAAACTGGGCTGCAGAATTCAGTGCGGGTGTCTGCATACGGATTTTTTTTTTAATAAACTTAATCCCAAATAAAGCTCATCCGAAGCTGTGGGCACTCAGAAATCACATTTAAAACCACAGGAGCACAGAAGAGACAGAATGCCAGCGATGCATCCCTTCTTCCCACCCCGCTAGGCGAGCACCAGTCATGAGACTCGCACAGCTTAAATCCCGCCGTTACACTTTCCCACCAGACAAATCCTGCTTTATTAAACTAAAGTGCAAGGGAATTAGCAAAACTGCCTGTTTCCTTCACACTATAGTATATATAAGCAACCTAATCCATACGCCAAAGCTCCTACCGCTCTTGAAACCCCTCAGCTGGGAATTCCCATCAGCAGCTCGCGGTTTCCCTCCTGTCAGCTCGCAATTACCTTTCCCTTCTGGGGCACGGGAAGGAGAAAAACGCCTGGGCGCCTGCCAGGACGCATCCCTGCAGCTCTCCTTCCACGGCGTCTGGGTGACCCCCGCCTGAAGGAGAAATACACGGCCGGGGTGCTGGGTCAAGGAATTAGACACCAGACTAATTAGTGCTCGGCTTTGATAGTTAAAAAGGCTCGTTTGGCTGACCTGACCAAATCTTTCGGTCCACCCCGCCGCTGCTGGGTCTGATCAGCTGCCCCGGGGAGGAGGGGGATTCGGCTGATCAGACGGGGAGGGATCCCCAGTCCCGCTGCCTGACCTGCCCTTCACCCCCGCCTGGCAGGGGCAGCCCAAAACTCTGATGAAAGAGAAAGGAAGTGCGAGTCAGTGTGAAGACGGCGTTTCATTTACATGAGATAAGCGCCTTCATGTAGCAACTAGAAATCAAGGGTAATTGGCGTGGTTGGGAGACTGGTGTCTTTTGTTACACAAGGCGTAATGGGCCTCTTTGGAGGGAGCAGAAACCAGCGTTCCCTTGAGTGAATATTGCAGCCTGGAATAGCGATGTGCTACATCCTATTTCTCAGGAGGGAAGAAGGAAGGAAGGACACGTGAAAAGAAAAGTAGCAGTAAACGATCCCGCTTCATCATTTTTTTTCTTGTAACCCTTCTGGCCTTACAAACAGGAACTTCATTTTGAACTAAAAATAAAGCATGATGCCTATTTCACAGTTGCAGACGGGTGTTTCCAACTGCGCTGCTAGGTTTCAGCCCCTTTCTATATGCAGCCTGAGCAAGGCATGGTAGGAAAGTGCCTCGCTTTGCATTTGCTATATTTACATATCATCAGTTATCAGGAGAACAGGATGTCCCAGGGGATCTGAAATAGGATACGCCGCACTCTTCATCTCCTGGTCAGTTCAGCCACGGGCCAGGTCCCTGTGACTGATATTGTTTGCATGTCTGCCCGTGGCTCCGGTACCACCGGCGGTGCCCAGGTGGGTGTTATCCATCCCCAGCCCGGCTGGCCCGCAGGCCGAGCTGCTCTGGCATCCCCAGCCTTCCTCCAGACCAAGTCTGACACGTGTGGCTGAGGCAGAGGAGAGCCGGGGGGGGCGGTGGAAAGCTCCTACTCTGCTCTTTCTGCCACACCTTTTTTTGCAAGGGCAGAGGAGATTTATTCTGCCCTCGACAAAATCTTCTACACTTCGTTTTTCGTACAAAATCCTCAGCAGCCATCAGGAGGGTTTCAGTATGGGGTGATGGAGCGCAAGCAAGCCATTTCCCAGGCAGAGCGGTGCCGGGGCATGAGCAGTACCCCCGGCACAGCTTCCCACAGGCCCACAAAGGTCTCACAGGGGTGCAAAGTGCAGAGTCGGAAAGGGTGGGCGGGCAGATGGAGGGGGTCGATACCCAGTTCTCTGCTGGAGAGGTTACACCTGGCATTACAGACCCCGCAAGGCAACGAGCTGTCTCCCTCGGAAGCAGGTTGGATGACCTGCCTACCTTACCACCTTGGATTTAAACGCGTTTCTCACACGTTGGGCGTAGCTGCCAAGTATTGTGCCTTCCGTACATCACTCCACCTTGATTTCAAACCACTTTAGCTTGTGTTTGGGAGTGGTTTCCAAGCATTCAGCTCACCCATATCTTATCCACACTGGTTTCCTTTATGAGCTGCACCCACTACAGGTCCAGAGCTTTAAATGCAAACCCAAACAAATATGTGGTAGTGCTTCCCATTCCCACTGGTCTGGCCCGGAGTGGGAGTGGAGTGAGTCAGGAGTACCATAAAGGAAAGTGAAATAGATCCACCCTGAGCAGACGATAGGATCAGGACAGATTAGTAGCCTTGGATCAGATTCAAGGGTCAGCATAAATCTTTAATCTTTGCAAAGTCCTAGAGACTCCCTCCCCTACACTCTGTCTCACATGCATACACACCAGGCATGACTAAACAGCTCTCTGCGGGGATGGCAGACACTTCAGAAACTCCCGGCTGGTTTTGGTTTGCAAAATAAAACAATAAAGCTGCTCTCTGTTGTTTAAACGTGAGAACTTCCCTATGCAGGCAGATCGCGACTGATGCAAGCCCTGCTCTCGAGATGCTGCCCGGGGACTGGTGTCGCACTGCGGCCACCGCTCCTGCCAGCAACTGGGGGCTCTTTGCCGACAGGTCCCCTCCAGTTTGCTCCGATCTCATGGTCAGACTGTAAAACATTCGCCTGCTTAATGCAGTCGGGTGAGAGCTAAGTACAACCCCGCGTTGTGTCTTATTAGGTCCTGACAACACGATCTGCCAGGACGTCATTACTTACTATTCCTCTATATTTGCTCCCCACTGATGCTGTGCTTAGTGGACATAACCTGGGTAGTTCCCAGGTTTCACGTGGAGCTGCAAGTGGTTCGCTTGGGGTAATCGGTGTGGGGGAAACGCTGGGCTGCCCTGGGAGAGGGCAGTCCCGTGGGGATGCGCTGGGCTCCGTGGGAGCGGAGGGGCTGGAGGAGAGGCTTGTGCCAGCTTTGCACCCAACTGATGCACTAAGGGAAAAGAAAGAAAGAAAAAAAAAAAAAAAACGGCAAAAA
>NW_008794173.1:1765912-1767187 GCF_000699145.1 Aptenodytes forsteri | reverse complement strand
GTTTTACCCCAAAATGAAGCAAAAAGGAAAAAAAAAAAAAAAAAAAAAAAAAAAAAAACGGCAAAAAGCCCTGGCCTACTTTTTGTTTCGCTGTGCTGGGCTCAGGCTCGAAGGATGTGGTTTGGTGGTCAGCGCATAAGACAGCAAATGAAAAAAAAAAATTCCTTTGATTTAATCCAGATCGGGTTTGTGCATGCTCTTCCTGCGGCCATCGGGAAATCACACAAGGGAAAACCCGGCCCACGCTGCCGGTGGCTGGGCGCTGAGGGACGTGGCGCAGGTCCCGTGGTGGCCCCGTCCTGCTCGGCGGGGTGCTAAATCCTGCTGAGCGAGGTCTCCCGCCCCGGCGCCTGGAGGACCTTAGCCCCCACCGGGGCTCCAGGACATCCATCTCCTCGCCATGCGGCGGGCTCCATCTCAAGCTTTCTTGATAGATTTATAACAATTCAAGTCACTCTCACCACCACTCTGTGCACAAAGGGCCAGGCAAGTTCTGTATAAGTGAATATTTATATATTCCCATAAACATTTTTAATGGGAAATTGCCTAATATGTCTTATTAAACGGAAAGCACGAGCAGTTGTCCGAGGGCGCCTGGCAGTGCTGCTGACGGTGAATGTGTCGGTGCTGCTGCACCTCGCAGCTGTAATCGTTTCAGGAATCCTTTGACTCATCTTCCGAGCGGCTCCAGGATGTGCAGGGAGATCTCGATCTTGCCGGTCTCTTTAAAAAACACCTTTGCCTCACTCCTGGGTTCAGAAAGCTCGTGTTGCAAATACCTCCTGACCTCAAGTGCCCAGGTGTTTGCCAGAGCCTGGCTGCAGCTGGAAAACCCTTCTGCTGTTAAAGCCTCACCAGCATGCAGCAGCCGGGGCTCGTGCTCGTCACATGCGTGGCAGCGCCTGGCTTTGCCAGAGCAGGTGCCCGGCTGACCGCCGGCATGGCGTTCGCACCAGCGTGCCCCGCGAGCCCCAGCGTGCAACCACTTGCTGCGGGCACCAGGGACGAGCATCTGCCACCAGCCCTGGGAACAAGCCTCCGCCACCAGCCATCCCTCGCCCCTGGCAAGCTCCTACCAGGTCCTGGGCAGCCCCATGCCTGCCCGGCTGTGCCATCCCCTCGGCCGGCAGCTTATGTTTGCTTTTCCAGGGCTACAGAGAGAGACAGTGAAAACTTGACATGTTCTGAAGCGCAGGAAAGCCATCCCCAGGCTCATGTGCCCCACCAAGGTGGGTACGGCACGCACGCCCCAGGGTACAGCCTGGGGGTCCTCAG
>NW_008794173.1:1760296-1765661 GCF_000699145.1 Aptenodytes forsteri | reverse complement strand
CGGGGGCGGCGTGCCCGCTGCCCTGCCCGCTGCCCTGCCCGCTGCTGGGGACGGGCCACGCCGGCTGCCCGGGGAGCATCCCTCGGGGGCCGTATGCTGGGCGAGGGGCCTCGTGCAAGGCACGCGGGCTGCAGGCACGGCACGGCAGGCGACACGCGTGCTCCACGCTCTCCGCCGGCGCAGATTTTGCAGCGGCTGTGTCAGCACGGGATGCAAAGCGCCCGGCGGGTTTGCACGTGGGAGCGGATTGAGTCAGGCATCACACACTCACTCCTTATTCATTCGGCTACGCGAGCCGCTGGGCAGAGGCTAAATTCTCCATGACCTTTGGACACTCATTTAAACCATGGAAAGGGTGATGGGCAGCCAGCAGGCAGGGAAAAGAGGCAAATGGCCTTCGCCAGATGGCAGTGGATGCTGCCGTCAGAGCCTCCATCCTGGGGTGTTCCCCGAGTTGGGGCGAGTGCCTGGTGCCTGGCACAGGGTGGCAGGGCTGACCACCACCCTCTGGCCTTTCGTCCTCCAAAACCAAGCGGTGTGGCTCGTGGGACAGCTCCGTGCTGGCGGTCACTTACCTGTCCCTCCTGGGGCAAGCCCCTGCTGTGGTCTGCAGACCAAAAGCCGGGCTCAGACCCCGAGCTGAGCCCCAGCCTGTGGCCTTCAGGGGCTCCTGCACTCCTGGACCTGCTTTTGCTCATCAGACACTTCCATCCAGCCAAAGCGAGCAGAGATGCTCTGGTAGAAAGGGGCCTGAGAAGAGACTGAGACCAGCTGTGCTGCAGGGAGGGAGCCACCGCGGCACAGCCGAGGCCAATGACAGCTTTCCCGAGGGCATCATCTTAGAAAGCGGCTCTTCGGAGGCGAGGTGATTCAAGGGGAAAGCCTGCAACAGTCATTCTGGGAAGTTTCCATTTGAATCGCTGCAAAGAGCAGTTTTTCCATGATAAACAGATTGCTTCAGTTCCCCAGCAGCACTGGGGGGGGGGAGTCACCGCCACCCCCTCCCTCCGCGGCCCTTTCTGCACGGGGCCCTGAGTCATCCTCCACCCAAAGGCTCGTCCGTCGGGGCCGGGCACACGGTGGGGACGGGCAGGGCCCCGGCGGGATCCACGCCTGCAGCCACCATGGTGCCCTCAGGAGCCCTCCCACACCACAAGGGGAATTCAGCCCCAGCACAGCCGGTACGGCTTTGAGGTCAAACGCTTGTTTGAAATCAAGAACCAGCGAAAACCCCTCCCCAACTGACTCCTGAGTGGAGTGCGCAGAGCCAGGGCCTCCTCCGAGGCTCCCAGGGCGTGCTCGGGCTTTTTTATTTGCGAACTGGGGCTCTGGCGTGCTGGTGGGGTCGAACGCTTTGACTGTACAGGCAACGCTTACGGGAATCCCTGTCTCACCGACGGCAAGCGGAGCCTTCCCGCCTGCCTTGTCCCCATACCACCCAGGTATGGTCGTTCAAGGGGTGTTGCCCAGGTATGCTCTGGGGCTGCCCAGCACCTCATGTTTAACCTGCACCCCCAGAGCAGCACCCCAGCCTCGGCTGACCTTCGGGAGCGTGATATTTTGGCACTGCTGCGGTGCTGCTCGTACAGCTGTTGAAGCCGCCGCAGAGGAAACACCGCTCGTCTCCTCCTTGGGTAGTCACCAAGACCAGGTCGGGTACCTCACGTCCCAACCACCTCCAAGACAAACTTCTAAGCGGTAGAGGTCAGCGAGGGAGAGGAATCCCGCTCCCTGCACCGCTTTAATCCTATGGAATAATGCATACTATGAAGTGAAATCTGGATCTGGTCCAGCACTCACTGAAGGCAATGACAGACCTCCCACTGATTTCAATAGGAGCAGGAGTGAGCTGGGGTTTTTAATCAGCATGGTACCAGCAACAGTAATAGCTCGTCAAGCCCCGGCGTTACCCGTGCGGTGTAATGCAGCTAGAATACTTCAGAATGTGGTTGCCTGCGCCCATAGGTCGCATTTCATCTCAAATCACACCGATTTCATGACGACACGTGCTAATAGCATGCGATAATCATCAGTGACTGCTTCCATTCGGGATGAAATATTACCCCCGCTGCGCACCAATCGATAGCTGAGGTAAAACTCTGCCGGCAGGTTTCCAAACCCCCGCTGCAGCAGGAGGAGAGTGCTGGGAAAGGCCCTGAACATGGGCATAACCTTATTAATGATTCGGCGTCAAGAATAGAAATAAGAGTTAAATCTTCCATAAGCTGCTCAGCTCCACATTCATGTTGTATACATCCTCAGGCTAAAGTGCAAATACGAACTCCGTGCATACCCCGTGACAAGGATAAGTAATATTTCAGGCCTAACTGTTTGCATATTCATCAGTACTTTCAAAGCAGAATATATCTTTGCCTTTTTTCTAGCTGCCTCTGAAAGGAGGCACGCAGCGAGGCTACCGGGAGAGCCCCGCACGGGAGAGGGGAACATTGCAATACTTCCAGCAGCACCACGGGCCGAAGGAAAGATAAAGCTGTATTGCAGAGAGAAAACTAATTACTCCTTGTGTGGCAGCTCTGGCGATGACAGACCGCTGCCACCATTTTTTGGCCTGAGTTGTTGTTCAGAAAACAATAAAGTGGCATCCTGTCCTGGGTAATGGAATAAAAAGCAGAGGTCGGGAGAGTAGATAAAATGGACCTCTGGGGACAAGCCCGAGGCTGCAGACGGCTGACCCGGCTCTTCCCCAGTCGGCATTTTCGCCCCCACAGAGCGGGCTTCCCCGGCCGCAGCCCGGCGCAAAGGTGGACGGGCGCACACGGGCGCGGGGCAGTGCTGAGCCAGCCGAAGACCCGGCGTCCCGCGGCAGACACCTACCTGCCTTAACCAGTTCTGCCTTAACCCGGCCATGCCACAGGACTGTTGGCAGCCTGAGACCCAGGCAGGATTGCGGCTCCGTGTGGACGTAACGAGTCGGGTACGGGGAGGCCGGGAGCAACCAGCATGGGACAGACCCTATCCAGGTCCCATTTGCCTGAGGGCAGCAGCATGCACGAGAGGAGACTGGGGAATCTACCTTGTTATTTTCGGGCATTCCTCAGCGTTGCTTCTTGCAAACTAGTCCCAAACTCCTCTGTTTTCCCTCAGCTGTGTGGCGTTACCCAGCCTTCCCCAGTTTTGCAGTTTTTAACGAGGCACACGCAGTGAAAAGCCCTTCCCAGCCAGAGCTTTACTGTTTTGCCGTTTCCAAAGGCACTGGGCGTAATGGCAATAGCTGACTCCACGGAGTGACGTGGCCAGAGCAAAAACACACCCGGGAGAAAGAGAAAGGTATAAGAAATAAATTATTTCAAAATGCCAGGTAGAAGTATTACCCTCTGTTTCTTAAAACCCCAGCATGGGAGTGCGGTGCCCTGGGAGCCTGGGCAGAAGAGCGCAGGCACCCCCTCCATCGCGCCCGCTGTTTCTAACGGTGCAAAGGTCCTGCTTGCCCGGCCATCGAGCCCAGGGGCGGAAACGGACATATTCAACGTAGGGGCCAATTAGCAGTTTTTACCTGGCCAGCTGCCACTGAGAGGTATTTGGATATTTCTCGAGTGCCACGAAGCGCCTGGAGAAGGGCGGTGGGAAAGGTCTGGAGCTTCGGCCTGGCCTGGAGAAGGGCGGTGGGACTGGAGCTTGTGAGAACCGCGTCTCCTGGCTCCGGCAGCACGCCGCGAGTCAGGGTTACAAAACATGAATACCCCATGTCGCATAGCGAGGGGCAGTATCACCGGCTCCGCTGGCTACAGTTACGCGACCTGAACCCAGCAGAGTAATTTCGCCTCCAGCCCTGCGGAGCTCGGGAGCGGTATGCAGCACCGGCTGGGCTCATCCCGCCTCTGCCCCCGTCTGCCCGGGCATTCCCGACCCTCTCCTTCCATCCCGAGCATCACACCAAATGTCTAAAGGGAAAAAAGACTTGCTCAATACCTGCTGCTTTTTCCACGATGAAGCAGCTAAAGCAGAAACAGCAATTATCTGGTTCAGTCTGGTGCTGCTGGCCTGGAACATGCCATGACAACGTGTTTCTTGTTTCAAAGCCTCTTTTGTACTAGGACACAGTTCAAGGGATCTTGCAATGCCTGCATTTGTAAACACGCGGCACTTGCAGCTACACGCTTTGCAGATGAAAGCCAGGGCAGAGCAGAAGGGCACTTCTCCCCGCCATGGCCGTGTCACGGCCGGGGGGAGCGCTCCCCCTCGGCTCGGTGTCTGCAGGCGGACGTGCTGATTCAGGGACTCGGGAGCCCTGGGGCTGGTTAACCATGCGTGGTCCTCAAAAGTCACGGCACGTTCAGAAAAATGGAGTCCTGGAAAAGAAAAAAAAAAAAAAAGGGGAAAAAAAAAAATCACAGCAAAAAATGTGCGTCACTGCAGATTATTTTAGGCCCTGGTCCATGCATAATGCAAATAAGCAGCTCCCGGGGTACATGCCTGTAAAAACCATCCAGTCCCATAGCAATCGGTTATAGGAGCTTTCCAAACAGGTGGTGAAAAGCTAAAATGATGTGTCTCTGTGTCCTCACCGGGGTTGGGAAGGGCCCTCGCTTTCAGGAAGGCTCTTACCCTACCTCCACAGGGCCGGTATAAAACAGGACTGAGACATTAAAAAAGCCAAGAGCATTTCTTTCCTTTTGAGGCAATCCCGCGCTCGTATTAACCAAACCACGCTCAGCATCTCCACGACCTCCTTTGATCTGCTCCGAACCGGGCTGCCTCCTTGCGCTTACTTTTCACGCACGCTGGCTTTATTTTTTGCTTTTTCTAAAAATCATTGTATCCTTGCCTTACTTCAAGGAGTCGCTCGGGAAGCCCTATTTATGGGTTGAAATGCTGCTGAAAGAGTTATTGCCATGTTATTCAGCTGTTGTGCCAAGCCTGCATGGAGATCGGGTTTCTGCTGAAAGGGTGCCAGGCACGTCTTTTTCCAGGAACCAGCAGCCGTATTTAGCCTCCGGCTGCACATGAAAGACTGCAGTCGGAAACGTGACATTGTGTCAACATTTGAGGCAGGTCAGAGCTGGGTGAGACCATGAAAACAAGTCCGGGGAACTCAGCACGCCCCGCCGGCGCGGTGCGGCGCGGCACGGGCTGCCACGACCTGGCGCCATGCCGGGGGTCGGCCCCTCCATCGCCTTCCTCCCTCGGCCCCCGTCCGCGTTGCCCCCTCTCCTCTTTGCACCGCCACGACCTGGCGCCATGCCGGGGGTCGGCCCCTCCATCGCCTTCCTCCCTCGGCCCCCGTCCGCGTTGCCCCCTCTCCTCTTTGCACCGGGACGGAGCGTGACGGCTCTGCCAGGTGGGCGACGCCGCGGTGGGATGGCGGCGGGGCATTCCCGCAGCAGGCAGAGGCAGGGCGGGGGGG
>NW_008794173.1:1757899-1759036 GCF_000699145.1 Aptenodytes forsteri | reverse complement strand
CGGGGGCGGCTCGCCGCGGGCTGCCACGACCCGACCTGGCGCCATGCCGGGGCCCCTCCATCGCCTTCCTCCCTCGGCCCCCGCCCGCGTTGCCCCCTCTCTCTTTGCACCGCCACGGTGGGATGGCGGCGGGGCATTCCCGCAGCAGGCAGAGGCAGGGCAGGGGGCTGCTCGAGGCGCGGGCAGCCCCGGTGCGGGGGTCCGCAGGCAGGGCATCCCCCACTCAGTGCTGCCGGTGGGCGCAGCCCCTGCCCCGCGGTGCCGGCCGGGGATGGCCGAGGGCCACCGGACCCTGCTCTGCCCCAGGGAACTCACCTGTCCCGCTGGCGCCCGGCCAGGGCGGCAGAGAAAATCCCCAGCTGTAATTAGCCTTCACCTCCTGTATAAACCTTCTCTCTTCCACTTTTTTTTTTTACAATTTCTTTCCTCCGTGACTGAGGATCTGGAGCTTCTGTGAGTCCTCCCACCATACGACAAGGTGGGTCAGAAGATGGAGACCGAAGGGGAGCGAGAGCCGTGGAAACGAGCCAGAAATCCAGCCGCTAACGAGGCTGTAAACACTGCTGCGCTGAGCACCGAATGCTGTCCCCAAAATGGGGTTACTTACAGTCGTCTTCAGTGAGATCAATATTTAGCCCTAATTAAAACAAACACAACATAAATGTGAGGAGGTATGGAGGCTCCAAATAAATTAATACGAGCAGCCCTGTATTTTTCTCTAGCATTACTTAAGCTGACGGTACTTTAAGCCAACGCTAACCATAGTCTAACAGCAGCCCCCGGGCACCTGCCTCTCCTCCAGCGGGGTCCCAGAGATGCTGCAGCCCAGGACCGGGCAGCGCTGTCCCAGTCGGGCATTTAACCTCTCACCACGTTTTGTGATTCATCTGCATTGTGAAAAGCTGAAATATCCCACAGAAGTGCCTGTGCCCCATCCACACGTAGGCAGTGCCGCTAGGAACCCGAGTCCTCCCACCCGTCCCTCCCAGGCCAGAGCCGCACTTCATCCATCTTTCGCCTTTGGGAAGAGGTTTGGGTTCCCCTCCGTTCTGCACGGAGGCCAGAAACGGTGCGTCGTTGCTGGAGAGGCGGGGAAGGAGCCCGTGTTCAGGGTTGTGTCATATTTTTTAAGGCCGT
>NW_008794173.1:1755809-1757879 GCF_000699145.1 Aptenodytes forsteri | reverse complement strand
GCCCCCCCCGGCCCCCCCCCCCCCGCCTGCGGTGCCGGCTGAAAGTCCCAAACCTGCAAAACAGTCACAGGAGCGCATGGGAGAAGCGCGGCAGCGTGATGGGGCACGCAGGGGGGGTAGCACGGGTTCGTTCCTGGCAGAGGCAGGATCCGGCCCTGCCCGGGCGCTCAGCGGCAGCACGGTGGCCGTCCCTCCCAGCCGAACGGGCCCACCATGGAGGCAGCCGGGGCTTTCCCCGGCAGAGGCGGCGTGGGCTGAGAAGGGCGTCCCTGGCCCCCGGCCAGCCGGGACAGACGTTGTGCGAGGAGCCACCCCAGGCCTCGCACGCCCCTCGGCCCTCGAGGGGAGGCAGTGCCTTTGCGAGGCTGTGATGCAGGGCTGAGGGACGCTGGCAAAGCGAAGCCCCTCGTTTGTAAAAAGCCCATTTTGCCTCCAGATAGTGGGCAAAGCCTGCGGAGAAGATGCATCTTCCGCGGCGAGGGGCTGCCTCCTCCTCCTCCCTGCTGCGCTTGGGGCAGATGAGCCAAAAAGCCAGGCCCAGAGAGCACGAAGCGAAATAAGAAGCAAGCAGAAAAGCCAGCCGGGCTCTCCTGGCACCTTACTTGGACTGGGAAGGAGCAAAATCCCCGAAGGTGCCAAGGGAGTTAAATAAATAACCCGGGGACATGGGTAATGGGACCCTGAGCTGCCTTCGGGCACTGGTGGCACAGAAGCTGCCGGGGGAGCGAGGAGAGCCCCGCTCCGCCCTGCACGCTGCTCTGCTCGCCATCGGCTGCGGCATCGCACCATACAAAATGACCCTGCTCAAATATGTAAGAGCACAGGAGGCAAACCCTTATCTTCCACAGGAAAAGAATTATTTTATTAAGTATTTTTAAACAACTACTTAACATTTACTCAAGATAAAAATATGTACAATATCCCACCTCGAAGAAGGCTCCAAAATATAAACACTGTACCTCTCCCTAGAGAAAAACAAAAAAATTCTTCTCTTCAAAAAAAAAAGACAACCCAGAAACAAGAATACATTCATATTTCTCACTTCTTTATGCTCAAGTAGTTATACAAATAATAGACATCTGAAACGTTTTACCTTTTAATATATTTATATAATATATATAACAGGAGTTTACAAATAAAGGCAACAACTGTATACAAAAAAAACCAAAAACCAACAACAAAATAAACGTTAGAACACAATCTGCAATCAAGCATAGTGCATCTCAACAGCTGGTGCAATGGGAGGGCCAAAGGAAAATCCATACAATAGGGTTTCTGGACACGAGTTCTCAAAACCAGTAAGAAAAAAACCCAGCACTGCATTTTGCAGTGAAGTTTTGGGGTTTTTTTTAAATTAAAAAAAAGTCAAATTGGACATGATGTTCCTGTGGAGAAAGACCCTCGCAGTTTTAATGGGACGTGTCAACACCCTAACCCTCGTTCTTTAATACAGTAATGTGGGCCAGGGTTTGCCAAGGAGACTAAGGAATTCAGATGCTCAAACCCCACCGGGATTAGACTCCTTTGAAAATCCCAGCCTTTTAATTTTTCAAAGGCACTCACAGGGGCACATTCAGCGGGCATCGTGCTGTCGACTTCGGCCGAATTGCTCCCTCTTGCATGAAGCTCTCAACTCGCCCCGGTCGGGAAGCGGCTGCTCACCGGCTGGGCCCCCGCTGACGGGACTCGTAAAACCATTTCGATTTCCAATAGACTAGACCTGGCGAAACTGTACAGCAGCAGCAAGAGAGAGGCCTGGAGTCAGGTGCAACAAGCAAAGTGATCCTTGGGATATTTTCTCCCCTACCCGGCCCAAACTAGCAGCTCAAGTTACAGGAAGGGGTGCGTGTTAATTTATTTATTAGATGTATGCCATGTAAAGCTTCCAAGCAGCATCTACCTTTTATTTCTTAAAAAATATATATATATATAAGCAAAGGTGTGGAGAGAAACCCGTCTTAAGTCTACATGACTGTGCATGACCAAGCAGTGACCGCTGCTCTGCTCCTCCTATGCTTTCAGTGGCATTGCCACCACCGCCGCACCCCGCTCGCGGTGGCTGCGCCGATC
>NW_008794173.1:1751795-1754801 GCF_000699145.1 Aptenodytes forsteri | reverse complement strand
ATCAGTTCGGCTCAAACTACTGGCGATGGGGCCGTTGCCTTAAAAGCCCTTACGAGAAGTACCGTATTTTTATATTCACAGACCCTAAAACCAAGTCTGCCTAATGGAGTATTTTTTCACAGCTTTGCAATATAGTCGCAGCTGACCGAGTCAACTGTTGTTCTGTAGATGCGGAGGGAAGAAGGTAAGGGGTAAAGCACAAAACCCTTTTATTTTTTTTTTCTTTTGGAAGCAGTTCTGAATCGCTAACCTGGGCGCATCCTTCATCCTTCTCCAAGCTACCTGACAAGTCAGAGAAAGGGGGATTTAGCTTCCTACGTGCAGTGAACCTTATCCCCACACCTCAGTCCAGCCAATACATAGAAGTGAAACAGTCTCAAACTAAAAAAAAAAAAACAAAAAAAAGGGGGGGGAAGGAAAAGAGTCACACTGCGCTTAGTCTTTGGTTTCCAAGTTCAAAGGGGGAATCTGCTTCAAGGCTTGAAGCAGAGCCGAGGAGTCGATAGGAGAGTGGGCTGGTACGGGAGAAGGGAGTCTCTGGGGCATCAGCAGAGGCGGGGAGATTTTATCGGGGTTCATGAACCCCGTAAGTGCTGCGGCAGAGGCTGGGAGGCTGGGGTACAAGACAGGTACGGACGCCGGGTACCAGCACTTCTCCAGCATGGGCAGATAGGCTGTCGCGGATGGTGGGATCAAATAGAAAGGCAGGCACAAGGGAGGCTGGTGAGCGTGGGGGCCCAGGAAGCTGCTGGAAGAGCCCATCATGTCGCTGCCAAAAGGGCCCTCGTCCTCCGGCGACTCCAGCCTGCTCCTTTTGGCCGGCGGGTCCTCAGTCTCTTGCTTAATAGAGCTTATTCTCTCCTGGACGGCGTACTTGAGTTCGGTATCCTTTTTGAAATACTGCTGTTCGGATTTGGAGTCACTTTTCTCCAGCTCTCCCCCGTACCCACTGTCCGTGTCTGTGTCGCTGCCGCTCTGCTCCCCGCTGGAGTGAGCAAATGTCCTCTGGATCACAGGCACGCAGTTTTTCCCATGTCCCTCCGCCGCTTTGGTCAAGGAGACGGGTTTCTCTTTCAAGTCCACCATTTTAGGAGGGATGTCTCCGGACTTGCGGCCGGCTCCGCCCTGGAGCACCTCGGAGGCCATTCGGTGCAGATGGCTGACCAGCTGGGACGACTTCAGGTCCTTGCCGTTCTCGTGCTTTGCCAGGTATTGCAGCATTTCCTTGGCACACATCTGGAAACCGGATCGAAACATTTCCTGGCTGGAATCAAGGTTTCTTGATGACAGGTCACCTGAGGAAACATTAACAGAAAGAAATTAAAAATTAACAACGTGCTAAATAGTTCCATTACCATCTTCGAGGCAGACGCTATTAAACTTCAGTCACAGCACAGCTCGAGAAGGGAACTTGATGGTCAACCTGAATTTTGCGTACATTTCCCCGATTTCTGTGTAAGCGTACGTTTTTATTTGAGCATCCGTCTGTCCGCTTCTACATAGTAACTTCAAGCTTATTTTTTAGTTCTGTCTATGCCACCTTCAACAGGTGCTGAAGTGCGGAGCAAGGGAGTGAGTCAGGCTGGTGCCTTCTCTGGGAAACACCCCGGGGAAGGCAGATTGCACCTCGCCCTTCACCTCCAGGCAGAGAGCTCCTGGAGCACATCTACCCGCCAGCAGCTCCGCCAACCTCGGGCGATTTTGCTTCGGCTTAAAGCTCTATTGCACTCCCTGTGGCTGTCGGAGCAGTGGAAGGCTCTTCAGAAAAACTAAATTTTACTTTATCAGATTCACGTGAGTGCCACATGTGAAAACAGAAGGAGGAAGTGCATCTAAAGCCTGATAAGCTGACACACCGGGTCCCCTCTTCGCCTGCAGAACACAGGCTAGCTTGTTTATAGAGGGACCTAAAAAAGGTGTCTGTAAAAAGCATATTTATATGTATTTTCAGGAAAAAACCCCAAACAAACGAAACTGGGTTCGATCCAAAGCTCACGAATATGATGGGAAGATTCGAATGGCTTTGGAGAAAACCTCACAGCAAACCCGGGCTTTAAATAAAACTACTCAAAATCCAATTTAACTTCAAAGCAAATCCACAGGGCACTCTACGCTGACCATACTGAGAAATGCAACTTTTTTTGCAAAAGCTCATAAGCAAAGCGAGAGAAAATGACGGCGATTAAAGGCAAGAACTCCTGCCTGCTCCCTTCTCAGGAACAAAGTGTCACAACTGCGTTTCAAAGGCTCCGAGAGAAAGTCCATCAAGCACACACAGGTTCTCACACGATGCGATTTGAATACTCACCCGCTTGTAAACCATTCTGCAAAGCAATTATTTTCTGCTGCTGCTGCTCGATGAGATTGGTTAGTGCTTTCACATGCTTCAAGGTGAGCTCGAGAACCACAGCCTTCTCCAAGTGACCTAGAGTCTGAAAGCAAAGGGACAGGTTGGCGTCTGCCGCGGGGTCGGCCACGCACGCAGGAGCCCGACAGGGCTGCCAACGCTTTCCGATAAGAGAGGAAGGACCGATGCAGTTTGGAGAGGAGGCTTAAAGGCAGTGCCTTGATCCTGAACAGTACAGGACTATAAACGACCACATTCCATGAAAATAAGTTAAAAAGCAGGCTCCAGAGGAGGCTATCGTGGAACCCTATGGGTATTTTCGGACCAGCTGCATAGCCCGAAGAAAAGTATTTTATTTATCCGTTCTGCTGCCCCTGCTGGCACCGTGACCCTAGCGCAGGGGAATCCGGCCGGGGGCTCCTCTCGGCCGGCAGCGGGGGGGCGAGGGGGGCGAGCCCCGCGGGCAGCTCCCGCAGGAGCCCCGCGGCTCACGAAGCCACTCGAGGACTCCGCTGCTCCCGGGAAAGTTTGGGAGGCGATTACAGCCCGCCTCGGGCGTGCGGCCACCATGGGGCGCGGGACGCAAGGCGGGGGGAAAACCCCCACCCCAAATCCCCTCTGAAATGGCAGGCAAAGACCCGGCCGCGCAGGCACCGCTG
>NW_008794173.1:1716218-1750472 GCF_000699145.1 Aptenodytes forsteri | reverse complement strand
CCTTTCGCAGGCTGAATAAAGAAACCCACCCCCCGGGCCGAGAGAGGCACAGACGCAGACCCCACGTGGGTCTGCAGCCTCGGGACTCTAGAAACGCACACGGGGCAAAATGACCGAGAGCCACGAGGAAATGGCTGTAGGTAGATGCCGGTATCGCCCAGAAGTTGAGGACGTTTCGTGCTTTTGCAAAGCATCTGCAATTCTTGGATGCCAGCCGTCGCAAAACGCTGAGCACGATGATAATGGTGTGTACCTGCCAAAGCAAACCTCTTCCCTTGAAGGGCTATGGTCATTTTCCCTGCTGAATGCTGAACAAGTGGAGGCAAGCTCATCAGATAAAAGGCGCGTTTACCGAGATAAGGTAACAGCAGAACTCCAGCACAGAGCCTCTGCTGTCGCTTCGGAGAGTCCTGATCCGCTCCACGTCGGGAGGAATCTGGGGTCGGGAGGTATTACGTGAGAGCACAAAGAGGTTTTACGTGGGAGATGGAGACAGGCCTTTCAAGGCTCACGGCCAGCTGAAGGTGCGTGTCGTTACCAGGAGGAATCCTAAGGGAAGTCTGAGCCTCGCGGAAATCTGCTAGCCGTAGATGTAAGGTTTGTAAAGAACAAAAAACCTCTTTACAAGATCCCAGCTGCGTCTCCAGCACAAACAACGCAGCACTGCACAAATGACACAGGGCTCCCCCAGAGCAGATGCTTAGGTTGTCCCACTCAACATGGTCCTCTCGGCATTTTGCGTCTGAGCCCGCAAACCTGGTGTTTATGGCCGTGATCCCACCGCGGAGGAGAGGGCTTACGGACTGAAAACGAAGTGCTGAGTATAAATGGGGGCAGGATCACAGCTCCGGGCTGTGGACTTCTCGAAGCGGAGACTGTCTTCCATACAGGCACTGAACAAATTCAGCAATAACCATCAGAAAAAAGTGGAAGTGATGTGTTTGTCCCTTCCTGCAGTCCAGGGGAAAGTAACCAGCATAAATAAATGGGTACTGAATCAGATGGTTCATTCTCTCTCTGCCCTGAAGACCCAAGCTGTTATTTTCCCGACAAAGGGTGAAAAAAATACATACAATTTTTAATCTGTCCCGTCACTGACCCTCTGTCCAAGGCAACAGAAATAATTGGAGCTTGCTGCAGCTTATTGCTAATGAAAAATGAGGGTTGGGGCCAACCTGCTCTGCGTTTTAAGTTCAGACCCCAAGCGTACGTGGACAGTTTCATGCCCATGAATTGTCTGACTCCTGCATGCTCTTTCAGATATTCGGTACATTCCTGCAGTGGGTGGTGAGCTACAGATCAGGGTCAGAGGTAATCCCCAATTATTTAGCCCTTTTACTGTTCTTGTGCTTGCCAAACAATTCTCCATATCAGGATTTACTCATGACCTTAAGGGACGTTGCCAAGGATTTAGGAGTCCCCCTAAAAAGAGGATCCAAATGAAGTTATTACATTCTTGGGCATCAAGTGAGATTGCTGGAGAGTTGAATTACATTTTCCTGGGGATCAGTTTTCATAAGCTAGGGCTGATGCAATCATCAATTTGCCGTCTCGATTTTGTTTGCTGAATTATTTCTACGTGGAGGGTTCCTTTACAACGTACGACTAAGGCAGCAGCAAAATGTTTAAAAAGGCTTCATTTTCTAAAGCCATTTGTCGAGCAGCAGGTCTCCTGAACGCTTGTTTCAGAAGGGCTGAGAGTCACAGGACAGCGGCAGCTCGTGTCCAAGGGGGATTTGCAGTTATTTACAGACGCAATAAAAGGCGGGGGTTTGGGGGTTGGTTTGAAGGTGTGCTGAAGGCGGGCTGGGGGGGGTCGAGCTCCTGGACCTGCCCCCTTCCCCGCGACTCTCCCCTTCTGACCACAGTGATTTTGGGGGGAAACGTTCCAAAAATCCCCGGCACCGACGTCTGATCGGAGCCTATGTGGGCAGCACTGGGAGTTAACAGATGGGTTGTGGATTCAAGCATACGATAAGGTTACTGAGGGTGGTTTTGTTTTAAAATGTCTCTTACTTAATATATCCATGAAGGCCAGGCATGTGCCTGTGGCCTGTAATCAAATCGCTGACTCTCCCTCTCTCTCATTTCCAGCAATCTCGTTTCAGGTTACTGGCACCGGAGGTGAAAGAACAGCCATGTCTTGGCCCAGCAGCCGAGGCTGGACGCTGAGGTTATGCCGTGCGGGAGGCGCTGCACGGACGCGGTCAGCCCTCAGCATCTGACGGACAACCTCAAGGCCTCGATAATTAATACACACTACTTTTTGCCGAAATAAAAGTTTCTGCGGGAGCCAAACTGCCTCTAAGAGAGTGGGGGAGCGGGGTGCACTCCTCGCCCAGCCTTTGCTCAGTAAACGTGGTGGCTCTTCTTCCGAGACAGGCACATCTCCAGCCACGGCACCAGCCGCTGGGATGGACATGAAAGTCCTCGGTGGGCAGCAGGGTGCTGTCAGCTACGCAGGACGGTACCTCCATCGAACACCCACCGCCTTACTGCAGCCTGAGGTCTGCGGTACTTAAGCATCTTGGTCAGCGTAGGATGTATCGAGTGCTCAGGATCAGCAGCTCCCAGGAGACCTGCACATCTAATTTCCCAACCGTACTAAGGCATGCGCAGGAGAACCCGCACCCATCAGCTGAAGGAAGGATCCCGAAAGGGGCACGGTGTGACTTAACAGCGTAGGCTCTGAGGAACGGTTTGTCACCCACCCGGGCTCTGCCTCGTCCTTCTGGTAGCCTGCAGGTAGTTGCAAAAGCTTGAATTTAGCGTGAAGTCTGGTGGCTTCAGCTCTGTGTGTGACTCACCGCTATCTCCATAGCACAGCTGGCTGGCCACGCTCGCTGCCACGATGAAAGGAATCGTCCACACGTTAGAATAAGTCAAAATTTAATATTGCGAGTACGTGCACTGATCGCTGCTTAATTGCATTGGTTTAGGCTACCAGGGACTCTCCCAAAACACTGGGAAAACCTAGCGAAAGCTGTTGTCTCTGTGGAGTCCTGGGCAAGCGAAGGGCCCTCCCCCCGGCACTACCCTGGATCGCTGCCGGGCACGTGAGAGCTGCGGGAATGATGCTGGCACCGCTCAGTGAAACTTGCCCGAGGACTATTCCAATGAAAGCCATTCCCCTCTTTGCGCAGAGATGTTTGCCAGCACCCAGTGTGGCAGTGGGAGGAATATGTAGGTGGAAACTATTTGGAAGTGGCAAAATTTGTGGACGTTACAATTCATAATAAGAGACTTTAGCCCACTTCGATACTCTGTTTTAATAAAACATGCCGGCTTCCCGGTGACATCCTGCCCTGCCTCGCGCGGCCAGCCAAACCCAGGCAGCCAAGGAGCTCACGCTGTTTAACCAGTTCCCCGCTGGCTGGTTGCACCATCTCGTGAGAAAGATCTCCAGGGGTGCACACCCGTGCACACCCATGCACACCCCTTCAGCTGCGCGCCCGGCTGCAGCTCGACCCTGCTAGCACGAGCAGAGCCCTGAACCTCGGTCTGCACATGGCGTAAGAGCGATTTCAAAGGCGACGTCACCTGTCCCCTGCTGCTGTGCCCGGGCTGTGTGGCCTCTGCAGAGCTCAGGTGGGGCAGGGGACGGCGAGGGGTCACCCACCCCATTTGGAGATGGCAGGGAGCCAGCCGTGGGCAGGACGGCTGGGCTGCCCACCCATCCTGCTCAGGAGCAGGAGTTGCTTCTCCTCCCGAGTGACAGAGTTGTCTGGTGGATGCTTTGCACAATGGTATCTGATCACATTCCTCCTTCTGCCTAACATCAAACAGTGAGTCAGCGATGAAGCCTCATCAGATGTCTCTCTGCTTCGGCTTTCATATCTGAAAAGCAGAAAGGACGGTGCTCTGCAAGTATGCAAAGCAAAGAAAGTAGGGTGCCTTTAGATCTATGACTGAGAAAATACCACACCTTTTAACTACAGCATTATTTATTTTTCGCTGGCGTCCATATACCCCAGCGGGAATCAATACCACCGGGGCTCCTAGTCTAGGGAGATTTTGTTCTTTCTGGGGGATGCAGGTAACAACAGCTACAGGGCCAAACTACATTATGTCTGAGTTAAATATTAACATAAAAAGTATTCTGAACTTGCTAACTGGATTTAAAAACCAGCGGGAATCAATACCACCGGGGCTCCTAGTCTAGGGAGATTTTGTTCTTTCTGGGGGATGCAGGTAACAACAGCTACAGGGCCAAACTACATTATGTCTGAGTTAAATATTAACATAAAAAGTATTCTGAACTTGCTAACTGGATTTAAAAAATTACACACACTCCCAAAAAAAAAAAAAATAAAGCCAGAACAGGCAGAAGAAGAGAGCGGGAGTGTGTTCCTCCTACAGTTCATGTCAGGACACGGGTGAGTTAAACCTTGACCTCTGAACCTGAGCCTGCTGGACAAGGTCTGTGCGATCTGCCTGCTCATGGTGTATAAGGTGCCTGTTGATCAGTTCAGGGGGACTTGGTTCAAACCGTAAATACCACTAGCAGCAGCGGCAGAGCGAAGGCTCTTTGTCAGGGCTCGTGGCAGAGGTGAAGAGCGCAGCAGTTCGGCGCGGGAAGCTGGCTGGGACAAAACCTGGCAGAGGGCTCAAGCAGGGCCATGGGGAACCCAGCTGGACTTCTGCAGGGACACCAGCAGCTCCCGTGGCTGGAGATAAGGGAGAACAAGCCCATATACTGCGTGTGGACTTGCTTAGCCCAGCCTGGTCTTTGTAGGCTTGTATGAGCATACGGGACCAAGCACCTGCTTGCGAGGGAGCGGGATGCCCCCATGGCTGGCTGAGGGCTGCGGTTGCCCTGATTAACGGGGGGCTGCTTAATGGCTGACAACATTGAGAGTGGAAAAGGGCTCATTGGCACTCGTAACTCGCTAGTAGTTAACGAACGTTTGACCCCTTTGAATAAATGCGATGCAAAGAAAACGCAGGCGGTAGGGGAAATGCAGGTGCATGGGCTCCTTCATAACAGGCCAGACAAACCATACACTTGAGATTGCTTCCCAGTCATGCAGACATAAAAAACACTTGGATGTGACTATCATTAAGCTCTGGGGTAGTCCGGAGCAGTCGTGGGAGAATGTAACCAGTCATTTTCTAAGTAAGAAGCCAAACCTCTGCATCCAGATCCACCTTCTCCCAAACCCCCAGTCTGATCCCATGTGCATCGCAAGCCAGATGTGGCTTGGGCATTACTCCTGCTGCAAATTCAGCTGAAATAAGCACAAACAGGAATTAAATGGAATAGGAAATATTCACGGTGGATTTGTACCTAATCAAGATTACACACAGTTTTGCTGACTGCGTTCCTCCGGTGTGAAACAGGACCACTCCGCACCGCACGGCAGCCCTGATGCCATGCTGCAGTCGGGCTCCTCACCTAAACAGCACCTGGAGGGGAACGTGCCCATATTTACGTAGAAAATACAGCCCACTGGGACAGAGGAAAAGGCAAAGTACACCCAAGGCATCCCTACGAGAAGTACTAGTTGACAGGAATGTCTCTCATAGTGCCCTTCCCTCTGTATCAGAAGTGATCTGGCTGAGAAGTCCTGGAGCAAACCACAACTGAGGGTGTTGCTGTCTTCCCCAAATACTTTCTCAAATGAGGTTTTTAAATAGTTTTGCCCTGCCTACACTGGCAGCCAGAGCACTTTCATCTCCAGGTGAATGGGAACCGAGGTGGGACTCTGCTGTCTGCTGGGGAGGATCATTTCCATATTGCAGCCGAGGCGGCGAGGCTGGCAGGCAAAACCCGCGCGATGGCAGGGAAGTGCTCGTTCTCTTCTCGGAGATGCCTGCTGATCGTGGCGCAAATATTAACCGCATGCATCAGTGTTTGAAATGCAAAGAGCACTCTGGCGGTGTGGGTTCGCAGGAGAGGAGGTGCGTTTCGGTTACACCTTCACGCCGATGAGAACTGCGCATCAGTCAGCAGGTAGCCGCTGCAAAAATGATGTTTATTAACAGGCTACAGGACTCAATTTGTTGCAAGCTGTACCTACGGTGCTCTGAGTAACAACACACCTTTCATTCTTAGGTGGCAAAGATCATGCCTATCCTAGAGGTTCTTTGGTGGGTGCGGAAGTACTTTCCATGTAAATGCATCTCGCCCCCTTCTCCTCCCCTGCACTGGCTGCCGGCGGAGCAGCACTGACGTGCAGCCTCAGAGGCGAGCACTCGCCCACCCTCTCGCACACAGCTGAAGAGGAGTCCGAGACTTGCCTTGTACCTCCGCGGGTTCATCTCCCACGGGGATGCCAGAGTACGTACAGCGTTGGCCTCACACAACCGCTTTGTGGGGCTGAGTATGGGATCTGAGAGGTCAGACAGTGCTTTGAGCATTTTTTTCCAAGGGAAAAAGAATAATTTCATCACAAAATATTTGCGTGGCCTATATCCCAATAGTCTGGGGAAATATAAATGGCCACACAAGCTCATTACAACTGTCCCTTCTGATTTTATAAACTGTACGTCTGTATAATGAAAATGAAGTCCCAGCCCTGAAGAGCTGCGAACATCTGCAGCTGCTGCCCAGATGTGGTTGCCCGGAGCCTCTGCAAAGGTTTCAGGGGTAAACCCCCATCTGCCTCGCACGTAATGCCAAAACAGAGGATAGAGGTTTTGTTTTATAAACCTCGACCAAGGAGACATTAGGTGCCTTTGATCTCCAGATATAAAAATGATCTTTTGATTTAAGATTATGAAAATGAATAACCATCTGCTAAGAAACAGCTAAGGACCCACGTTTTATTGAGGCCATATGGTGTCCAGGGCTTCTACGTATGAATTCAATTAGCTGCTTGTGTCTGCGTCAGTAATTCTGTATCCACCCAGTCATGTTTTTGGAACAAGTATTATAATATTCCCATGGATCCTCCAGACAGTGGGAGGTGTTTCCTTCACTGTGAAGGTTTTGGGAAGTGATGACTTTGTCTCATTTTCATCTTACCCTACTCTGCATTTCTAGTCCCTCACTTCTCAAGGCTTGGAGCTTTCCCCGGGATCTCTGAGCCGGCTGCGGTGCTGAGTAAAGACAGCCCCGACTCCAGTTTCCCCATCGGGGCTCACATTTTGGCTTTCCTTATCACCCTCAGGGGAACCCGTCCCGTCCACCTCTCCTACACTGGGACCGAGTTTGCGGTGTTTTTGAGAACATAACCCATTTCCAACCTAAGCCAGACCTACTCCAGTCTCCTTTCCATGGTGCTCACCAGGAGTTTACGCAGGGCTCGGCTGTGCCGAGAGCAAGGTATCTGTTCCTACCCCCTTGCAACCTGGAAGGGTGGCGTGATGTAAAGATACAGTCCTTTTAATAGGGTGCAGAAGGGTGGGAATGACCAGATGCCTGACTGGCCACCAGCCCTGGCAGACGGGCGGCTTGCCGGCCCGGGAAGCCAGGCTGTGCAGAACCCAATTAGCTACTATGATCTTTCAACTCCAAGAATCTGGAAGTCCCCTTATTTTTTTTAAAGGTGTGGCTCGGCACCACGCGCTGCACTCAGCAAGCTGCATATTTGCACTGATTTGCCTCTTTGCAGTGTTGGAAGTGGGAAAAATCCTGTTACGGGAGCGGGCTGGGCAGAAGCCCCGAGAGCAGCAGGTTGTAATTAGGGGCTGGAAGGGCCTCGCTCCCAGACTGCAGCTTCCTCTGCATCCTGCAAACGCATTTGCACAAGAGACAGCCTTGAAAAATGCTCCTGAGCAGAAAGTATCTCTAGCAAAGGCATGGTATTTGTTGTTTTCTCCTGACTTTTTTGGGGAGAGATGGGGTTGTCAAGATAAATTGCTATTTACAGACATACTTCTTGAAAGGTTTTTCTTTTTCCCTCCTCTTTCTGTGCACATACTAGTGCAGCATAGACATTGCAGGGTTTAGCTTAGGCTAAGAGAAATCAGCTTTTGTAGAGCCCTGTGTTATGCCAGAACAACACAGAACAGAGATTGTCACACGAACTCCCACTCAGACCGGGGCCGTCTCCTCCCACGAGGACACACTCTGCAGAGACACCCCCCTGCATCCCCCCCGGCCCCTGGGTCCGGCCCTGAACTGCCGTCCCTCATCCCCCTACCCTGGGAGAACAGCCAGCGGTTTCTTCTCTGCAGAAAACCACTTCTTCCCAGGGCTGACAAGGCTCCTTTACAACCGCCACAGGCTCAGCATCGCTGCCGCCCCGGACCTTGCCTGGAGCACCGCGCGGCAGTCCCGGCAACCCGCAGGGCTCCTGCTCCGGCTGCTCCTCATCAGCTCGAACACCCCTTCTGGGTGTCTAACCGTCCCCAAGCTGCCGTCACAGGCTGGGCACAGGGTCTGGAAACAGGGTCTGCCGCTCTGGCACGTACCTGGGCTTTATTTATTTTTTTTTTTTCCTTATGAACATTTTTTAATCTTAACGTCTTACAGTTTCTGTCTACTACAGCTGGTGGAAGGGGCCGGCCAGCTGAAACATCCTGACATCCTTTACATCTGTAAAACATGGTCTTACCACCTATCTGAACGCTGGGCCAGAACCCCTCGGACTGTCCTGCTTCCTCTGTTACACTGAGAAAATTTGAAGCAGGATGATGCATTAAAATCCATGGCCCGCATTGCCCTGCTGTCCAGAACAGCACCGTCACGCAGCAACCGCCCCGAGCTGCCCGTGGTACCGTCTCTTGTTTTATGGGTTTGTCACCAATGATCTGTGTTTGACTCTGTTTCAAGAACGGCTTTACATTATCGGTACATGATCACATTCCTTCGGTCTGATGTCGTTGCTGGGAATTGCTGACTCCGTATTTATGTCGGTACAGAGTCTCGCTAAGGTCCTTACTGCCGCTGCTGGAAGGTCCATCTCCTCCCTGCCTTTCCTGGGGACCAGCCATGGAACCAATGGTCCGTCAGGGCACCCTGTGGCTGCTGCGCCTGGGAAACCTGGAGGGACGCCTTTCCGGGCTGGCTCTGCTCGTCATTCTGCATGGCTATGATTAGAGACTTATTACCAAATTAGAGGATCATAAGCATAATAACGCACAGCGAAACTACTAATTTCCAAAGATTTCTCTTTTTTCAAATAAAATAGAAACCCTTTGCCAGATGGGTTTTACAAAGAAGAGCTCTGAAGAAGCAGCCATGGGGAAAGAGCAGGAGAGTGGAGAGATGAGAAAATGGAGCAGGTTCTCATTAGGGTGCAATGCATGTAATGATTACTTGAGGAAGCACGGGGGATGGCAGGGCTCATTTCATTCTGGATCCCACAGCGACTGCAAGCTTGCTTGCGCGTGCAGCTGCTACAGGCCTGGAATATAATTTTGCAGCTCTGTCTAACCCAGACATCCCTTGCCCCTTCCTTCCCAGGAACTCTTGGGAACCGGTATGTGATCCAACATGCCACTTGGGTTTTTCTTCCTTCCCCTTGGTGCTGAACTGCTTGATAAAGCAGTTACTGCTCGAAAACAGGATTTTAGGCAGCTAGTTCAAATCTGACACCCATCAATGTGGATTAGTCAACTTTACACAGTAGTCATCACTCCGGCTTCTCAGCTTCCCTTGACAAAACTCACATAAGCATCCCGAGGATGCTATTACCAGGCGTTCTGGTTTTCCATCCGCACAGTTTGTCTTATTCAAGGGACCCACCAAAGACCCTCTGATCTGCTGGCAGGTCCTTTGGGGCTCCCCTACCGCAGCCCGCGCCAGCCCAGGCAGGCGGCAGGTTTTGGGCTCCCAAACTTCAATGCAGAACCTTCCACAAATGCTAAATCCACCCACCCCTACCCATTGCCATCACAGATCACTGACATCACCCATTTCAAACTGTTTTGAGGAAGGTTAAGAGTTGGCTGGTTGAAGCCAAAGTTGTGACTAATATTTTTTGGGGAAAGTACTTTATGTCAAAACAAGTGAATAGTGAAGCGGAGACATGTGGTACAGAGATGTGTGGAGGTAGGGAGGGGCTTTTTTGTGCCAAATTTCCCTCTTCCCTAAAGGGAGAACCCAAGTTGCCTTATTTCTTAATGTAGAATGAGACAGAGAAGGAAAACTTCCTTCTTGGCTTCTTTTAGATCCTCGCGTTTCTAGAAAGCCGCTGAATCACACCCTTATGATACGCTGTCATGGAAATGAGCCCCCTTGGCTTTCACTCACGGCCGCCGCGGACCAGCCCACCCGTTGGGTTTCACAGCTGTTGAAGCCAGAAGAGCCCCTTACGTTCATCCCGCCTGACCCCTGCGTAGCGCAGGCTGTAACTGCGATTGCACTACAGCAATCTCTTTTTCTCGTTGCTCCTTCCCGCAGCAAGAGGCTGCAGGTTTCAGGCTTTCCAAGTCTTCCCCCAGCCAGAGCAAGCCGTGCAAGCAGGCACACACAGAAACCTGTAAGAAAAGTCAGTGGAGTCCAGGCCCAGGGGCAGCTGATGCATCCAGCAGACAACTGCAACAGGTTCATTCCTTATGAGCTACAAAGACAACGAGCCGGAGTCAGGTATGTTATACGGAAACATTTGGGTTCTGTGACTTCGTAAGTGAAATAAAAACAATTATTTTTAGTCATTTAGGGCAGGCAAAGGACTCAGCCCTCATAACTACTTTGCTTCCAAAAGTTATTCAAGCCCATGGAGCCACATATATTTGCTTATTAACTATGTGACTGTATTAGCAAAGCCTCCTTCCTCTCTCTCAAGCTAAAATGCGGTATGTAAAATGGCAGTGCCTTTTATAGCCCTGTGCCCACAAAGACTCAGCTGCAGAAGTCATTTCCTATTTACATCAAAAAAAAGCAGAGTTCAGCAAAGACTGCTACGACTCCAGCCAGCAAGGTGCTTTCTGCAGGTGTGGATGGGTGATTCACCCTCCCGTCGGCAGCCCGGGGCCTGGCTCCAGCCAGCACCCTCTGCCCACAGGTTATCTTCATCCTCTGGCTCCCGGTGCTTCCCTGGGCCGAGGCAATTCCAAGCACACCCAAATAAAGTCCCAAACCAATCCTGTCTGGCCTCACCCTCTTTCTCAGCAGAGGGTTTGGATCACTTCCATGTCTCTTCTTCTCTTCCTCCCAGAGGAAGTCCTCCTTAAAAGCAACTCCCTTTGAAAACCTGAGCCAGAAGATCGGACATCGCCTGCCTGCCCGGCTCTCCTAATCTCTTCTGATTAGAGTAACAACCCCCCCAAGTCTCTCCTACGCCCCAAACGGGCTTTCCTCTGCCCCCGCAAACAGCATCCCCTTCCAGGGACCACAGCCCTGTTACCAGCTCCTGCCCTCGTTAACCCTTTCTCAGCCCCTATACTATTTGCACTCTCGGCTGCACAGCCCAACATGGGGAGCACCAACGCCCTGGTAGCAGGCGAGCTCTCGGGGGGGAATCCGTTCGGGGGCATCTGGGCCTGCTCCCACTGATAACTAGTTCCTACTGATAACTACACTGAGGAACTACTAGTTCCTACTGATAACTACACCGAGGCAGCAGGGAATTAGGAACTGCACACAGAAATAAAACATCCCATGGCATAACAGCTGGCTGAAGCCCATTAATTTTGGCTACTCTTTAAAAATTCATCGGAAATACTAAAATACACTGATTTTTCGCTAGCCGTCCCGTGGGAACACTGGTATTGTTCCCAGCCAGCAGTGAGGAGCTGTCAGGATGCCCAGAGCATGACATGACCAGCTCAATGCCTCTGGCAACCTCAGTTTCACTGGAAATCACAGTGCTGTGCCGGACAGTCTGGTGCTGTGGCTTTGCCACCACCCAGCCCTCAGCCCTCTCAGCAAAAGGCCCTTCCCGGAGACAGATTTAAAAAAAAAAAAAATCAATTTTATCACTGTCAGCTAACCAAAACCAGGACTTGTTTCAGATCATCTTCATAGATAGGTACAGGGGAAATACAAAACAGGCGACCTCAGGAACAACCCACCTTAGCAGAGATTGCTCCATTAATCATTTTGGCCGCATCACCAAAATTAGAGAGGTTTGAGGTTAGCTCTTCAATCTGAGAAGCCGTGTCACATTGTAACTAGATACTGTGCTGAAATTCAGCTGCCGGAATTATGGAGGTGGAAGACCTTTATTTAGCCCGATCTTCCATCGTGAAACCTCCTCCAGATTTCCAGCGAAACCCCTTTCAGAGCATGTCAGAGTGCTGAGTAACAGGACCAGTTCAGCTGACTGCCGTGACCTCCTCCAAGCTGCTTATCCTTGTGTATTTTGGATACCAGACTATTTCCATCAGAAAGTAACTTCCTCAGAAAGTTAGTGGGAGATCTTCAGTTTTGGTTTTCTTATGGGTTTTTTAAATACAGATAAATCCTGTTTCTCTTTGCAAAGAAAACTCTGAAACCTCCTTTAACCAGAAAACAATTTTGAAGCACATTCTGTGTTTGCTTTGGTGGTGCTCTTGCCTCTCCTACGGCCAGCCATGGCTCTCATTTTATTAATCACTTCGCAACGTTTCCAAGCATGAGTTTCTGCAGTGCTGGGGTCACCACACCCACTACCAAATCACACATCCACGCAGCCAACTTTCACTCTGAAACCTCCTTTAACCAGAAAACAATTTTGAAGCACATTCTGTGTTTGCTTTGGTGGTGCTCTTGCCTCTCCTACGGCCAGCCATGGCTCTCATTTTATTAATCACTTCGCAACGTTTCCAAGCATGAGTTTCTGCAGTGCTGGGGTCACCACACCCACTACCAAATCACACATCCACGCAGCCAACTTTCCAGAAAAAAGAAATTAAAAAAAAAAAAAAATCTACTCTTTTGGCATCTCATTCCCACTACTCAAACATTACCGATTTGGGTGGAAATTCCTGGCAGGGGCTTCTATTTCCATTCTGCAAGTTCCTGAGAAAAGCAGTGAAGAAAGTTTTAGGAGATGAGCTGTGGTGTGCTAGAGCTGCAGCCTCACCCAGGACTCACTCAAACTCTTTAAACGTAACCCCAGCATGTGTTGAAGTTGGGGCAACGATGGGGACCACTTTGAGATGCCTGATGTTGCTTAGCCAAAGCTAACAGCGTTCTCCTAATCGCCTGAATGGTGATGCTCTCGGGCTCCAAGGTAGGAGAAGCTGCCATGTGTTTTTGTGAAGAGGTGGGTGCACATGCATGCCCTCCGTACAGACAGACAGACCTCCCTGTTGGACAGACCTTCCTCCTGTGCCTTATGCTCCCTGCCAGACCGGCGTTCAGCTCTCACGGTGGAAGCGATAGCCTTCATCCTTGGTCAGGAGATTGTGCAAACACATAGCACTCCTGTGTCAGGAATCTGCTCCTGCCTCTGGCACAGGCTCCAGCTCCCAGCTAAGAGCAAGATGCAAGTGGCCAAAGGAAGGCCTGACCTCCGTCCCACCCCACCGCAGGACAACCAGCCGTTTGTGGTATTTTCTCAGCTGGCTCGAGAGGCACCTTTTGCTCACGCACAACTTTCCCTGTGCACTGTCCCCTCCACTCAGTGCTGCCGTGGAGTTGTAGTGATGCCACCAGGGCTGGCAGGAGGTGGCAGACAAGGCAGGAGCACAGCCACATCACCGACGGGACGTTCACGATCCACCATCCCTTGCCACCACTGTCCTACCTTGTTTCTTTCCAATTGCAAGACATGGAAAAACCCCAGAGCCTGATACCGGCCACGTAGCAAGGGCAGCTGAGGAGGAGAAGAGTGACTCAGAGGAGGGGAGACTTCCAGGTCGGCCCGGCTGCAGGGGAACCGCCAGCGCCTGTACCCCACAGGGGAAGTGAGATGGGGAAGCGGAGCAAGCTGGCACAGGAGGAGGTCAGCAACGGGTCAGGTGGGCACGCAGAAGCGTTTCTGAGCTTGCTTTCAGATGAAATTCAGAACCGAATGCTCATTCTTGCATCTCTCACAAGGGTGTACGACATGGGTAGATACATATGTGCGTCTGTCTAGATGCCCCCCCTCCCCCAGCGTTCAGAATATAAGGTTTTCCTTTATTTTTATTGCCGGTGCTATCACTCAATTGTCATATTTTATCTCTACGGACAGATTCTGTATCAAATTTTGCCAGTAAAGTGCTCTGGGACTTTTTAGTATGAAAAGCACCGTGATAAGTTTAAAACTCTATCTCTCAGTGCCATTAAAATTACCTAGAAATAATGTAATCCCTTCAATTCTGGAAACTCAGCATGATGCAGGATTTAATCTTTACCTGTCATTGTCCAAGTACATTCTTGTACTCCACCAAGATGTCTTAGCAACTGCCCTAAAGTGAATACAATGCCACAATTTCTGCTGTTAGGCTGATGATTGATTGATTTTCACTGCTTGGATAAAGAGAAGGAAAGAAGTGAAATAGTGAAATGAATAGAAGTGAAACCACTAGTTATGCTGAAAACACAGCTTCGTTAGGAGAACTGCGCTACCTGCCATTTATCACAAAATCCGATTTCTGCAGCCTAGATGGCAATGCCTCATCAGTTAAATGTCAGATTATGGCCCACGACACCCAGAAAACCACAGCAGTACAAGTCCTGTGCTGTTCCCTGCCTCCCTTCCCCAAGGCAAAGAATTAGGAACAGCGAAAACAAAATCATGGGACTGAAATAATAAGAATTAAAAAAAAAAGAAATCACAAGACCGGTGGTTTGGAGCCGGGCAGCGCAGGGAGGGTGCCCGCAGCCAGAGCACCGCGTGTGGCACGGCGCAGCCCTCTGCGACGTGGGGAGCACCGCTCGGGCTCTCGCCGCCTTGAAATGCCACGCAGGGCCTTTTCAGGTGGGATTTCTCCCTCCTTTCTACCTTTTTCCAGCTCCTCAAGCCTGCACCTGAAAAGAGGGCACAGAGGAGCCAGTTTGATTTACTGCATTTTATCTTTTTTTTTCCCCCCCTATAAGGAAACATCCTTTCCCCCCCCCCCTTGAAATTTTCAAAACCTGTACATTTTGGGGATGAAAGCTCCTCTGTATGTCTTCAGCTAAAGAGGGACTTTGACTTCCCACCTGCCACTCTGGGACTGATGCAAGCAGGATAGCGAGCAAGCTGACTCCCATTTCCCGGGAGACGGTTCAGCCAGATTTAGGAAAAACTGAGCAGTCTCCTGTGCCAGGACCCATCGCAGATGCTGGTGGAAAGGCAGGGATCTAGCTCGAGCACTTGAAGACTGTGCTACGGCTCGTTGCCAAACGATGCAGCAGAAGAGTCCATGATCGGCAGCATGCACAGACGCTGGGCTCAGCTCTCCGTGGGGACCTCCAGCCATTTGGGCTCTGCACCTAAGTACGTAAGCTGGGGTCCCCTCACTCCGGTCTGCATGGGGAAGAGAGGTGTTTGACCTTGCCTACAGAAGTCCTGTTACTCTCCGGTGACTACGTAGGGACCTCGGGCAGCCTTCCTCCTGCCCCGTGGCCCTGTACGTCAGAAGAGAAGTTTGGTCAGATGTGTTGTCCACTTCTCCGCTGTGGTTGGAGACAGGGAAAGCCCCAGAATGGGAGGGGACAGAGCGAGACCTCGTGCCCAAACACACCTCACCAGGAGGCAGATGCTCTGTGGTCTCATGCGCGCGGCATGACCCGAGCACGCGTCACGTACGCTGGTACACGGGCACGGTGATGTGGCTCCCCGTGCACACCTACAGCAGGACAGATGCCATGCGGTGGGATTTCTGCATTAGGAAAGATGATTGGTCGGCCTTCAGAAGGGAGATATAATTTTCCTTACCTCAAGTGCAGGGTTTTATGGTGAGACAAGCACTGTGCGACTGCCCCCTCGCTTGGGATGTACGTGGAGACCAGCCGTTCAGATCTGCTCCGACTTCCTCCCTCCATTGCCCCTTATAAATCAGTCCTGAAAGCCATTTTCAAAAATTTCAGGCTAAGGCCACTAAATGTTCCTTGGCTCCATCACAGTGGAGTTCATCAATGGTAAATTATTTTGCTAAATCCGTTGAGCAGTTACTCATTCAACAAGAACAGCACAAGAACCCCAAAATGTGCTGTGTTTGTGACAGCAGGCAACCTGCACATTCCCTGAGCGCCTCTGCGTTCGGAGGTGTCAGAACTGTTAACTAATATTGGCAAATCAAACTTTGCAATAACCTAGATGGTCTGACTCCTGGTCTTGTGCCTTGATCACAAGATGATCT
The DNA here is from genome assembly GCF_000699145.1 of Aptenodytes forsteri. NCBI lineage: Eukaryota > Metazoa > Chordata > Aves > Sphenisciformes > Spheniscidae > Aptenodytes > Aptenodytes forsteri. Next base: position 1,734,386 of record NW_008794173.1, on the reverse strand, counting down.
TTCCTTCTGCAAGAGCACTAAGAGCGAGGGATGAAACATCACTTCTGTTGCCCAACACCTCCCCCACGGACATGTTCCACTTAGACCTTGGTATACATGGAGGAGAGCCAAGAAACCAATGTAATAACGAAAGCAATTCCAGGGCAGCCTCGTGTGGGGCTCTTCTGTAAGCTCTGATCAGAAGCTCTGAGCTATCAAGGTTTTTTCACTCCCATCTTGGTAATCCCCGATTTTTACAGCACAGATTTAGGACTGAGGTGAACCTCAGGCAGGCAAGCCTGCACTGCCTGCACCGTGAGCAATACCAGATTTGGCCATGCGAAGTCTTGTTTCTTAGGGGAAAAAAACCAAAGATAACACCCTGAAAACTAAACACGACTTTCTTTATTCTTTCTTTTTCTTCTTATGAGGCCAGCAAGGCCACTGCATTCTTGAAAAAATACAAATGCAATGCCCGCAATTAATTTATATGGAAACTGGCTCCAGCCTACAGTAAGGATTCAGTGTCAGGATAAGTTTTGCTCAATGGAACATCTTTATAAACTGAAAACCCTGTGGATTCATCTATTCAGGATATCCCCGTTTCCTGATCCTGACCCAAAGCCCACTCGGAGCCTTTCCATGGGCTGCAGTGACATTTGGATCAGATGGGCTAAACAGATCTGCGACTGGCTTCTCTGCAAACTCCAGCAGACCAGTCAGCACCAGGTCCTTAAGGGTACTTGGGTACTTAGGCACTTAACACGCATCAAACTAGTGAGAAGTAGGTGCCCGCGCAGCCTGGGAGCTGAGCCCTGCTCTCCCCCCACTGCTGGTCCCATCTCCAGCGCTGCCGCCCTGCCTCGCCCAGCCTGCACAGGGGAGTGAGCTCTGGTCTGCATGGACCAGAGATGCTCAGGCTCTCCAGGTACCATAGGCAGACGTGCTCCTCGTTTGGTTTCAATTTCTAAAATGTCCCAACATAAAATAAGGATCTATAAAGGCAGAAGCAAAGCCAAGGAACGTGTTGTTGCTGCTGGGTCGGGTGCTTGCTTTGCCTGTATTTACATGCTTTGGGGAGTCATCCCCTGTCTTGCAGAACTGCTTTCATGCAGTGTTAATATTTCTCGAGCATCCTGGAGCTCACTCCACTCCCTTTCTCATTAGTCAAGTGACTTTTTCTTTCTGTAATCAATGATGACCCTCTCCAGAACTAGCTAATTTGAAAAAAAAAAAATGTTTTATTGATCACATTTTTACTGATCTAAACTGAACTGTCTTTCCTTAGGAGACAGACAACGTGGCTTTTCATTACCCTACTCTCTCTCCCTTGGCTTGACCCATTTCCTTTCTTTTTTTCCCCTCTTGCCAATTGAATCAAATCCTGTAACTAACCTTTAAGGGTTCCTTAGTCTTTATTTTGTTCCTATTAACCTTCTGTTTCTCTGGATAATTCTGCAGCCAAGAGTAGGTGTGACTCCCACGTTACAAGTCTAGCTGTGCTGTTGACTCATGTGCTATGCTTGCAAAGCCAGCTCCTTTAATGGGAAGGCTTATGCAATGTAGCGAGGTCTCCCAGAGCATATGCTCTTACTCGAGTTGTGAGATTTCTGCTTGTTCTCTCTGCTAAATGAGACTGAAAACGCTGGTGGGCCGCACAGAAGGTGCACGCTATTTCATGAGCCCTTACTATGCCCTGAATACGCACACGAATCCCTGGGCCCCCGCACAGCCCGTATGAAAGGTACTTTGGGCAGATTCCCCTCTCTCTAGACCCAGAAATCAAATATCTGCAAAGAGATGCTTCTTGGCTCTGGATCGCGGCGATGCTGCGGAGAAGCAAGTGCCGCTCTGAGGGGGCAGGCTGGCTGCAGGCTGCCTGCCCTCCCAGAGATCAGTGAAACCCAGAGAGGAGCCCTGGCTTTTTAGAGGCCACTCTATGGTATACAGAGATTATATAAAGTGAACTTCACAGACGGTCAGATTTGGCCTGTCATGTTGGAGGGCTCTCACACAGATTTTTTTTTTTTTAGGAGGGAAACTAGCAAGACATGTGGTGAAAAACACCCTATAGCTTTTAACTAATGTCTTTGAGATCTAGCCATCTGTTACCATGAACTTCAAGTGAGAAGCAGCCACCATTTTGAAGGCAGATGCTTAAAAAAGTGAGAGGATTTAGCCCTCGATTCCTTGGACAGAAACCTACTTCGATGCCAGCCTGAAAGGCCGACGCACGAACTACAAACCTCTCTGGGTAAGACTGCGTCTTCCCTGCAAGGCTGAGTAAAAGCTGAGCTAATGCCTACAAAATTCCTGACACTCCTGCCCCCCGTGCAGGAGGGAGCAAGCCGGGGTGGATGTGGGGGGCACCATGAGCTAATGCCTACAAAATTCCTGACACTCCTGCCCCCCGTGCAGTGCAGGAGGGAGCGAGCCGGATGTGGGGGGCACCGACCCCCTGAGCGGGACCGTGGTACCCCCAGCAGGCAGGAGACACGGCATCCCTGTGCAGGAGGGAGCAAGCCGGGGTGGATGTGGGGGGCACCAACCCCCTGAGCGGGACCGTGGTACCCCCAGCAGGCAGGAGACACCGGCATCCCTGGCAGGCAGGCGGGCAGCTGGGACCGACCGAGCCGGAGCTGCGCAGGTCAGAGCAGCCTCCGCTATTTCCTGCGAGGCTCGCTGCCACCCAGCCCATATAAACACACAAGGTTCATAAAATTCAAAAATAAAACCTCCTTAAAAGCCCCGCTACAGAAAGAAGAAAAAAAAAAAAGCCATCTCCTGCCACCGAGCCGAAGTACTGCCCGCTCGACTTTTAAATCAGGTTTTCCCACAGCGTGCCTGGAAAAAACGAGTTTGAGGCAGAGCCTTTGCGAGGCGGCACTGCGTCACCGCGGCCCTTCGCTGGAAGTTCTGCGGAAAGCCGGCTGAAACATTAACCTGGGGCTCGCTGCAATGCTCCGGTGGCACCTTTCCCAAAAGGAGATTAAACCCAGCAGCTGCTGATATGGAAACCAACTGTTTGAACTGCAGTGCACTTACATATGCTAATCGCACGAAGCCACCGACTCCTGCAAACGTGATGCAGGAAATGACTAAACATTTAGTGCTTGTTATTTAGCAGTATTCCTGGAGACACGTAGGTGGTGTGGACAGCATGGTATGTGCATTAAAGTGCAATTTAGGTCAATGATTCTTTGAAAGGACCAGTCTATCTTCCCCCCCAACACACCCCCCCTTCTCCCTTCAGGGGCATTTGCTATTCCAAGATTAACTTTTCCAGCTATCTTTTCCAAACAGTTCCCATCAGCTCAAAATAAAACAAAAAAGGGGGAAAAGGCTGTAGGAATTACCCTGTGTTAATAACATCGCAATGTCTCTGCAAAGTTTTTCTCATTTTATCTATTTTTAATGCTTAGAAAAATAATTTAAAAGAAGCTTTACAGGGAAAAGTGCATGTTTAGACAAAACCAATAATATTTAATGAGGTGTCCGAGTCTAACTTTTTGACAGGTGAACTGACAACCCAAAATGAAAGCCAGCCCCGGAAAGACCGGCCAAATATGGGCTGCGGGAAGGCGTCAGCACAGCCTCAGCTTACGCTGCGGCGTGCCGGGGCTGCCATCCTCCTTTTCCATAGACGCTCCGGTGCCCAGCGGTTCGTGAAGCATCTCCGAGAATGCGAGGCGGTGCCTCCAGCACGGCCCTGGCACCCAGGGGACCTCATCAGGAAACGCAAATATTCTCTGAAAGCTGCTAAAAAGCTATCAAAAGCATGCGCTGCATGAATCTATGTGACAACATAGATGCGTATCATATACGCGTTATGTAATAATGCATATACAATACGCATCATTGTAAGGAAAACTAGTACATCCACCACACCCAAATGGAGCTGAAGGCTTCCTGCCCTCCTGGGAGACACAGAGACCCAGGGGAGATAAGGCTGCCGCAGAAAAGCGTTGCATCTCTGAGCACGGGAGTTCACCTGCAGTGGGAGCAGACCCACGAAACCCCCAGGTTTCTCCCCGACGCTGAGGGACTCTGACGCTATTTTCAGTGGGAGTCAGAGAAATCTCGAACTGGAATCGGTGGCAAGTCTCCAGTGGGGCTGGGGGAAGGGAGCTGGGTTTGCCGGGAGGACAGGCCTCTAACGCGGGCGTCATGAAAGAAAAGGTCTCTTTGCTAAAGAAAAAAAAATAAATTATTGATGGCGATGCAGTTTCCTGCCAGAGCACCAGCAGTGAGAAATTCAGAAGACCCTTTTCAAACAGGAATGAGACCAGGCAGAACACCGGTCTTCTCAGGCCACCTACTTTTTTTCACCCAAAGACCAGCTAATCAAAATCCCAAGAAAAGGTCATTTGTATCCACTTAATTATTTAATCAGTAGCGCTGCTTACAAATCTCCTTCTCACCCTCACTCAAAAAAATGCTGGTGTCCCTCACAGTATCTGTGATGTCCAGGGGATTGCAAAGCATTTTAGGGGGGGACTGCTACAGGAGTTGAATTTAAGTTAAATCTAATTAGAGAGGCATTAAATACACACAGCCAGTGACAGAGCAAGGGAAAACAACAGCTACAACACTTGCCAAAGCTCACCCGTGCGTTTGGGTACAAAAGTTGGCTTTGGGGAGGGCGAGCGCGCCGCCGGGATGCCCAGGTTATTCCGATGTCCTTCCAAACGCTCCATGGGTCCTGCGGTTGCCAACTGGGCACAGAGCAGGGCAGGCACGAGGGAGCTCGGCGGATCATCTTCTCCCCAGGACATCGCCTCCAGCAGCCTCCTGCCCCGGGCGTGAACCCGTCCCCTCCTGACCCAGCAGATCCCAACACCAGTTGAATCATCCTGACATTTAACAGTGCAGACTGGCCGGCTACTGCTAACTATTGTTGAACCAGGAGAGAGATTACAACAAAATTTAAGTCCAAGTAATTTTCAAAAGCCTCTTACTTTCTTTTGCAAGTCTTTTCATTTCATGCATGTGTTTCATGCATGCGTGCGACGGAAGGCAATAGCTGCGGATGACTCCGAGATGCTATTAATGGTCACCAGGCAGCGCTTGTCTATCAGATAACCTTTTCTGAGAATTGTTCAAATCACTGGGAAATCTCAGATGAACTTGAGATGTGTCTCTGGAGGCTTACATCAGCTGGGATACACGACCCTTTGGTTAGGTAGTCAGGACCGGTCAGACCCATGTTAAACGGATTGTGCTTTTGCATGAACCACAGTTTTAATAAAACTTCCTCGTGGCAATGGGCTGCAGAGATATGTCAGGTGTGAATCTCACAGGAAAGTCAAGAGGCATGAAAACCCAAAGTAAAATGCAAAAGGGCTCAAAATAACCCCTTTGATTATGCAAAACACTACACAGAACTGTCTTTAGTTTTCTCATGTCTCATATTTTCTTCCCTGCCTTTCCCTTGCTCCCTAGTTTTGGTTTGCTCCTGATTCATATTGCTCATCTGAGGTTGGAAACAGGCAGCGGCACCACCAACCTCTCAATAGCAAGCTTTTGCTTGGCCAATTTTCCAGCATTAACTGCCTTTCAAGGCCATTTGTTCTTAGGTGTCACAATGGGCTGCAGAGATATGTCAGGTGTGAATCTCACAGGAAAGTCAAGAGGCATGAAAACCCAAAGTAAAATGCAAAAGGGCTCAAAATAACCCCTTTGATTATGCAAAACACTACACAGAACTGTCTTTAGTTTTCTCATGTCTCATATTTTCTTCCCTGCCTTTCCCTTGCTCCCGTTTTGGTTTGCTCCTGATTCATATTGCTCATCTGAGGTTGGAAACAGGCAGCGGCACCACCAACCTCTCAATAGCAAGCTTTTGCTTGGCCAATTTTCCAGCATTAACTGCCTTTCAAGGCCATTTGTTCTTAGGTATAAAGCCCCCTTTTTTATTAAGTATAAAACCCCCTTTCCCCCCCCCCCCCCAAGGGAATTGATATGGCAACACTTTCAGGACTGCTGCCAGGGAAAGAGTGTCCCTATTCCTCCTTCATTACCATGACAGCTATTGGGACCTTTGCTGCGTGTCTCAGTATCTTGGCTGCAGTTCCCGAGACTGAACAATCTTTCCAAATGCAGGGAATTCCCTTTGGATAAAGGGAGAGGGACGGTCACAGGAAAGCTTTGACTGCCATTCCTCAAATGTGTTTCTTCACGCCCTTCCAGGCAGCTGCAAACACCACTGAAGTCAACTGGCACCTCCGTACTGACTCCAGCAGGCTTCGAATCAGCCCAGGATACAAAGGTCAATTAAGCCTCCGGTAGCACCAGTTTTACAAGTGCAGACGCAGAAATCACCATGCACCAAAATCAAAATATGGGAGATCTTCACTTTTTTTCCTCTTAACCCACTTAAGGGCCTTACACAGTGAAAAATGCATTGCTGGACGAAAAAGACATGCAAATACTGAATGTCATTAAAATATGAGTAGCTCACACAAATGCGGTCAGGAACATTACTACTACTACATTACTACTCCTCTTAGTGAAGGGAGAAGCTATCAGTGATCACTACAGAGTTCTTCCTCCCTGCAGCTCCTCATTTCAGCTTCTGGATTAGAGGAGCAAAAGAGCTCTCTCATCTGCTCTGTTACCACCCTGACCTTTCCTGAATTGCTGCTCAATATCTTGCCTGTCAGTGCCATATACTTTTCACTCCAGACACTCTCTCTGGAGCATTTATTACTCAGAGACCTAAGTACTTAGTGCTCCATCAATCAGTCACAAATGCAAGACATCAGAAGACATCTAAGAGTCCAGCTTCTTTGAGACCCTAAAGTATGAAGGCAAAAAATGCCTTTTCCCAGGAAAACTTAAGGGAAAACCATAGCTATGCTACTTAATATTTATGCCATGAAGACATCTCACGTCCTTATTTTAAACAAGGATGACTTTGCATTAACAATAACGTTGCCCCTTTGTAATGCATCAGCTAAAGACTGTGAGTTCGGGTTTGTGACCAGGGAAGATGTGGTGGGGAGCTCATGCGCTTCCCGATAACTATGCTTGACCACATTACTAAGCAACACACATCCTTCATTTCCCATACCCTGTTCAACGTTTCACGCACAGCTCTTTGCTTTCATCTAAAAAACATAACATGGGTGGGATTTGTTTACACTGGGTGGAAGTATGTATTAAAGCCAAGCCGGCAACCGCAAGTGTTAGAAACTGGCAGAAAGGGCAACAGCTGTTATGATGCAAAAGTACATATTTGCTTGAAGACTCTGGCTAGAAAACCATTGGAGAAATCCAGACTGATTCATGCTCTGCACCCTCACCAGATGACTTCCGATAGAGTAACGCCAACTTTCCCGCAGAAGCCTGAACCCAGACGACGTGCCGGCTCGCTCCCGGCCAGCTGCTTGCACGCAGGTAATCAACGCCAAGCAGTTCCTGAGATCACGGTGCCGGGACCACACAAGTTCTTCCTTTGCACATTAAACATGTACTGCTCTGCTGCTTTGAAGAGACGTTTCCTTTAGATAGATTTCTCTTTAATCAAAGTTAAGTAAGATATTAAACTTCTGGTTTAACTATAGCATCAACAGTTGAATCACAGTGGCTGAGCAAGCAACCAGTGCCAGACAGTCCTTGTTCCCCACAGTGCCTGGGGAGCCCCAGGGCACCAGCTGAAGCCAGGCTGGAACGCTCAAGGCTCCCACACCTGCACTGCCAAATCCACCCAGCGACAGTCCCGTGGCAGGGCCAGGGGAGAAATGCCCACATACTCCGTAACTGTATTTGCAAGCGGCTGTAAAACAGTCCAAGCCTCATCTCTGTCACCTGATGGAGAACAAACCTCCTCGTTCTAGGGACAAAAGCCAGGGAAGTGGGAGAAGTTGCTCTTCAAGATGTGAAGACTTTGAAACATGGGCTGAAGTTTGAACCCATCAGGAGGAGACTCCGCGAGTTCGTTTGCAATCTTTAAGCACGCTCCTCCCTCGGCAAGACCTTCCAATTCACCCTTCAGAGGATTAGGAAAAGACGGAGAAACACTTCTGTGGGGGTTTTTTGAGCTTCCAATTTAGGTTTCTATACTTTGCGTGTGATATTAAATGAACATAATATGCTGCCTGAAGAAGCTTTCCACTGTCATATAAACACAATCATCCAAAATGAGAAAGGTAAAATCATTTCCCCTAAAAAGTTCATAAATAAAAATTATCACATGGAAGACTATGATATTGGGGTGGTTCAAATTTCCCAAGATTTGCAATTGTGATCTCAACATCTCAAATCTCAGTGAAACACAATCGTCCAAAATTAGAAAGGTAAAATCATTTCCCCTAAAAAGTTCATAAATATGAAAATTATCATGGAAGACTATGATATTGGGGTGGTTCAAATTTCCCAAGATTTGCAATTGTGATCTCAACATCTCAAATCTCAGTGAAAGTTTTGGGTTTTTTTTTCCCCCCTACTAGCCATACATTCCAGTATTTCATTTCTAGCAGCAACATTTTTGGGTGCTTTTCCTAATTATATCCAGCAGTATTCTCAGAATCAAGCACCAGTCCTAGATACATCAGTATCAATCAGCAGTACTCTCCCTCCACATCCAAATGACTTGACTTGTGCCTGCAAGCTCAGACAAGACATGAATCCTCAAGTAAAAAGCCAATCAATCAGGCTTTTGGATTTTGTGCAGACTACATAGGACTGGGATGGGACAGGCTTTCCCCCTGCAGCTGACACTACTGAAGATCATGGTCACCATGGTCAGACCTCAGCTCCTGGGTGGATAAGCACCTTCACAGAGGTGAACAGTGATCTGGTTACTGTAAAAGGGAAAAAAATGGGCTACTCTGTAGAAAAATAGCAGCAACCCTCCCAGAATGCCATTAGAGCAAATACAAGTCCTAGCTTTACAGAAATTAATGAAGACTTCTGCGAATATTTGAGTAAAATCTGCTCCATGATGATTTGTTCTGCCGATAGCAGAACAAACTCAGGAGCTTCATGCGTGACAGCAGCAGAGCGAGCAAGACCACGCTGGGGCCAGAGGTTAATTTTATGCCTGTGTTGTACTTCCTAGACGTCCTTGTTCCCTTCAGATCATGAACAGTTTGGGGGAATTGGCTGCTATTTTTGGGGGGGTGGTAGCCTATACTTTTTTCCCCCCAGTGCTTGTAACAAGACCTCTACTCACAGTAATGCCTGCAAACTCATCCGGCCAGGAGCTAACGTCTGAGCATGTTGCTCAACCAGACCACAGGCAACAAAGCTATCAGCTGACAATCCCCCAAACCCTTCAGCACAGACCTCAGAGCAGGATGGGAGAGGGCCAAACACCAATCCCATCAGCAGATTAACCACTTCGCAGCTGCTCTGCTTTCCCTATCTGATGGCGTTTCCCCATACAGCTCACGCAGACCTCTTCGGACCGTCCATGTGTGCATAACCACCTCACCCTGCGCAAGGGCTTCAGCAGCAGCGCTGGTGGCTGAGGTCCTTGAGTCTAGAGAGGCCACAAAGCTCCGGTCGTGTTGTTGTCCGTCGTTTCAAGTGACACACTGCCAGCGGGGCAGGGAACCCACAGCAGAGTTGCCTCCGTCCTCCTCCAGCGAGCGGTGAGCTCCCGCGCCCCAAGACTGCCTGCATCCCCCCGGCACGATGCTGGGTAACTCCAAAAAAGCAAATGTTTGCAGAAGCCAAATGCTAAGTGTGCCACATGCACGTTCCCACCTAACCACGTCCCTTTGGGTTGCGCCCTACGGAACTTGGATAAATTGCATTAAGGAGTCCAATGCATAATAAAGAAATGCAAGAATTTCCCTGCTTTTGTCTCCCTCCTCCTTTTCAGGCTTGCATCAGCTCCCTCCCGCCTTGCATTAACTTCAAACTCCCTCCTTTGGCCTGCAATTACAGTGTAGAAACCCCCCCAGCAACGCAGTGATTTCTCTGGGCTCTCCAGCTTAGGAAGTTTACTGCCCACGCTGGATTTATTCTGTGTTTGCTTATTTAATAGCCCAGTTAGGAAACTCAGAGAGTGGGATCTGCGCATGGGACACATGCACAGATCACAGCAAGACCCGGCAAAAGCGCCTGGGAGCTCTCTAGCCTAAAACCAGAGCAGCGTCAGGCCACGTTGCTTCCCTATCATTCACAATGAAAACGAGAGAACATCGCTCCCCTTTCTCTGTGAGAAAAACTGCCCAGTTCAGTGGGGCTACACACAAAGCTGGGCTACCGACACCCAGCCTCAGGCCGCGGTCAGCCACGTGGTTCAGAGCCCCAGTTTCTCCATGGGATGGCATGCAATGGGCTGCAGCCCTCAGGAGCAAGCTTTGCCTCCTCAATTTCCACCTGTCTCGTTCTTGTGAAAACTGTGGCATCAAGGATGCCGATCCCATGTCTACAACCTTTGTAAACCGGTCTGTAGTTAATCACATCAAATTCACAGGCCTTGCTAGTGCTGACAGTCCTGCTCCTCCTCTTTCTATCCCGTCTATCAGAACAAACTGCATTTGGATGCTGTAGGAAGCAATGATCCCATTTCTCTGAGTTTTATATAAACAGAAATTCTCCTATGGGACTCTCTGGCTGTTTTAGTTTCGTATTACACTACATGGAGCAGTACAACCAACACAGAAGAACACAGAATCTGGCCCACAGTGAAGAAGCATGAAAATCAGACATGAAGGAGAGAGTCTCCACCAACCCTCCCTACTCCGTGTTCAGGTCACGGCCAGACAGGCGCAGCCAAGAAGAGGCTTACTCCTCTGACCACCAGACAGCACTAAAGAAATGACAAAACCGAGCACCTGGCTCCTAACGCACTAGTACAATTTCTGCTCCCATCTCCAAGGCCCGTGACTTACTTTTATGCTATTCGGAAATCTCCTTCTCCCAGCTCCAAACCAAGACTTGACATTATTAGAGGGAGTAATGCCTCTCAGGGCAGAATGCAAATTTAAAACACTTGTCCCAAATAACAGGAGGTAGTAATTAGGCTCCAGCACTTCCAAAGCAGCATCCCTCAGCTACACCCTTTCCTGCACTGCTAAAAGGATGTAGGACATGTACCATGGACATGCTGTTAAAATGCAGGCTACAGGAGGCTGGCTTTCTTTATCTGTTTCACAAATCAGCTCCTCTCTTTTCATTTTCCTCCTTCACTCTGTCCTCTTGTCTATGAGCTTTGCTCCCTGCGTGTTTAAACTTTTTGATTTTTTTCTTGTTGCTGCCCCCTATCCCGGTCCCACTTTTTTTTTTTTTTTTTCTCTTAAGGTTCCTGCTTCCTTAAATAGTTCTTCTCTCTCTCTTATTCCTTCCTCCCTTTTGTTATCATCTTCTCTTTCTCACAGTTAACCAGTGTCTCCTTCTTCCCTGGGGTTTCCTGCAGGGCCATTTGCATTCTTGCTCAATCACATCAAACAGGTGATTTCAATTTAGCAGCAACCAGGGAAACACCTCAGACATCCACGCGGCATCAAAGCCTCCTGCCACCTCCATTCACAGAATCCTACTGAACTCTTGGTTCTGCAAAGCAGAAGCTCAGATTCACCTTGCAACAAAGTGATGGGGTGTGTGAGGCGCTGCCCTCATCCCCCGCCACTGAGCCATTCCCAAAGCCGCCCTTCTCCTCTGCTCTCGGTGGTACGTGTGTCTTGTCAATTCTGACCATACCAACGTCACACCGCACACCTCTTCAGGCCAGGAAGGGCAGCCCTCCTGCTCCTGCAATGCAAAAAATAAAGTAAGTGAATGATGCTGATGCTCCCAGTCCCCGTGCAGCTGCAGGACGAGGGCTGAGCTTACGGCTGCTGCAAGGATCGAAAGCCCGAGGCAAAATAACCGGGCCACAAGTACCTTGCCCCGCTAGTGCCTGTGCCTTCAGGGAGAAGCAGAAAGTTAAAGGAGACGAGTCTTTACGTGGCTTTTAGAAAGTAGGTATGTTCATTATAATCCGATTAAAATTCCTTACAAATACGCTGTAAAGTTAGCTCTGGAATCAATGAATGGTCACGGATCTCCTCAAGCACAGGATTTATGTTTAAGAAACTCTATCATTATGGTAAACCTACAAAGAGCGTGTCCAACTGGCTAAATAGGGACAGCAAACACCCTGGGTTAACGCTTCTACAAGAGAGCCTCCGGTTCACTTTGTTCATCCTGACTGCCATTTTAAAGACGGGCCGAAACTGAAATTCCAGGTAAAATAAGTCAACCTAGAAACAGGTGTTTTCAAAAAGGCAGATGGAAGCAAAATGAGTATGGTTTTACATATCGCTTTTTCACTCTCAAATTGTTGAAGATAGAATTTGTAGGAAAAAACGTCTCCAGACCCTCTAAATGACTCTCGGCCAAATGTTCACATGCTGAGAAAGCAGAGGGGGAGCAGCCCTGTACCAATTACACCGACCCGAAGCTTCAGAACTTGTTCTTCAGGCCAGCCACAAAATTCAAGTGATGTATCAATTGCTAGATGTTTTTAAAGTTTTCTAATTCATCTGGAAGTTTACTTGCTCTCTGACTTTTGAGACACTAGTCTGCACTTTCAATCCTTCTGCAGCCACCACGACAGCTAGCAAGTCACTTTGTTTTAAACCAAAAGCGGAGCTCTTGGGTCATCACCCACCGTCAGGTGTGGGAGCTCTGGACACGCCGCGAGCCTCACAAAGCAGGGGCAGTGCTGCTAAAGCAAAGGTGAGAAGATGCATGTGCGTGCCTTGAAAGGACATGCCATCGCTGCCCGTACCGGGGGAAGATGAGCTGTGCCAGCCCTGTCCCACGCCGGTGGCAGCGGCCATCCCCGGTGCACAGACTCAGCCCGTGCCCAGCCAGCGTTGCTTGGCCACGGCTATCCTGTGCCCCCGCCGCACCGCCACCTGGGAGCCTCGTGATGCCCTCGCTCCGGCCCCACGTGCTGCAGACTCAGACGTCTCCCAAGAGGAGATGTAAGGGTGATGGGGGAAAGAGAGCCAGGCTGCACCCCCGGGCGAAGAGAGGGGCGTGCAGGGGGCATGGGGCAGCGCTCAGGTCTAAGCTGCAGCTGCAGAAGGGGTTCTGAGGGAGGCTTGTCCCCACAGTCACTGGTGCATCCCTACTCTGGGACCAGCAACCTCTTCCCACACAGACCAGGGCTGATTTCACATCCTTCCAGCCCAGCGTCCCTTCCCAAAGCTGCGAGAACTGCTGTAACGCAGCTACTACCACGGTGCTTCCTGATGTCCAGCCTCCCCGCCGCCCTATTCCTTCTCGTGGCACCCTGTCTGGAACCAGCTGGCAAATAATGCGAGGAAAGGACCGTATTTTCTCTGCCTCCAGAAGCATCCAGCCCGCTCTCTGCTGCACTAAAACGCCAGATAAACAAACAGCGTAAGGGTGCAGTGCAGACATCTCCGGCAGGAAACAAAGCGCAGAACTTGCTCTATTTTAATCCCGTCAAGGGTCTTCTTGGAAGCGAGGCAAAGCCCGGCTGTGCAGAGTTAAGAATGAAACCCTATTTTTAGCCTGTCCCCGGTGAGGTAAGTGCGCGTGAGTCAGACCCCGGCGTGGGATGTTGCATAAGACGGGGCCTGCGCCGCAGCTCCTGGCGCACGGGGGTGCGAGGAGGATGGAGGGAGCCTTCCCTCGCCGCTTCCTGGCATTGTCATTTCAAGACAGACCCTTCACGGTATTTAAATGGAGGGTTCTCCTTCCCTTCTCCCCCCCCCCCCCCCCCCCACCTCCCGAAAAATTTAATTAGAAACAGCAGTAGGCTGGTTATGTAATGTGATTAATTGCAGCATTAGAGTGAAAAAATATAGGGCATGCAGGTCTTAAAGATTCACATGCAAAGTCATGTGTGGGAGTGAGAGAGACAAGGGTAAAATGCAAGACTTATCTGTTTGATTAGGTACTTTTCATGGGGCAGTGATTTATTCCCCGAGTAATTTAATTGGAGTAATCTGCAGATAGCTAAAGCAAAAAAAAAAAAAAAAAAAAAAAAGGCAAATAAACGTCCAGAAGACAATGGAACAAAGTTGCTTTCACAGCACCTCTAAAGGTTAGATCTGTACCTTGCTAGCAGGATGTTACCCTCAGCAGCAGACCTGCCCCTTATTAGCACTCACTCACACCAATAAAAATGAGGTTTTCCATTGAGTCATGATTAATGAACTGCGGACACATGCCGAATGGCAGAATTGCAACTAACTTTCACTATGCTGGAACTTTATCCTAGGGAATATCTGAAGCTTCAGGATTATTATTTTTTTTTTTCCCCCCCTGCCTTTTGTAAACCTCTCACCAGGGAAGACCTGAAGCCCAGGCTGGCATTCCCTCCTGCCTGTGACCTCCAAACACCCGACGCTGATGGGTGCAGCTCTGTAAATGGTGTACTCTCCACGGCTGTTGATTAAATTCAACCTAGTTCGATAATGGCAACAAGTCACTGGCGTATTTGATTGCTCAAGTGTCCTATATGTCGATGGGCTAAGTGAAGGCATGTCTTCATTGCAAAACAATGGACTGTCTGGGTCTGACTGAGCAGCCTCACTGCAAAACTGAACGCGGCGAGGCTGAGTGAGTGTCGCTAAGACTTGAGGAGGCATATCTGGATGTATTTTAGCATTGCAGTTCTTTAACGTCGCAGAAAGAACTGTTGTTAATATTCATGGAAGGGAAGATGAAAAGGCACCGGAGAAGGGAGCTCGTGGCAGGGTACCAGGGACGTCTCAGCGTGTTTCATCCTGTGCTCTCGCTGGGGAGAGGAAGGTTCACAGCCTAAGTATGGCTGTTCTTATACTATAGATTATTCTGCAGGATTGTCTCAAAGCCAGCTACCCCTAAACTCAAATCTAAGGCTCCGGTGAATGAAGAAGTATTAATTTAAGGCAGCCTATGAGTAAGTGCCTGAGCTCCCTCTGAAGTGAAGGCTCTTCACTCGATGAGCTCAGTCTAGTTCTAGTAAGCTTCATTACTGGCAACCTTAGCTGTAAAGCTGCGGTTGGAAACAGAAAAACCTCTAGACTTGATCTCTCCCGAACAAAAACTTTATTTGCTACAGCCATGCCGTACCCTTGCAATGATTTCAGAGGCCCCTGCTTCTGGATTTGTCAAGCAGCAAAATGCCAAGATTAATTTAAAAGCAGCTTTAAAATTACTTTGAGTTTGCATCTTGTTTGATTGCTTTTCTAATAAGAAAAACACTAAATGATTCATATCAGAAAAACAGATTTCAACGGTCTTCTAAGGCAGGCACAGCACTAACTCTGAATCAAGGCACTCCAGAGTGATAAAAGCAGAAATGCCCTTCCATGAGGCTTCCAGTCTTCCCGGAGACATAATGCGAAGGAGAGTGAACTGGCCAAGAAGTCTCAAGCCATTAGCTGGGTTTGTGCAGCTCCACAGCATTGCAATATTCCTCAGCCGCTTTCATGTATTTCTAAAGCTTTCCCCACCACTGCACATGACAGCTAAGCATGAAACACATCCATCGATTTAGGATTTGACTTCATCTGTCCCAGTGCATGCGTTATGTGTCACTTGAGCATGCTTTCTTCCTTATGCAGAACCTATTTGTAGACGATTATCGGGCCAGATCCTGAAGGTGCTGCTTGGTGAACCTGTCCCTGGAACCATTTTCCAGTGGAAACTTTTTTCCTCTCTTAGAAACTGGCCAAAGAAAAACTGTTCAGGTTTGTCAGATATATCTAAGTGCACAGTAAGGTTTCTCTTGAAGAAATCAAGATCAAAGCTCATACAATTAGGGACAAACTAAAATCAAGGGCACCTTTACTGAAGCTCATTAAAACTATCCTTTGTACCACTCTCCTACGTGGCACCCAAAGTCTCATGAATACAGTGGTCTAATGAGAATGCAATGTGGGGGTTTTTTTTTCCCTCCAGTATTTTTCTCTTCCATACTTAGCAAATGTCATAGTTTAATTAAGGGATGTCAAAGGCACAGAGAGCTGCCCCGAGATAATCGTCGCCTGCTGCTAGATAAATGCTGAGGTGAAGACAAGCGAGAAGGGCTATCATGCAAACACTAAATTATGGAGAGAGGGCAAAGTTCAAAAATGGAACTGACAAAACCTTCATTTATAGAGGTGGCCTGAAGGAGCTGCTTTTGCTGGCCTTTGCGAACGGGCCCCTCCACCCGGGTTCCCCCTCAGTTTAGAGGTGGCCTGAAGGAGCTGCTTTTGCCGGCCTTTGCGAATGGGCCCCTCCACCCGGGTCCCCCCTCAGCCCCTGAGCTTGCCGACTTCCCTCGTGCCTCTTCTCGCTCCCACGTTGTCCCTCGCAGGAAGATTCGCTCTGAAGTATCTCGAGGCATCCTGCCTCGATGCTGAGTGTCTTCAGCATCACGTACACACTGCCGACACTGCCCTCTCCTTAGGCAGGCTGACGCTCGGCGCGGCTGCACAAGCCCTTAACTAACGCAGGAGCGCCGGCTCCCGGCTCCCACCGCTGCTGTGGCCACCACACAGCTAGGAGCCCACTGCAAAGCGCTCGCTGAAGACCTGACCTCAAGCCATTTAAATCGCTGCAAAGGCTCTTACCGACTTCCTTCAGGACCTTACCGACAGCCTTTAATTTAGTCTTTAAAAGCATGCATGTCTTTATTTATTAATATCTACCAAAGCCCTTCCAGTCTTTGACTCTTTGATTTTACCACCTTTTATGATTCTCACTAGATGAAGTTTTCTTTTCCTGAAAAACAACCCAACCCCAACCCACCCGGCTGCCTGCTCCCCTCTCCTGGTGTCTGTGCTTGCTTCCACAGGAAGGTTGTCTCGCTCCTTCCCTTTTTCCACATAGGTCAATATTGATCTGATCATTCCAGCAGCAGTTTTGTGCTAATGGCTTTCTCTGTGCTGTGCCCTCTGATGAATCCATGACCTGCAAACCGTCCTTCTTTCTTGCTTGTCGCCCTTGTCTCGGTGCATTCCATTAGTTCACAACTTACTTCACGTAATATTTTACCAGAGGGGTGGTCTATGCTTTATTTCACCAATTACTCCCGTTTCTCAACTGCTGTGCAGAGATGACGGCACAACGCCTTACGGGTTCCCTGTCTCTTCAAAATTATCTCCAAATTAATATACAGGTATAATATTTCTAGCAACATATTTCCTTTTAACGGAAATCATGCCCTAAAAATAGCTTGCTGGAGTCCCTGTAGAAGTTCACCAACACGCAGCGCTCTGAAAATGGCTGGCCAGGGCTCAGGTCAAGTCTCGATCCCTATTCTCGACGAGCGGAGCACCAGCCATGCAGAAATCAAAGAAAACGTCTCTGTGGAATCGCGACACCTCCTACAACTTCCCCACGGCTGTACAGACAATGGCAAGCATGGGGCTACAGCATTTTCAGACTCCATAGGTCAAGCAAGATGGATAATTTTTCTTTGATCGTGACTGATTTCTCACTGCATTATTAACAAACAGCTGTATTTTGACCGGCTTTGATGTATGCTCTGTCTGACCCACTGGTGAGGTTCTTCAAGTGGGACCACCACACAGAGGTCCCTGGGGTGAAGGGTTCATAAAGTAAGTAATTGTAAATAACAAAGAGGAGCCAAATGAATTCCTTCACACTGAAAAATGGTGCACGTCTTCTGAGCCAGGAAACAAAAGAAGGATTTCCATGGCATTCCTCTACAAAACTATCAATCATTTCATTACCATGAAACAAGCTTCATAAAATATTCTATAGTTTTACCAGTAAACTGATAAAACTAAGCCCCCACACTGCTTAATTGAACTTATTAGTGAGCCAATTGTCTGTCAGATTTATTTTGTTATGCGAGCCATGCTCGTAAGAAAGGGCATGTGATTTTTAATCAAACCTGTGATATTCGCTACAAGACAGACTTTTGAAGGGCACGACTTTACCCAAACAAGAACATTCATCATAGCTGGACAGAGAGAAGAGGTGGCTGTGTCTTGTTAAATGAAAACATATGGTTGTATAAAGATTTGTCTCCTCCATCACACTCCGATTCTAATATATTTGCAGACCTGCTTGATGGACCTCCAGGTCAATCCGGGGCTGACCTGTAGCAGCTTCTCTTAGGTTCCCGCCCAGGTGCGGGGAGTCACTGCACAGCAGCAGCTGCCAGCCAACACGAGCACATAAATCATTGACAGAAACGCAGATTTACATCCACTTTAAGTAGGAGTTTTAGCAGAATACTGGGAATACTAAATCCAAGGCTTAATGGGAGGGGGG